>NW_006774099.1:302750-352782 GCF_000442215.2 Lipotes vexillifer
TTCCTGCTTACATCACGCCCAATAAGATTTTACACAGAAGGAAAGAGATTCAGTTTTCAGATATATTATGAACCCTTCGGTACTAAAAATTCTTCAGAGACAGAATTATGATACTTTAAAATATTACAAACAAAAGAGAAGTTAAACCACCAAATTTTGAATATCATATCTTTTTAACCTTTTGTGTGTGTGTGTGCGGTACGCGGGCCTCTCACTGTTGTGGCCTCTTCCGTTGCGGAGCACAGGCTCCGGACGCGCAGGCTCAGCGGCCATGGCTCATGGGCCCAGCCGCTCCGCGGCATGTGGGATCTTCCCGGACCGGGGCACGAACCCATGTCCCCTGCACTGGCAGGCGGACTCTCAACCACTGCGCCACCAGGGAAGCCCGTCTCTTTTTAATCTTTATTTCCATTTTTTTTTTAATCACTCAAAGCTTGTCCAGTCCCAGTCTTTTTTTTTTTTTGGCCTGTATTTCTCAATACTGAGCATCATCATAAAGTTAATTGTCTGTTGCTTTCTTTCAGCTTATCAAAGTTTTAAATTAAAATTCTAATGCACTGAAATGGCAATAATGTCACGCAGCCTGTGGAATAACCTAAAGAGCACTAAGCTTACATAATTCTGTCCAGGGAGTTTATTAAACTAGAAATCAGATTTTTCAGCCCTCAACTTTAAAGTTTGTTGGATTAAGTGTTAAAGAATTGAGTTTTAGTAGGCCGTGGCACTATCAATAAATCACAGATATTTGGGTTACCTGAAAGAAGTTTGCTACCCGAACTGTGGGTTGTGGGCCAGCAGGCTTGGCATCACCTGGAGCTTATCAGAAGTGCAGAATTGCAGGCTTCATACCAAACTTACTGAACCAGAATCTGCATTTTAACAAGGTCCCCAAGTGTTGGGTATACACATTGAAGTTTGTGAAGCACTGGCCCAGAGAATAAATTTTGGGAAAGAAAATACTCTTACAGTAGAGTATCCATGTAGGTTAAGAGGATAAAAGACATGAATATCAGAAATAAAATATAATGTTGAAAAAGCTATAGTAAAGAGAATGTTAAATTATAGGAAAAATAATTTTTAAAAGAATTATTAGAATATTTTAAGTATATGCATTTTATTAGGTTTAAGAAATTGAAGGAGAGACACCAGGGAAGTGAGGAGTAAAACTTAAAGGGAGGCTAAGAAAATTACAAGGAAAAGGTATTAAGTTCACACACAGTAAAATATCTCTACATATACATACTAAGCTAGCAAGGGCAAGAATAAACTCTAAGTTGATTAAGTAAGAAACTTGGAAACATAGTGGGATATTCACAAAAGGAACACAGTCCATACTTCAGATGTGGAGTACTGAAATAGTAACCATCACCGCAGAACAAGAGAATTAGGGTCATTTGTGAGAAAAACAAAGACTAATGTAAATTCCACAAGAGCAGTACTTTTGTCTATTTTGTTCACTGATATATTCCTAGTGTCTAGAAGACTAGCTGGCATATGGTAGATGCCCCATAAATATTGACTAAATGAACGATGTTTCCTAGAAAAGCAAGGTGTTTGTGGAAGTTGAAGAAACTGACCTCTGAAATCTAATTTTAATGTTCACTGCTCCTATGATAGGGTGATAGACTGGCAGATTAATAACGCAGGTTTTAATACGTAACTTTCTCTTCAGTGATTACTGTATTGATGGCTTTAATTTTGAGTCTTCCATATGTTCTTTAGACATGTTATTGGATAACTTATTTCATTAAATATCTCTCATTTTGCAAACCTCAATGTGTAACTCTATTTGCGGGAAATCAATGGAAATACTTCAGCAGATGTAATTAACAACTGTTGATATTCATGACAGAATAAACGCTTAAAGGATGAACAGATTTGGCACGTAAGGAACCTACTAAAGGAACTGAGTGAGGAGAAGTCAGAGAGATTAGCAGTTGTAACAAGAGAGGAAGTTGAAAAAGCAATGAAGGAAAAATGGAAGTTTGTAAGAGACCAGGAACAAAACTTGAAAGGTGATTTAGAAACTTAGAAAATTGTCATAAAGCTGTGTGAAGTTATTTCTTGAATGTATTAATGCTTTTGTCTCCTAATATGTTCAAAAGGCTGTGAACACATTTCAAATGACATCATCACCACAACCACAAACACATATAAGTAAGTGGACGAGAGAGGGAAATAAAGTGGGTGGAGATACTGAAGCCAAGCGAGGAGGAGAAGTAAGGGCAGTGATCAAAAACAAAGACAGGGCTTCCCTGGTGGCGCAGTGGTTGAGAGTCCGCCTGCCGATGCGGGGGACACGGGTTCGCGCCCCGGTCCGGGAGGATCCCACGTGCCGCGGAGCGGCTGGGCCCGTGAGCCATGGCCGCTGAGCCTGCGCGTCCTGAGCCTGTTCTCCACAACGGGAGAGGCCACAACAGGGAGTGGCCCGCGGACCGCAAAAAAAAAAAAAAAAAAAAATCCTATCCCTTCATTATAAACTTGCTGCTCAGATTTCTAAAACTTTTGCCAGAACCTCTATAAATACCATGTCAGCTAGGAAGCTGGAAAACAAGGGAGAGACTTGAATGCTCTCAGGAAGCAGTATTAGAATCTGAGAGGCGAAAAAAGGGACTAGATTTTCTTGAGTTTCCCCAAGCATTTTAGAGAGCCTCCTTACCCAAGTGCTTGGCGCAGAGCAGGCATTCCCTTTGTAGATATTTGTTATTTTGAAAGAAATAGTTACCAACGCCAAAGGTCAATCAACAAATTTCATTTTTAGGGGGTCTCTAAAACTTTCCCGTAAGCCTCCTCCTGCCAAGTCCCTGTGTGAACAACAGTGATGCCATGAGGTGGTAGACGTATTTTCTGGTCGGGCTCCTGTCTAGGAGAGTTCTGCTTATGTTCGGAAGGAATGCTTTAAGAAGTCACACCCTTGAGATGGGTGTGAGACCAAAGCAGATACTTAGATGTGCTCACTAAACTGCCTTCAAAGGGAATGGGCCCGGTTAGTTAAGGTGTGCCTGTCTGTGGTTTGGGCTGAGTGCTGGGGTATGTGTGTCATACAAGACTGGGGACGTGCTGTGTGACTAAGAACAGGAGGGCTGGGCATGTGCAGTGGTCCAAGGAAGAAAGAAGCCCACAGATGCTGAGGAAGAGAGGGAAAGAGAGAACAGATGTGTGAGAACAGATGTGTCTACAAAGGATCCCCGAGGCAGTGACATTTTGTACCGGGTAGTCAGTCACTTTCAACTCAGTTTGGTCCGTGGAGCAGCAGCTGGAGCTTCACCTGGCAGCTTGTGATAGTACTGAACCTCAGACCCCCATCCGGACCTGCTGAATCAGAATCTGCATTTGGACGGGATCCTAGGGGAGTCCTGTGCACAGTAAAGTTTGAGAAGTGCTGACAAAACTCCCTTCTTCCAATGTTTACTTAGGACTCTTTCAGTTGCAAGGATAAAAATCCAATCCAAACTAGTCCAAGCATAAAGAAGATGTTAATTTTTTCATGTAACCGAACAGAAAAGGCAGGGTGCTACTGACCTGGACCCAGAGCCTCACATGCTGTCAGATCTCAGCGTCTTTTTGTTAATTTCCCTCTCTTGCCCCCCTCTCTCCCCCTGCATCACCCTCCCTCTTTTTTCCCACCTCCTCCCCCTCCACCCGCTGCTCCTCTTACGCATCGTCTCTCTCTGCCTTCCCCCTGAAAGTTGTCTCCTTTTTCTGAGAATGTTCTCCCCGTGAGGCTGGAATTCTGACCAGAGACACCTCTGAACTTACATCCTTATAACCTCAAAGTGGAGACAAAAGAGACATGTTTTCCACCAGTGAAAATATTTCTAGGGGAGGACTCCAAGCATTTGCCCAGCTTGGGGCACCTGCTCAGCCCTGGACCAATCCCTAAAGCAAGGAGAAGGGGCGACTGTAATTGGTCTACTTATATGACAAGGGACAGGAGACGTGTTACTAGAAGGGAAGGGAGAGAGGGGTTCTGGGAAAGTAGAGCAACAGCCACTACACGCCCCTCTCTTTCAAAAGCTTCAGTGACATCAATCAACCCTCCCCACAAAGACTGAACATGGTGCAGGGCTGAGACAGCAACAGTCTGCCCACATCGGAGGACAGCTGATCACTGGGGTGCAGTGTTCTTAATTGTTTAATGATAATAACAAGTACCATTTGTTAAGGGAGTTTAAAATGTATTATCTTATTTTCTTAATATATAAAGTATATATTAAAATATATATATTAAAAATATATTATCATGTCTTGGAAAAAGACATGTCTGGAGTGCTTCTGGACCTTTGGACTGAAGAACACCTCTCTGGCCTGAATGGAATGCTTCAGTCATAAACATCGATTGAGCACCAACTAATTGCCAGACTCTGTGCTAAGTGCTGGGCTGACAGAGATGAATAAGATGGGGTCTTGCCCTCAGGGGCTCTCAGACAAGATGGTGCGTGGTAGTGCTCCAAATAGCCATTCAGTTCATTGGACCTGGCTTTTTGTAATGCTGCCTTTTCCAGAATATTCAGCAGCATGATACTCAGCCTGAAGACTGAGTAGAATATCATGTGTAGGAAGCACACCAGGGCAAGCTGAAAGTTTATATGATTGAGAGGGCTCCATATTTGTACACACGTAACTGGGGAACTTATCTTTCACTCTGAAGTCTCACTGTGTGGGGTTAGGGGAAGGCAGGTTATTATGACTATCACATGCTATCATTTCACACAAGGGAAGCTCAAACAATTGAACTTTAAATGATGGAATCAAACAACTTACCTACAAAAATGGTCGCCAAGTACTGTGGAAGGATGTTAAGTTGAAATCACTTTGCCCAGACACATACTGACCAGAAAAATGACAATTTACTAATAAAAAGTATATGCGACATAATATATTGTACAAAACAGGACACTTATCAAGCTATCACAGGCATAATTTAAGCTTGTGGGTCCCTAGGCATATAGGTTGATTGCATGTTACAGCTCTCAATCACAGCCCCAAACCACACAACTACTTTATAATTGGAAGTTTAATTTTACTTAGATTTTGAATCATGAGGGATAGATAAACAATAGTTTGAATAGTTTAGATTTCCCTACATTATAGATATAAAATAGTATTTATGAGTTGATATTTTCATATCAGACCTTAACTTCACAAAAACAGATTGCAACATATAATGGTTGCAAGGACAACAGAAATGACAGAAAGTCTCGATTTTCTTTCAACAGATATGCGCATCCAAATAAATAACGCTGAGAAACTATTTCTTGAGAAACTCAGTGAGAAAGAATATTGGGAGGAGTACAAGAATGTAGGGAGTGAACAACATGCTAAACTCATTACCTCCTTACAGAATGACATCAACAGAGTTAAGGAGAATGCTGAGAAAATGTCAGGTCAGTTGCAAGAAAGCTGGTTCAGATTCAATAAGAAAATCTTTCAGGGGCAGACATTTGGTGGAAGAAAGAAACGGGTACCCCCTGAATCATCCGTTACTCTCAGCTGTCAGCACAAGCATTATGTGGCTAAGGATTAGGTGAAGGGAGGAAGTAAAGAAACTATCCCAGGACCACCTATGGAACTGAGAAGGGGGAGTAAAGGGATGGGAGTGTGTGCCTCTGTGTGTGTAGAAACCCTGCAACCGACTTTGAGAAAGAAGCTTCATTCAGTGGGTGGGTGTCTGCCTGCTCTCACACCTGGGTCTGGGCCAATTCCACCAAGGTGGGAGGGTCCTGGGAAGGGGTTATATTAGAGAAGGAATTCACCTGA
This sequence comes from Lipotes vexillifer, assembly GCF_000442215.2. NCBI lineage: Eukaryota > Metazoa > Chordata > Mammalia > Artiodactyla > Lipotidae > Lipotes > Lipotes vexillifer. The sequence goes on from NW_006774099.1 coordinate 308,511, forward strand.
GCCAAGCTGAGGCAACCCAGCCAGCCTGGACAACCAGAATCGTTATAGAAAAATGGCCAAGTAAATGCTAAGTTGCAGTCGGGGAAAAAAACTGGAGAACAAACATGAGACAGGAAGTGAAGAGGGTATGGAGCAGGGCGGCCTCCGGCATAATGAATCTTACCAGGATCAGAGCTGGGAACCATGAGGCCGGCCAGCTGTCTGTCACTGAGGCATAGTGGCTTAAAAGAACTCCAGACAGAAAAGAAAGTCCTAGGGTAGAACAAACAGGAGAAATCTGGCCTGAAAGAACACTGTGGGTGGATGGCAGTTCTGAGCCCAGCTGGTAATGGTACCCTGTTTTGTGGAAGGAGCGTTCATTCGGGGTCATTCCCACTATCCCCTCTGAGGCTCTGTCCAGTCAGTCTGCTTCTAGACCAATTTTTATGTAAGTTTCTCAGCTCAGGGCCTCTGTACCACAGTGAGAGTGTAAATTTGGCGCCAAATCAGTTACAATTTTTCAAAAGGTTGTCCTCCCCAAAAGAAGAAAGTAAGAGTGGCACCCTCCTACCCCTGTCAATCCCCCAGCCACTGAAATCCTTTCTCTAGATAAAAACACTATTACCAGTTCCTTATGTAACCTTTCAGAAAGAGTCCATGCATGTTTCAGTATGTACATATATGTCACAGCAGCAATGCCACAGATGCAATTTTTCACTTGCTCTTTCAGGTAACAATATGGACATCCTTATAGATGAGTACATATTAATACTTCCTCATCCTCCCAATGGCTACTCTGTTTTGTTGTACCATAATTTTTTAAAGTCCCCTACTCATAAGCATTTAGGTTGTTTCCCATCTTTTACTATTACAAATAATACTGCAGTGACTATCCTTACACAATCTCATTTTACTACGATGAATACCCTTGTATGTATGTAATTTCAGTTATGTGTATCTCTAAAGGGAAATGGCTGGCCCAAACAGCCTATTCATTTTTACACTGATAGGCATGGACCTGCGTAGAGGTTGTACCAAGTGTACTCCGGCTGGTGGTGGTGAGGATGTCTGTTTTCCCAGTTCTTCAACAACAGGGGTTGTGATCCACCTCTTTGTTCCTTGCCAGTCTTATAGGTAGAAAATGGTATCTCATTGTAGCTTTCATTTCCATTTCTCTTACTATAAGCAACAGTGAATATCTTTTTATAAGTTCAAGAACCACATGAATTTCCTTTCTGTTCCCATCTTTGCCCATCTTTCTATCGTGCTGTGGAGCTCTTTACATTTCAAGGAAATTAGCTCTTTAACTGTGATATAAGATGCAAATATTTTTCCCATTTGTCATTAGTCTTTTGTTTAGGCAGTGTTTGTATGAGGAAATTTTATAGTTTTATAGTGCCCAATTTATCACTTTGATTTTATGATTTCTGATATTACAAATACATTCTCTAATATTTTTCTTCTAGAATTTTTTATGGCTTCATTTTTATATTTAATCTCTGATTTTTTGTGTGTGAGATAGGAAACCAACCTTATTTTTTGCCAGATGGCTTTCCAGTTGTCCCAACATCACCTATTAAATAAGCCATTTTTACCCTATGATCCAAAATGCTAACTTTATCATACTTTCATTTCCCATATGTATTTGGATCTCTTTCTGTCTTTTCTATTCTGTTCCATGGATCTATGTATTTGTGCAACAATACCACACTTTAAACACTGTTACTGTTCTAGTATGCTTAAAATTTTTAAAATAATTTTTACAGCATTCCTTTATTTTATGGTTTTTAAGTAGGAAGAGTGATCTTCTCACATAAACTTAACCCGTTATCCTGATTAGAAATTTGGATGATTTCTTTGAGCTGAAAATTTCATGCTATTGAATCCAACTTTGGGGTGGGGGTAATAACGTTTATATGCTGCTGGTTGAGCCTTGGCATATAGCCTGTTTTAAGTGTCATGGGATAATGGCTGTTATGGGCTTATCTTATTTGCCATTAGTTTTAGGCACTTCTCCTAACCATGCAGCAGCAATTCTGCCTGCGGGTGATTAAAGCACCTCGGGGGCCACTAACTGGGCACAATGAATATGAGTGGAACGGCTAAATTAATTTATCCGAAGTCTTACTACCACCATCTCTTCCCCTCACCTCTCACCCTCTTCCATGACTTTTCTAGAATTCTCTTCCCACACCCATGGTCATGGAGTCTGTGTTATAGCTAGACTGCTTTAATTGCAAGGAACAAGTACTTTGGTAGAAAGGGGCTTTATTGTAAGCGAAACATGATATTAAAATGAAACTTCTTTAGTCTCAGTTTAAACCTGGTTGTCTATATAATGGATCCCACATTTCAAAGTAAAGTGAGATATCGCCAGGCAGACTGCCAATATGATGAGGCAGAAAACTGGTTTCACACCTTCAACCACTGAATTCCAGTCTATAAAAGAAGTTGAGGAAGCCATGAAAAGACTGTTGGAAATAAGGAGACAGTTTTTGGAAAGAGCTCTTGGTGTGCTGTAAGTTGTACACCGTCCCCCAAAGGGGCAGGTGAAGGGTAATTCCTCCTTCATCTCAAATCCAGTCGGAAGGTCTTTAAAGGAAATTCTTCAGATTGTTCAACATGTGCTCCCTGCAGTTTGGGGCAGCAGCAGGCGGCAGGGGGGACCTGGAGATCTAGTTTATGACTCATCCCTGAAAAAAATCTAAGGGATAAGTGGCTGACTAGGAAACTGTTCTAACATTAGAGCAAAGAAGAGGTAGGCATGGGCTGGGCCTGTGTCTTCGTCCATTCAGGCCTCTATAACAAAGTACCATAGACTGGGTGTCTTACAAATGACAGAAATTTATTTCTCACAGTTATGGAGGCTGGGAAGTCAAGATCAAGTCACTGACAGATTCGGTGCCCAGTGAGAACTTGCTTCCTGCTTCATCGATGCCTTATTTTTCCTGTAACCTCACGTAGTGAAAGGGCGAGGCAACTCTCTGGGGTCTCTATCATAAGGGCACTAATTCCGTGCATGAGGGTTCCACTCTCCTGACCTAACGACCACCCAAATACCAGTACATTGGGGATTAGGTTTCAACCTAAGAATCTGGGGCGGGCGCGGGTTGGGGGTCAGAGACTTTCAGCCTGTAGCAGCCTGCACTTCCAGAGTTTGTTGTGGCAAAGCGAGAAGGAGTGTTTCCTGTGGACCGGTTGTGAAAGACAGCTGGTACGCAGTCCTATTAAATCTTGCCTGAGGGCTGATGAGAGGGGCCACGGTGCCCCCAAAGAGAAACAGGAGCCTGTCTATGTGGCGGGGAGGAGGAAACTGAGACCCAGAGGCCAAAGGAAGAGTCATTAGCCAACCTCCAAGGGCAGTATTTCCCCTGTATCAAGGGCACGCAGGTGAAATATAACTAGCAATGGGGGAGGCGGTCCTCCAGAGAACCTACAAAAACCACCCCCAAGAGAGGAGAATCAATCTTAAATGCTAACTAGACCCAGAAAATGGGACATCAGCTTGAGATAGTATCAGTCAAGTGAGTGCTTTCCTGTCCCTTTCCAGGCTCTCCTTCAGCCCTGAGGGAGAAGGCATAGAAGTTCAAGTCAGAGGAAATGGTAGTAGGTTTAAGCTAGGAAGGGAACAGCCATAACTTTAAATGAAGCTTAAAATTTTGATTATTATAAAGACTAGGCATATTAATTTCTGATTGGGAGATATTTTGTTATCACAAAGGAACCAGAAAAGTCATAGGATTGCCATGTATCTTACTGAGAGAGAGCTACTAGCCTCACAGTATGAATTTTAAAGGCAAGAGAGAAAAATAAGGTTTCTTGATGTCCCATGATCATGTTTGTTGGGTGTAACACTTGTACTGAAGAATGGGAGGACTGAAGATGGAAACAGAAGGCCACCAGATCAGTGGTGGCTCTAGGGATGCTCCTCCCCACATTTGTCACTCATGGTCTGTGACTGTCCCTCTTGTGGCACCTCTGCTTTGCTCTTTGTGCCTGTCCCCATTCTCTTCTTGCTTCCCACAGACCAATTCTTGCAGTATTCTCCAACCCAGATTCTGAAAAGAGCCGGTGTGATCACCTACCTAGTCAAAGGTGACAAAAGACCTTCGTCCATGCCTCCTCATGGGTCATCAGTTGGCCCCAGCACAAACCATTCTTTGGTCAGCTGTCCAACCTATCTTATTCAGTAGCCACCCTGAGCCCTGGGGGCATGGGGAGGAAGAACCTGGAGCTGCTTCCCTGAACTTCAGCTAGAAGGAGATGTTGGGATATAGGGTGTAGAAGACACAGTCACTGATATAACCAAGACAGGCTCTTTCTCTCAATAAAAGGAAAGGGAACCTTAGATTAGGCCCAGGAGCAGAGAAAGTATGGGGTTATTACAAATCATCAGATATTAGAGTCACAGAGAGAGAGTTTTTACTTTTGTCCTTGACCAGGTGCATGGGACAGGGATCCTGAAAAGTTTCTTTGTACACTAACAGTGAGTTAAAAGACTTGGGTTCATGTCCACCTCTTTGAATGCTAGTTTCCTCGCCTGTAAAGTGAGAGTACCTCAGAGTTCTCCAAAAGAACTCACAGTCCCAGCGCCTGCTTTTCTATACCTTATCTCATCCAACTCGTACAAGTTCCTTTGAGTTGGATACCATTGTGCCCAGTTTAAAGATGAGGAAACAGAGGCCCGGAGAAGTTAATTGCCTTAACTAAACTCACAGATTTAGTAAGCAGTGGAAATGGGATTTGAACACAGGTGTGTGTCAGACCCAAACCCTTATGCTTCAAATAGTCCTCCCAGCTCTGTGATGCAGCGAGGTAGGGAGGGCTCTCTAACACGCACTCTGCCTGAAGAAACTGCTACATGGCCAGTGTTGCCACCTGCCCTTGCTTGGTTTTCTCCAGAAGGGGCTCAAAGGAAGCCACTGGCACAGTGAAGCTGTGTGACACCCGGAAGTGTGTGAAGAGTGAACAGACTCCTAAAAAGCTGTGGAGCAGACCAAAGCAGAGCCACACACAACAAGGAAAAGAGAACAATGCAAAGCAAGCCTCAGCCTCTGAGAAGTGTGGTCAGCTTCTGAGAAGTGACCATATTAGACCAGGCATCTGAGCAGCCAGGAGTCTAAAGGCACAAAGTCATAATCTCCCAAACTCCCATTTGCAGTGTTCCAGACTTTTCTGGGAAGGAGACTTTTACATGCTCCCAGTTTCTATGGCCGTATTCACAAATGTGTGGTTAATAGTTGCTACCTGAAGCATCATCTGAATTTCAAAGGATAACAGGGAGATTTTCACATCCTCCCTGTGCTAGCTACTCTGCTTTTAAGAAGAAAAACAGTCCATAGAGTTGTATGTGGAATTCGGAACAGAGTTGGATGTTATTATCGCTTTTTCAGTATTAACATGAGGGAGAGCTACAACTTTACCCAGAGCATATTTGGTAATCTATTTTTTATGATTTATAGCAAATAATTAATATGTAATGTTATCAAGCTCCAGTTTTTATGTTTTCTTTCAGATGCTAAGAATGTAAAATCCATTTTATAGCTCAACTCCTGATGCATTGCAACTTTTAGATTGTTGTATTTTGTGTGGTAGAAATTTTAAATAAATATCTAGCATTAGTCTAGTGGACTAGATCCTGAACTGAAAAAAAAAAAAAAATCCATCAGAAATGAGATTGGAATGATTAAAACATTCAAGCAATTACTTTGAATGGGATTAAGAAAAATACAGGTTTTATACAGATAGATAGATATACACACACATACATACATACACATATCCATATATATACATATCCATATATATATACATATATATGTGTAGGTTGGAATAATGAAGATGTCCATTTTCTTATTCTCCAGATGTCAAGTTAGACTAGACCCAAAACCCAATGAACTCTTGTTTATAAACCTCAGCCGCTCTTGTTCCAGCTCTGGAACTGGAGGTAGAAACTGATGGTTCCCAGCCCCCTTTCTGGCCACTCCACAGCCTGGGAGAGCTCGCCCCTTCCCTCCTTCGACTCTCCCTTTCCCTCACCAAAGTTGCCATTGTTTGCTGCTTCTATCCTTGCGCTGAAGGCTCAGATCACTGCCCGCCAAAGACTTGCAGTTGGCCAAAGTTCATCTTCCTCAAAATGTTTTTCAGTATCTGTTGTGTTCCAGGGACTGCGGTAATAGAAAGATATGGAAGAGAAGTTTTTACACTCTGCTCAGAGTTTTCCTTGAATAGGGGAAGCAGTTATGCCAGTACAAAATACAAGGAGGGCTGAATAACTCCTGCCTAGCTCCCTGCCCCGCTTTCCAGAGCCTTAGATTGGCTCTAAACTATGGAAAGATCAGACCTGCAGATCTCCTTCCCTGTAGCCTAAGATCCTCGAGAGTTCTTAGAGTTGGCTTTGGTTGACTTGGTCTGTGAAGAAATTTCTCCCTTCGAAACAATGTCCTAAATGGCAGCTACGTTCCACAACACTCTCAGTACAATACTATTGTTTCATTATAGAATAAGTTAAATGGGTCTCTGTGGACCAGTCCAGAAATCTAGCAACCGTAATTGTCAACATCATTTGTATGGGAAGATACTTTCTGACTTCCAAGTAATTATGCTTCAAATGTTATAAATAAAACACATCTAATGGGGACACATAACATAGATGTTATCATAAAGCACAACTAACTTTGGCGATTCTTAGATTTGGAGGGTACACTGCCCTCCTGTTGCACACTGCTGACTACCTCACGGTATTCAGTCTTTGCTCAGATGTTACCTCCTCAAAAAAGCTTTCTCTGATCACCGTATCTAAAACAGAGAATTTTAGTTTTTCTTCATCACACACCTCACCACCTGAAATATTATTCATTCGCTTCCCCATTAGGATGTACATGTCATAAGGGCAGGAGTTTTGTCTCTTATTTGGCAATATTCCCAGTGCCTTAAATAGTGTCATGCACATCAAAAGAACTTGATGATCTGTTGCATAAAAGAATGAACAAACTGGACTCATTTATCCAGCTTTATTTCTCTCCACTCTCTAAAGCAACCTTCATGTCACTACATCTTGCTTTCCTTAAACAGAAGTGTTGATTATATGATCTCTCAGCATCTTTCAAGGCCCCCAATTTTATGATCCTTTGCTCTCTCAATTCTGACATTTATGATGTAAGAAAATCTGGAGAGGACAGAGAATCCTGCACTTCATCTCTGCTCTCCCTTCTTGCTCTGAACCCAACTCAGAACAGGTCTACTGACTTTCACAGGCCCTCTCCTACTCTCTCTCCTTATTCTGTCTTTCCTGCCCCAGGAAACGCATGCCAAGAATACTGGAAAATTAGTTAGAAGGAGTTAGATGTACAGGATGCCACTCAAGTGTGTAATCAAATCTCTTCATATTTATGTGGTAGAATCAGAAGTTGTGTGATATGAAAGGTAGACAGCTGCATAGGTACTAAAGTGTTAGAAATTCTCCCTTTGGAGAGACAATCCTTTAAAACTATGACTATTCATGAGACAGATATCATCGTAAACGAATTCACATTAAGGTGTTAGTAAATTATTGGAGCATTTCTTCTAATTGGAGGTACTAGATGCTTCAGTAAGAATGTACCTTGAAAATTCGGAAAAGAAAAAGTACATAGAAAGGAGAGGTGGGGATCATGGAAGATAAAATGTATAACTTCATAGTTTTACCTAGGATCTTAAGGTTTCTAATTTTCTTTTTAAAGAACAGTATAAAATCACCCTGGAAGATGACAGAAAGAGAATAATCAGAGAAACTTTGTTGCAACTGAACCAAAAGAAGGAATGGGCCACAGAGGTATATCTTAATTTTCTTTCTTTCTCTTCTCTGATTGTAGATTTTTATTCTTCTCACACAGAATTTCAAAATTTTAACTGAAATGTAGTTGATGTATAATTCTTCTCACACAGAATTTCAAAATTTTAACTGAAATGTTAGTTTCAGGTGTACTACCTAGGGATTTGACATTTGCATACGTTATGAAATGATCACCATGATAAGTCTCGTAACCATCTGTCTCCATACAAAGTTATTATTGACCATATTCCTTATGCTGTACATTACATCCCATGGCTTATTTATTTTATAATTGGAGGTTTGTACCTCTTAATCCCCTTCACGTATTTCACCCACCCCAAGCCGTCTCCTGTCTGTATTTCAATTTCCTTAAAAAACAAAGCTCACCCCACCCATTTCTTTCTCATGGTGTATTATAACAGTCAGAAACTTGTGTTTTGAAATTAGGCAGTTTAGTTTAAATCACAGTTCTACCACTTACTGGGTGTATAAACTGAATTTATACTTGACTTTTCTGGGCTTCGGTTTCCTAATCTGTAAAAAGGGGACAATAATAATATTTACCTTTAACGAACAGTATGAGGATTGATAGTGCCTCATAAGAGCAAGAGCTCAGTAAATTAATATTCAGTTATTTTTAAGTATAATAATAATGGCTACAACAAATTATTAAATTAGATTTTGGATGAATTATAGGATGAAATATAATTTGTCTAAAAAGTACTTTCTTACATATGCAAACCTGAGAGAGTACATTTTACATTGCTGGAGCTTTAAAAATTGGGGATATAAAAAATGTTTGAGATGTAATTTCCAATTCATGTTTTCTAATCTTTGTTTTGCCCCAAATGCCTGACTTTCTTTCCTTTTCACTGCCCTTCTCCTGTCTCCAGACTATCTCCTAAATCAGTGAGGTCCCTGCTGGGATTATCTCTTTATCTGGAACATCCTTTCTTCAGAGTCATAAACATCTGGTCTTTTCTTCACTGAATTTCAGTTGCTCCTGTTTGTTGCTTCCCTGTTGGTTCAATTGTTCTTTCAGTATTACTATTCTACTGCATGATTTTACTGATTAACACAAATACAGAGGATGTGGAGAACTGACCAATGGTTTTGTCTGCCCATGCAATTCAGACCCTTTGTTACTGAATATGATTAAATGGTGAAATCAACAATTAAGTAATCTGATCATAGTTAAGACGATTAAAAATGCATATGTAGATCAGATATGCTCTCAGTATGTACATTCAATATATAATGAAGACTGTTCTCAATACTGTTCCTAACATTTTACATTAAAGTCTCTCAACAATCCTGTTAAGGGGAAGACTTGCTAATGAAAAGACAGAGGCACAGAGGAACTTTGTAACTTGCCCAGAGCATGTGGCAGAATAGAGAGTTAAGATAGCTTCTTCAGATCATTACTCTTAATCATTACATTGTACATTTTCTTTTCCACATACTGCGAAACACCCACACACGTGAACGAATTTTCCTCATTTTCTCGGGCCATCTTATGTGTTAACTTCTAAAATCTACTACTTTTGTGAAACCTTGGCTGCTTATTGGAGTCACCTGAGAAATTTGTTTAACCCAGGTGGGTCCTGGGTCCCACCCACAGAGGTGCTCAGGTAATTGGCCTGGGATGTTGCCTGGGCTTTTGGATTTTTCAAAATATCCAGGAGATTCTAATGTGTAGCCAAAGCTGAAAACACTACTCTATTGTTAGTGAATTAAGCCATTAGTCAACTAAATTCAATTATGAGTGACTTCCTACTTTTGTTCAAACAAAATTCTATGTTCAAATAAACTTTAGACTTATCAGTTGGAGCTGAAGTATAAAAATTCCTGGTTCCTAGGAAATGGAGGTTCACTCTTAGGTCAATTACCATGATTTAAAGAAAAGAAATTTATTGCACATCTTCCTACTTTAAAGACTTACACAAATTTACTGTTAACATAGTTTTAAATTATTTCAATCCATGTCTACGAACCAGAATATTTTTCTTAGTTTTTCTTCTTGTGGTTATGTCTTTCAGTTCCTGCGTTTGTAGCATGGTATCCATATAAAAGTACCTCACATATAACTAGAATCTGTCATCCATTATAAAGTTCCTTTGGGTGAAACTATAAATATCCTAGTAACTGAATATGAATTTGCATTTTAAGATCCTACTGATAAAATAAGGATTTTCCTGTTTGCTTTGTCTAAAATGCCTTTCTCCAGGAGACTATCTAGCTACAGCCTGCTACCCTGAAACTACTGGCTGTTAGGTTTGTAAGTATGTATATTGTTATTATTGACATGCAGAAATCTTTCAAATTAAAAAGGTAGTTATATAATCTATTCATGCCTTTGCTATATGTTGAATTATGTCTGTGACCATAAACTTGAAGGAAGTTTGATCACTGCAGTTTAACCATCTTAACTGTAGAGCAGATCAATTAATGACTGATTTCACCACGGCAGTCAGGTTCAGTCACAATAGAGGTCAAATTGAATGGACATCCATTGTCCAGTTCTCTCAATCACCTGTGTTAGGCAATGTAAATCAGCAAAAACAATACAATAGGATAATAAAGAAAGAACAACTGCACCAAAAGTTTTTAGGTATATTTCCAAAGTAATTGCAAAACATAATTTTAAATGATCAGATAAGTTGATTGTGTATCCCCACTGCTAAAACTCTTAAATGCTATGTGGCAGCTCTTCTTTAATACGGAAAAAAAATTTTTTTTTTTTTAGAATGCTATAAGGTTCATTGACAAGGGCAGCTATCGAGAGATCTGGGAGAATGACTGGCTCAAAAAAGAGGTAAGTGGAATTTTTAGAAACAAAACCAATTTCTTCTTTCTCATTTTTTTTGAACTGGAAATGACTTTTATTTATGAGCTGAAGTCATGGGAAAAGCATGGAACCATGACTGACTGAGGTAAAATGAAATTCAAGTGGAGTCCTAATCTTATTACAAGTTGTTACTCAATGAACACCATAAATAATCTCAATAACAAACAAATCATTTTTGGTGTTACAATTCATACAACATACTCAAGTGTGCAAAGCTTCTTTATGTCCTAAAACTGATCTGGCCTTCCTCTGGACCCTACTTCCTCATGGGTGATGGGAGCAAGGTTTAAGGATCATTTTAACTTAATTCTCTGCTGTTTTAAATTGCCTCTTTAGGTATTCAAATTGGTAGGGAAGAGGTAAAGTTGTCATTATATGCAGATGACATGATACTATATATAGAAAACCCTAAAGACTCCACACAAAAACTACTAGAACTGACAAATGAATTCAGCAAGGTAGCAGGATACAAGATCAACATACAGAAATGGGTTGTATTTCTTTACACTAACAATGAAATATCAGAAAGGGAATGCAAACAAACAATCCCTTTTAAAATTGCACCAAAAAATAGAAATAAAATACTTAGGAATAAACCTCATCAAGGAGGTGAAAGACATATGCTGAGAACTACAAAACATTAATACAGGAAACTGAAGATGATTCAAAGAAATGGAAAGATACCTCATGCTCTTAGATTGGAAGAATTAATATTGTTAAAATGGCCATACCACCCAAAACAATCTACAGACTTAATGCAATCCTTATTGAATTACGCATGACATTTTTCACAGAACCAGAACAAATAATCCTAAAATTTATATGGAAACATAAAAGACCCAGAATTGCCAAAGCAATCCTGAGGAAAAAGAACATAGCAGGAGGCATAACCCTCCCAGACTTCAGAAAATACTACAAATCTACAGTAATCAAAACAGTGTGGTATTGGCACAAAAACAGACCTGTGGATCAATGGAACAGAAAAGAGAGTCCAGAAATAAACCTACACACCTATGGACAATTAATCTTCAACAAAGGAGGCAAGAATGTACAATGGGGAAAAGACAGTCTCTTCAGCAAGTGGTGTTGGGAAAGCTGGACAGCTGCATGTAAATCAGTGAAGTTAGAACACACCCTCACACCATACACACACACACACACAAAACTCGAAATGGCTTAAAGACTTAAATATTAAGACAAGACACCATAACACTAGAAGAGAACACAGGCAAAACATTCTCTAACATAAATCATAGCAATGTTTTCTTATGTCAGTCTCCCAAGGTACTAGAAATAAAAGCAAAATGAACAAATGAGATCTAATCAAGCGTATAAGCTTTCGCACAGCAAGGGAAACCACAAACAAAAAGAAAAGACAACCTACAGACTGGGAGAAAATATTTGCAAAAGATGTGACCAACAAGGGCTTAATTTGCAAAATATACAAACAGCTCACACAATTCAATAATCTATGTGGAATAATATTTCCACATAGATTTCGCAAAGGCACTTCAAACTCAACATACCTGAAGCATAATTCATTAAATTTCTTCTTAGATATTCTTTTCCTTCATTTCTTTTTTTGCCATCTGCTCAGACACCCGAGGTAAAAATGTTACCATCAGCTTCTTTTCCATTTTCCTTGCTCCCATTTGACTGAAAAGAGTTGGTTAGTCTAGGAAACAAAAGAATTTAAAAATCAATTATGCTTTCTATGATATTGACAATTATCTTGAAATTGCCTTTATAAAGTCATGGTGAGTAGGAATCCATACTATTTCCAAAACTAATCAAGATGAATCCTCAATTTTAAAAAATAAGTATTAATTTAAAAAACTCAAGGTGAGCTCAGTAGTTAAAGAATATTAGGGAGAAACTTGGTTCTTATACTTTTATTAAATATAACAGTATGATCCTACTGATAATAATTTAACAATTCAAACCTTAAATTTTATAAGATATCATAGATGTTAGGTTCAGAGAAAATAACTACCAAAGTTTATATTCGACTGAAAAGAAAGGCCATTTTGTGCCTTGGTCCTTCCTACTAAAGCCACAAATTACATTTTGTTTTGTTTTATTTTTTAATTCTCATAATTCAGTGGAAACAAAAGACAGAAAAAATGTCAAGTTTAACTGAATCATGAGCAAAAAGAGCTCACTAATAAAGAACAAATCATATAATTCAATATATTTAATTTCTCTTTATTTCAATAAATATTCATTTTTGATGTCATTAAATTTACTCACAAAATTAATTAAAACCAGTTTTGGTTATAAGTACTATCACAATAATTGAAAATTGCCTGGAAATAGAACAATGTATGTCAATTAATTTCTTTGAGGAAGGCTTAGAATGAGTAACAAGGGATATTTAACAGTGGAACTCCCCCAAATATTTCTCCATTTAACTATCTTTCAACAATAACCAAAAACTGACATCTCTGGGAAGAATGAGATGTCCCATTGCATGACTTTTATTATCTGGTTTTATTTAGCATGCTTATTAGGAAAATGAAGAAAATTCAAATTTCCAAATAACCTGGACTAATAACAAATGGAAAGCTGGAAAAACTAGGCAAAGGGATTCAAAGAGGTTAGCAATCAGAGTTTCAAACATGAGGAGGCATAAAGCTAACTTGGATCTTGCAGGGGAAAATTTCAAGAGCACGCATTTTATTCAGGATCCTAGGTCCCTGACTTATAATAGTTTTAACTAAATTATCTTGCCCAATTTCTTAAGTACATTTCTTGGGTATCTGGGGAGAAGCAGGGGCAGGGAAGGAAAAGAGGTCTTCTACTTCCTTCTTTATACTTTCTTACCCCAGAAACTAAAGGTATTTATATGGCTATAAAAAGGAACTAGTTTTCATTTTCCTAACATTTCAAAAGACTGGGAGGGAGATAGCAATTGATGAGAACTTTACTTAGCACTCTACAGGGGTAGGTGATGTCACAGGATATCCATAGCTTGAAAGATTGGACTTAACTCCCCAAATGGGCCCTCATTCCCAGCTTTGGCAGGAGACCAAGAATTGTGTGTGCTGCCTCCCAAGTATACCAAACCCTTAGTCACACATTCTATTAATTCCTTCTTTTACAACCTCTAACTATGAATTTTTTCTCATCCTTTGACATCTGAAAATTATAAACTTTTCCTTAAGGCATTCAGGCTTGTAATCAAGCTGATCATCTCTTAAAAACATGAGATCCTAAAGCACCAACACCTAGCTCTGTAATGTAGAATTATGGACTTAAATGGTTTTGTGAAATTGTTTAAGGCTGGTAAATAATATATGCTTTTCTTTCCATCTCTAAGCCGGCAGCAATATTTGAGCCTTTTCTATGACACTGGTACTGTTTTATATTATAATTATTTGTATATTCGTTCACTGGTTTGTATACTTGTTCCCTCTTTTGAGGGAAGGAGCCACACTTTATTGGATTTTGTATCCGTCTACCTCTAGGACAGAGCCTTACCCATGGTAATAATTCAAGCATTTAATAAATGACTTATGTGAAAGGGATATCCATCTGGTAATATACTGAGTGCTTCCAGATTCCAAAATACAATAATTTCAACTACAAATCAAAAATGTTAGTCATCTTTTTCTAAGTACTCATCTCATTTATGCTCTTGGCAACTCCTAACAAGAGATACTGAATCGAAACCCCTGCCCTGTGCCTTTATTTCATCATATTCCCTGGAGACACGTTACTTTTTCCAGTTTATCATTCTCACCAGCCGATCACTTTCTATTTTATTGTCTTATTTCTAATTCTTCTACTGGCCTGACTTCTCCACATGAGCACCTCTCAATCCAGCTCATGCTGTTTTGAGGGGCAGAGAGGGAAGGTGGGGATTCTATCTAGTCACATTCTTCTATATATTCTTCCCACAATCAAGCCTTCTTTAGACAAAAGTTATCAAAATACATTTTAAAAGACTGATGGGAACTCTATCAACAGAACCAGCAAATTTTGCTCATGTTTGAGTTAGCCACATTTCTTCAGTAAACGTTAAGCCTGCTATGTCTACGAAGGACCTTCCATCACCTGCGAGATAGAAATCAGACTCTTTAGCATTCCTTGGCTCCCCTACTTGTCCAGTTCTTCTACTTCTCCCCATTCCCATTTTATTTCTATCCACACCAAAATGTGGATAGAAGGCACATGTGCCTTTATCCATGTGGCTCCTTCTGCCTAGAATATATCCTCTCTTGTCTGCTAGAGAATCTCTACTTGGCCTTCAGGATCCAGAAGAGAGGTCATCTCTTCCATTAACTCCCCCGTACCCCCTCACACCTGGTGGACATAGGGTGAACCTCTATCTCTCCCACAGTCCCTGGATGGCTTCCATTATGATTTTATCACACTATTTTCTGTTGCTATCACTCTTGCCCATTAAACAAAGAGATCCTTGAAGGTTATTGTATCTTATTGATCCTTTGTTCCCAAAGTGTACTTATAGTTTTTGACTCATAGTAGGCATACAGTACAATTACATGAATGAATGAACAACATTTCATCTCTCTGATGTTTCTCGGAATGACTCCAGCACACTCAAGAGAGAATATAATTGTCCTATAGAGGCTGAGAGAAAGGGCTCCTAGGCCTGTACTTCTCTTTTTTAAATGCCATAATAAAGATTTTTTCCCAGTGTTATTAGTTTTCATTATGTTGTTTATAATTAACCTTAGATAGAGCCTCATTTAGCTACTAACACCAGAGTGATAAATTAGTCTTATTTTCTTATTTATCTCTGCCTCCAGCTCAGATTAAATCCAGTGATGTTTCTGAAGAGTAGGAAAGGACTGCTCCTGCCATTCAGTAATAACTCCCTAATCATGCAACCAAGTTCTGCAAATGACCAGGAAAAAAGTCCCACCTGTTCCTTCTTAGAGCAAACCCAGTAATAAATAATACAGGATAGATCTTCCCCTCAGGCAAATGCACTTAAAAAAATTAATTTATTTATTCATTTTTGGCCGCTGTTGGGTCTTCGTTGTTGCACGGGCTTTCTCTATTTGCGGCAAGTGGGGGCTACTCTTCATTGTGGTGCGTGGGCTTCTCATTGCGGTGGCTTCTCTTGTTGCAGAGCACGGGCTCTAGGCACGCAGGCTTCAGTAGTTGTGGCTGGCGGGCTCAGTAGTTGTGGTGCACGGGCTTAGTTGCTCCACGGCATGTGGGATGATATTCCTGGACCAGGGCTCAAACCCGTGTCTCCTGCATTGGCAGGTGGATTCTTAACCACTGCACCAGCAGGGAAGTACCACAAATGCACTTTTAAAAGTTGAGTTTTTTACAGAGGACTAGATAGAACTAAGTCCATAAGTACTAACACCCACTCTCTTTTCCTGAGAATAGATCGCAAATCACAGGAAGGAAGTGGAAGAACTGGAACATGCTATTCATGAGCTGGAAGGAGAAAATTTGGTGCTTATTGATCAGCTGTTCAACTGCAGACTTGTGGATCTCAAAATACCCAGGTGAGAGTCATTACATATCTAGAAAGTATTTTTTTTTAACATTTGTATCTGTAAAAAGTTATTTTTTTAAAAAATTTATTTATTTATTTATTTTTGGCTGTGTTGGGTCTTCGTTTCTGTGCGAGGGCTTTCTCTAGTTGTGGCAAGTGGGGGCCACTCTTCATCGCGGTGCGCGGGACTCTCACTGTCGCGGCCTCTCTTGTTGCAGAGCACAGGCTCCAGACGCGCAGGCTCAGTAGTTGTGGCTCACGGGCCCAGTTGCTCCGCGGCATGTGGGATCTTCCCAGACCAGGGCTCGAACCCGTGTCCCCTGCATTGGCAGGCAGATTCTCAACCACTGCGCCACCAGGGAAGCCCCGACAAGTGTTTAGGACATCTTAGAAAGACCCGAATAAAGAAACAGAGAAATGTGTAAACCTTCAATTATCTGTTACAATGCTTATCCAGAAGGGAAAGTTCAGGAGCTTTTCGTGTGTCCATTTTCAAGTCAAAGAAATGTTAACACATACTGTGTAATTTATGGTAACTGCCCTTTCCACCTCTTTGTTGAGAATTTAGTCCTGTATATTCTGGTAGGGTGAGAAATAGACATGAACAGTACCCAGTAAACATGTAAAAACTTCCCTATTTGGATGAAGAATGGGGTATTCTACCTAATAGAGTTACTGTATTTCCCATCCAGAGCTCCCCAAACTTCTTTCCTTCCTGACTCCCATAGAACATCACAGTATTTGTCTGATACATTAGATGAGCTGAATAAGCTAGAGGTGACTGTCCAGGGACTCCCATGCCGCAAAGCTGAGGCTAGGTGGACCAGTACCTCAAATCTAACGCTAGTTTCATATGATAACGTTCTGTAAAATATTTTCTATAACAAGTGTTGCTGCCCTGTGGTGGTACAAAAGTGACAATAAACTAATGATTAAGAGAGAAGCCAGACTTCAGAAGGTTATGGCGTTTAGTAAGATCTTAGTTATTCAAAAGAGTAAAACCAGGAAAGAAGAGAACTCTGTGGCCTCAGACCTGCAGACCAGAGCTTCACTAAGTTAACTCTTAAGAAGGTTTTAAGATATAAATATTGAATGTAGTTACATTATTTGCTGGAGCTTTAAGCATCTCAGGTAACACTTCCTTCGTGGTCTTTAAGTAATTGACAGCCTGTAATCCAGGGGATTCACTCTGGTTGCTGAGTTGCTAAGCACGAAGTGTGGCTGGCGCATCTGCCAGGGGCACTTGCTTCATGCTATATAGCTTCAGGCAAACTTCATGGCAATGCTGTAGAGAGCTTTCAAGGTATCATGTCTTCTGACTGAAAAATTCCACTGGCCTCTGCAGTGCAGAGTAGCAACAGCAGACGCAAACTCACCAGGCTTGTAGCTGGAACACGCCGCTCAGCGAGAGCCAGAACCTAGGTGTCATCTTGGATTCCTACTGCTTTCTCTTTTTATCTCAAATCCCATCCCATTCCTCATCTGGATTCCCTGCAACAGTGACGTAACTGGTGTCACGATCACTCTCATTTCTGGGACTTAAAGCCTGTTATTTCCTAATTATGGGATGCCCTCCCCTCACCCCAAGCTCTTCCCTGGCAAACAGCCCCTGGTGTTTCAAGACTCAACGCAGGTTTCATCTCCTCCTGGAAACCTTTCCTTACCTCCTAAGGCTAAATCCGGTGCTGCTTCTCTTTGACCCGTGGCACTCCTGACACTATGCTCCTCACATAATTACCCACCATGGTACAAACCATCACCATCAAACACTGTAAGCCTATCTGCCACCCCACTGGGCCTGATGCGCCTTTTTCATCTGTGTCTCCAGCACCCAGCAGAGAGATAAGACACTACTGAGCAGGTGGTACAATATTTGCTGACTGACAGACTACTTTTCTTATTTGTTTTTAGGCGACTATATCTTGCTCAAGCTGTTGGGCAGGAAGTGCCACATGAAGAAATGCCTTTGGAGTTGCCAGAAACATATATAGGTATTATTTTATTTTAATGGTGACTTTTTAAGAGTTGACAAACACTTAATTGCGCTTCTTATTGTGGACAGGAACCTTATATCAGAGAGCTATTCAGGGAATAGATGCCTGCCAGCTCCTCCATATTTCTCTGTGCTTGCAGAGCTTACCTAACCCATCTCCTTTCTCTAGTCTTATTTTCAAATCAAAGTCACCATGTGTCACAGTGAATTAAATAGACACTGGTAGAGAGGGATGGAATGATGTCTACACTGGCATGGTTTGTGCTCCAATTTAGCCAACCAACCAAAATACCAACACACTCACAGGTCCCCATGTGATTATAACTTATTAGCTAACAGAAGGAAATATAACCTAGATGTGGTTTCTAATAATAGGACTCACTCTCACTTTAATACCTAGATTCTACATTTCTAATTCTCAAATTTTTCTCCTCCAGGAGATTCTCAAAGGTCTTTCAAATTTAAAATGTGACAAAGGAGTGTATATATATATATATATATATATATATATATATATCCGAATCACTTTGCTGTACACCAGAAACTAACACAACATTGTAAAGCAACCATATTTCAATTCAAAAAAAAACTAAAACTGAAAAAAAAAATGTGACAATGTATTGTATTTTTATTTTTAATCTGTTCAAAAATTGTACATAATTTCTTTGCACTCATCCCAGAAAAGTCACAACTGCAACCTGCAGAAGTAAAAAGTAGAGACTTGTTGAGCTTATCACTTGGGAGCGGTGCCTTACATCTTAGTCATGAGGATAGCAGCAGATACGGCCAGCATCTGAAGATAGATGAAGAGAGTTCAAGTATAGAGTTTGGAGCCTCTGATATGAAATACTTACTATATGAGGATGAGTGGGATTTCACGGTAAGATTCATGAGAAGACATTTGACTACTAGAGAAAATGTTGCTTTATTAGTTACTGGAGAAAATTAACCGGAAGTATGGTTGCTGAAAAATTCTATTTGCAATTATTAGTAAAATTTGCCAACCATTCATGTCTGTCACTAGATACTATTTTCACTCCTACCCTTGCCCAACTTACTACATATATTCATTTATAGACATCCATTACTAGTATACCATGTAAGTTATCTAGTGCTACATAAATTACCTCAAGAATTAGTGGCTTATAACAATAAATCATTTATTCTCTTTCAGGGCTTCTGTTGGTTAGAAATTTGGGAAGGTCTCCAGTGGACAGTCCTCACTTGGGTTCTCTAGAAGGTGCAGTTATATTTGGCTGAAGGCTTGATTTGGGCAGAGAGATCCACTTCCAAGGTGGCTCACTCACATGGCTGGCAAGTTGATGCTGGCTAAGCCGGGGGCCTCAGTTCTTCACATGGGCCTCCTTACAGGGCACCTTTGTTGTCCCTTTGTTACAGTATCTGGCTTCTTCCAAAGCAATCAGTCCCAGAGACCAAATGTTTCATATGACTTAGCCTTGGAAATCGTACACCAACACTTCCATCATATTCTATTTGTTGATGTAGCTACAAAGTTCCAACCAAAGAGAAACAGTGTAGCTCCTGCATCTTGAAAGAGGAAGGTCAGCATCATATTGTAAGAAAAGCATGTGGGATAGGATGTATATTAGCATGACCATCTTTGGAAAGTACAAACAGTCACATATACCATTAGGTGAAACCTAGATTATCAAGCCTTTTAGTTTTAAAACCGTTTGGTACATTCCAGTCACTTTCACATCCACCCCTTGCTGTTTTCCCTCTTGGTACTACCAATAGCCTTGAAAGTTCTCCTCGAACTTAAAAGTCTGGTAGGAGAAAGAGTGATTAAGAAAGCAATAGAAGCTGAATAAATCAACAAAAACCATTTTAACTAACTACAACTCAGTCCTGCTACCATCAAGTGATAATTTAGACTAAAGCTCTAGTCTCTATAACACTCAAACACCCCCATGAGTATCTTGGAATCATGATGCCTTGTATGTTACAATAACCTCATGCTAGTGGACAACTAACTGTATAAAATTCCAAACTTGCACACCATTTGGTTGAATGAAAAACCTTCTTACTTTTAATTTTTTTGTTTTTATCCGTTGAGTTTATTTATTTAAATTTCTTTTTAAGTTGACTTAAAATGTTGTGGTAATTACTGCTGTACAGCAAAGTGACTCAGTTATACATGTATATGTATACATACATTCTTCTTCTTCACGTTCTTTTCCATTATGGTTTATCGCAGGATATTGAATATAGTTCCCTTTGCTATACAGGAGGACCTTGTTGTTTATCCATTCTCTGTATACCAGTTTGCATCTGCTGACCCCAAACTCCCACTCCTCCCTTCTCCCACCCCCTCTCCCCCTTGGCAAACCACCAGTCTATTCTCTATGTCCCTGATTTTCTGTTTCATAGATAGGTTCATTTGTGTCATATTTTAGATTCCACACGTGATATCATATGGTATTTGTCTTTCTCTGACTTACTTTACTTAGTACGATAATCTGTAGTTGCATCCATGTTGCTGCAAATGGCATTATTTCATTCTTTTTTTATGGCTGAGCAGTATTCCATTGTATATATGTACCACATCTTCTTTAACCATTCATCTGTTGATGAACATTTAGGCTTTTTCTATGTCTTGGCTATTGTGAATAGTGCTGCTATGAACATAGGGATGCATGTATCTTTTTGAATTATAGTTTCGTCTGGATATACGCCCAGGAGTGGGATTGCTGGATTATATGGTAATTCTATTTTTAGTTTTCTGAGGAACCTCCATACTGTTTTCCATAGTGGCTGCACCAACTTACATTCCCACAAACCGTGCAGGAGGGTTCCCTTTTCTCCACACCCTCCCCAGCATTTGTTATTTGCAGACATTTTGATGATGGCCATTCTGACCAGCGTGAGGTGGTAACCCATTGTAGTTTTGATTTGCATTTCTCTAATAATTAGCGTTGTTGAGCGTCTTTTCACATGCCTATTGGCCATCTGTATTTCTTCTTGGAAGAAATGTCTCTTTAGGCCCGCTTTTTGATTGGGTTGTTTGTTTTTTTGTTGTTGACTTGTATGAGCTGTTTGTACATTTTGGAAATTAAGCCCTTGTTGGCTGTGTCATTTGCAAATATTTTCTCCCATTCTGTAGGTCATCTTTTCCTTTTGTTTATGATTTCCTTTGCTGTGCAGAAGCTTGTAAGTTTAAGTCCCATTTGTTTATTTTCACTTTGATTTCTATTGCCGTAGGAGACTGACCTAAGGAAACACTGGTATGATTTATGTCAGAGAATGTTTTGCCTACATTCTCTTCTAAGACCTTATTTTCCACGGAAGTTTTTGATGTGGTGGAAATGGTATTGTATGTGCTACAGACTGAATTTTGTCCCCACCCCTCCCGCAAATTCACATGTTGAAGCCCTAACACACAATATGACTGTAGCTGGAGATACAGGCTTTAGGAGTTAATTAAGGTTATATGAGGTCATGAAGATGGGCCCTCATCTGATAGGACTGTGGCCTTATAAGAAGAGGCTTTGCCTTGTGAGAACGCTGTGAGAAGGCAGCCATCTGCCAGCCAGGAAGAGGCTCTCACCAGAACCCAACCATGCTGGCATCCTAACGCTGGACTTCCCAGCCTCCAGAACTGTGAGAAATAAAGTTCTGTCGTTTCAGCCACTCAGCCTGTGGTATTTGCTATGGCAGTTCAAGCAGACTAAGAGAGTCTATTACTTCAGAATCCTGCTCCAGATGGTTCGGAAATACATGGTAGACTTCCATCAATTTACTTTTCTCCTATCTCGCATTTATTGTAGCTCTGCAATTATGTATTTTAAAAGCTACATACAGTTATATGAATTTTTGAGAAATATTAATAAAACATTGCCTTCCTTTTTCATTCTTTGACTCTCCTAAATTCTAATAAATGTTTACTGAGACCCTCACAACATGCCAGGTACTTGTCAGATGCTTGAGAATTTAAGGGGGAGAACAGGAAGAAATGAAGTCTCAAAGACGCCTACGTGGCAGGCCCTACCCTAAATAGTGTACATGCTAGTAGAAAACTGATAAGAAAATCATTGATTACTGTACAGGAGGAATGTACTACCTGTATCTGTCTCCCTGACCAGTCTTTTGCCCCAGCACTTGGTACACAGCCTGGCACATAGTGGGCACTCAGGAAAGGTTTGTTGAAGTGTTGAAGGAATCCAAAAGAAGGAGTTACAGCTTGGAGGGGCTTCCAAGAGGAAGGCCCATTGGGTAGGGCTGGAGCTGTTTCAAGTCAGTTTGGGGTTAGCTGTGGGATTTCATATAAATTAGACTTCTAATTCTGTTTGTTGATATCTGAAACTATATTCAGTTTGACAGAATGTGGTAAGTTTTATATCTACAGTAGATCCTGTGAAATGTGCAAAACCCATGTAGATCTGCTCAATATTAAGATATTTATCGTCGGGCTTCCCTGGTGGTGCAGTGGTTGAGAATCTGCCTGCCAATGCAGGGGACACGGGTTCGAGCCCTGGTCTGGGAAGATCCCACATGCCACGGAGCAACTGGGCCCGTGAGCCACAACTACTGAGCCTGCGCGTCTGGAGCCTGTCCTCTGCAACAAGAGAGGCCGCGATAGTGAGAGGCCCTCGCACCGCGATGAAGAGTGGGCCCCGCTCACCGCAACTAGAGAAAGCCCTCGCACAGAAATGAAGACCCAACACCGCCAAAAATAAAAATAAATAAATATATTAAAAAAAAAATTTATCGTCAAAGATGTTTGCAGATCATTCATTTTGTTCTTAAAATAATATAGAAAACTCTGCTGTGGTTATATCCTGGCCAGCAGAGGGCTATATAAATGCAGCCAATACTTCCTACTTCCTTTTACCAATTAAAGAGCTTGCAGAGAATATATCTCCCCGCTGCAGTTGATGTTCCCTACCCGGCTGAAGCCCCCAAAAGACAAGCCTGAAAGCCTTGCTGCCTGCTCTTTGGGAGATTTGCCTACCATGCCCCCACTGGGTATATAACTTTACTGAGTGGTTTTTATTGACAGTAGCTCTCATATTTCACATGTCATACAGCATTCAGACAATTAGGAGGGCAATGAAATCTGTCATACAGAGGCCAACTACAGTAAATAAAACCTGATCTATGAAGGCTGGTAACTTGCTGAATAACCTCTCCTATTCTCCTCTGTGTCTGTTCACCACAGGATTATGTAAACTTGGGCCCTCTGGAAATGAAGCTCATGACTGTGGAGAGCAAGAAAATGCCCGTCCATGTCCAAGAGGAGGAGACTCCAGTCAAATTCTATGATGATGCCAGGGGCCCGGAAAGCCACATCACATATAAAATGATGAAGTCTCTTCTCTAAGACTGAAATCTGCAAAGTAAAAAACAACTTATACATTTCCTTTGGGAACTGAGGTCTATCAGTCGCCCATTTTATTTACTCTTTGGTCCATTTTTAAAGCAGTTGTCATTTCTAAAGGTCATAATTACATTTAAAATCAAAGATCTTAGTATTCAGCTATTCATTTACTTGCGTGGCCTGAGTGACAAAAATGAAAGTACACTTTATATTTCCACATTCAAGTATACAGGAGCATGACAGTGGGCCAAGATGGTCTCTGAGGTTGCTTACCACTTAAAAATTTACTGATCAATCTTGGATGCCAATCTGAAATAGTTCAATTAGGAATTTTCTGAGAAAATTTAGAGGTTTGCATAGCACTGACTACACATCTTTCCCTCTGAGGGTGCTGAATGATAGATAGCCAGTCCACAATTCAAGTCTACTCTTCTTTAACCTAACACTATAATGAAAATAAAACATTTTAGAAACAAATTTGAGGGTGGTAATTTCTTTTACAAAAATATTCCATCAATAGGGAGGTCCGTCTCCCATCAGCTATATCAAGTCTAAACTGCTGAGTCTCTACCCAAGGTCATTACTCCTTCCCTCTTATTGGTACCACAAGCCAAGGACACTCTGACTGTGCCTGAATTTGGCATCAGCTTTCCATTTTAAAGCTAGTTCTACTTATAAAGCTTTTTACAAGAAATGCCTTTTCTTTTCTTTTTTTTTTGAAATACCTTTTAAATATAAGGCCACAGATAGATTGAAAGTAAATACACCATGCAAACATTAACCAGAAGGAAGCTGGTGTGACCAAACTATTCAACAAAGTAGACTTTAAGGTAAGAAGTGTTAAGAAAATAAAGAGAAAATGAAGAAATATATGTCACAATAATAAGCAGATTAATTCATCAGGATGATATAACAATTCTAAATAATAACATAATCTCAAAATATATAAAACAAAATTTACCAAACTTAAAAGCAATATGGTAAACCTTATGTATATTTTACCACAATAAAAAAAGAAAAAAGGCAGAAACAAATTCACCATCAGACTTGAAGGTCTTACCACACCTCTCTCAATAACTGACTACAAAACAAAACAAAACCCCAATCATTAAGGATATAAAAAGTTAAACAACTGTAGACTACACATACTTTTCAAGTGTACATAAAATATTTACAAAAATAGACTATATCCTGGGCCATAACGTAAGTGACAACAAATATTCAAAATGTTGAAATGCATGGAACGATTCTCTGACCACAGCAGAAAATAACTAAAAACAACAACAACAACAACAACAAAGCTGTAATTTTCAAGTAAGCAAGATACTTCGGAAAAGCCTATGTGTGAAAGGAGAAATCACAAGGAAAAAATACTCTGAATTATAATGAAAAATATGACATCAAAACTTGTGGGAACCAGCTAAAGTGATGTTTAAAGGGAAATTTATAACCTTTCATGTATTAAAAAGAAGAAAGTTTGAAAATTCAATCATCTAAGCTTTCAACTCAGGAATCTAAAAAAAGCAGCAAAAATAAACCCAAAGAAAGTAAAAGAAAGGAAATAAAGAGCAGAAATTAATTAAATAGAAAGTTGACATATAAAAGAGAAAATCAACAAAGTCAAAAGCTGGTTCCTTGAAGGGTTAATTAAAATTGATAACCCATAGTAAGACTAATCAAAAAAGAGAGGAAATAAATGAAAAAGAGACATCACTACAGAATTACAGACATTATTAAAAGGATAAAAGGAAATTAAGCAGAAAAAATCTTTCCCCATAAATTTGACAATTTAGATGAAATGGAAACATTTCTTGAAAAATATTTCTACAAAACAGGAGGAAATAAAAATTCTGATTTAGGCCTAGATATGTTTTTAAAAATCCAATCTGCATTTAAAAAATTTAAGAAGCCAGCTGGCTTGCTTCACTGGTGAATTTTTCCAAACATTTCAAAAAGATACAATACCAAATATATACAAACTCTTTCAGAGAATAGAGAAAAAAGAAACACTTCCAAATTATTCTATGAGGTCAATATTATTCTAATACCAAAACCTGGCAACATCATTACAGGAAAAGAAAATTAAAGGCCAGTATTTCTCATGAAGATAGATGCAAAATCATTCACAAACTATTAGCTTATTGAATCTAGCAATATTATAATATATAATATTTCATGAATAAAGAATGCAAGGTTGGTTTAATATTCAGTAATCAGAGTGGAAACCTAATGAGATCAATGGATTATATCAATATCAATACCCTGGTTGTGACACTGCACTTAATAGTGAAATATTAAATATTTTCCCATTGAGGTCAGGAACAAGACATATATTCACCATCACACTTCTATTCAACAGTGTTGACTAGAACTGGAGTGTTCTAACCAGGCAAGAAAAAGGAATTAAAAGCATAGAGATTAGAAGAAAGAAGCAAATTGTCTTAGAGATGTCAAGGTTTTGTATGTAGATAATCCAAAATAATCTACAAACTACTAGAATTTACAAGTGAATTTAGCAAGGTCACAGAGTACAAGGTCAATAAAGATCCAATGTATTTCTTTATACTAGCAACAAACAATTGGGAAAAATAAAATATAATAGAATCAATAACATCAAATATCAAGGAATTCATGCAATGAAATATAAGCAAAATTTCTATGCTGAAGACTTCAAAACATTGTTGAGAGAAATTAAAGAAAACTTAAATAAATGGAATAAACAGAGAGATACACCATTATCATGAAGTGGAAGATTCAGAAGAGTTAAGATGTCTGTTCTTCCCAACTTGATCTATAGATTCAGTGCAATCCAAATCAAAATGTCAGCATTTTCTTGTAGACGTTAACAAGTTTTTTGTAACATTATTATGGAAATTTATAACCTAGGCAGAAGACCTAGGATAGCCAAAACAATCTTGAAGTAAAACAACAAACTGGAGACCTTAACACTACCAAACTGCAAGACTTAATATAACATTTCAGTAATTAAGACAGTGCACTACAGGCCCAAAGATGAAGAATTAGTCTGGTGGAACAGAATAAAGAGTCCAGAAACAAAGCCACACATTTACAGTCTCTTGACTTCTGCAAAGATGCCCCTATAATTCAGTGGGGGGGCGGGCATGGTCTTTTTTAATAATAAATGATGCTGAGGCAATTGTATATCTGGGAAAAAATGAACATTGACTCTTGCCTCATACCATACACAAAAATCAACTCAAAGTGAATCAGAGACCTAAATATGGCAGGTAAAACAATAAAGCTTTTAGTAGAAAATATAAGAATATTTTCATGCTCCCCTGTGCACATCCAATAGATCCTCAAAGCCTATGCCTGAAATTTTAAACGACATCTGGTACGTGGGTAAATGTGGATTTGGTAGTGTTCCACATGGCTCCATCAAGCCTAATGCTCCCTGTATCAACCACCTCCCTGGGAAAAATAAAAGTCATAAAAATAACCAATCATAAAAAGATTGATAAATTGCATTTTATTAAAATTAATATCTTTTCATTAAAAGACACCATTAATAGAGTCAAAAGGCAAGCCACATATTGGGAGAATTTATTTACTATACATATATCTAACAAAAAAACTGTATCCAAAATATATAAAGTACTTGTACAAATCAGTAGAAAAAAAGACTTGAGGAGGCACTTCACAGAAGAATATATCTAAATGACTAGTAACCCTAAAAAGGAGATCAACACTATCAGTGATGAGGGAAAAGCAAATTAAAACCACGATATACTATACCCACTAGAATGGCTAAAATTTAAAAGTTGAAAATAGTAAATATTGACAAGGATACAGAGTGATTTGAACACCTCTCATAGTTGTTGATGGGAGTATTAATTGGCACAAACACTCTGGAATATGTTTGGCAGTAATTATTAAAGCTGAACATATATATGTATATATGTATACATGTATACATATATGTGTATATGTATGTCATGCTCCAGCAATTTCACTCTTGGCTTAATATGGAACAGAAACAAGTGGTTATGTTTACCTGAAGACAGGAATAAGAATGTTCCTAGCAGCTTTACTGAAAATAGGCCAAAACTTGAAACAGTAGTAGACTATCAGCAGTAGAATATGTAAGTAAATTGTGCTATATTCATGCAATGGAATACTATACAGTAATGAAAGAATAAACTATTTCCATATGCAGCAATGTAGATCAATCTTATAGTCGTAATACTGAGTGAAGGAAGGCAGACACAAAAGAACACATACGGTATGATTCCATTTACACAATGTTCAAAAACAGGACGAGCGTGCTAATCTTGATGATAGAAGTCAGAAGAGTGATTACTTTTGTGGAGGGGAATGACGAGGATGGTACCTGAAAGAGTTTTCTGGTAATTTTGATGAGTGGCAGTTAACATGGATGTGTTCACTTTTTGCAAACATTCATCAAGCAGGACACTTAAGATTTGGTACTTGACTGATACGTTTTATACTTCAGAAAGATTAAAAAAAAAAGCCCCCCCACACACACCCAGGGAATTCCCTAGCTGTCCAGTGATTAGGACTCCCATGCTTCCACTGCAGGGGGCACGGGTTTGATCCCTGGTTGGGGAAATAAGATCCTGTAAGACGCGTGGCACAGCCAAAAAAAAAGTCCCCCCAAATAACCATATTCCAATCCACTCCATAAAGTGACAGTGCCAACGGCAGCAAGAGTGTTTCCTGACAGGAAGGCAGAATACTTTGTTAGGACAATCTTTCAAAGGTCAACAGAAACAGAAATGTCCTTGGAACAGTTAGTAACAATATGGAGTGAACTGGCCAATTTTCTATTCAAGAAAGAAAGGTAAACTTTTTATAGATAAGATCTTTACTTTTCTTGGGTAGGAAAAAAAAAAAAAACTTACTGACTTTCCACTGGGACAAACCAAAGAGCTCCAAGTAACCAACAAATATAGCCTATGTGACAGCTCATTGGTTTCAGTAGGTCAGCAGAAACTGACTTTCACATCTGGAAAGTTCAGACCATGAGATTATTAAAAGAAGCCAGGCATAACATGGTAGGATTCAGCATTTATTTGTTAGGTGTGGCAGTTTCTCCTTCACGATGTAAAATTGAATCAGAAGAAAATATCAAATGACTAAAAGTCCTGTTTGCTGCCAAGATGTCAGAGTAGAAAAGGCATCCTTTGGAAAAAGGGAAGAATTTTCTTTTCTTCTGTTAATATTATTCCTTGCGTTTAGAATTTGCAGGTAGCAGTATCTCTAAAACAAATCTTCGGGATTTTCCTAACAACCTAGATTAATAGCTTAGGGTGGTAGCCCTGTTAGATGACTACATTACAAGGAAATCTCAATAAAGTTGTACCACTGTGAACTTCCTATCAGTGTCACCTATCCAACAAAGCATTTATCAAATGAATCTTTGCACCCAGGCACTGTGTGTAGGACATGAGGGAGGCAACATGAAACTGCCCCTTTCCTCAAGATATTCACGGCCCAGCAAAAGCGCCTGATGGGTCAAGGAGCCTCTCAGCCTTGGTGTAACCTGCTTTCACTCTTGAATACTAACAGCAGAGAAGGAAGAAAGGAAAGTGGGAGACGGCAGAACAGGATATTCTAGGTGGTGCGGTGGTTGTGTTTAACTCAGAATACTTTATTTTTCACAACTTTAGCGATAGGTTTGGAAAAGAAATTTAAGATGAGTTTTGGAGGATTTTATGTTGGTTTCAGTTCTCAGAAAAACCAAGCATGTGAGTTCTATATCTTGTCATTCAAGACTGGGGAAGAGGGGACAGGGTGTTGGCAGCTTTAGCATCAGGCTGGGAATGTGCTTACTGTGGCCCAAGAACGAGATAGGTTTGAAGAAATTAAGGTGTAAAGAGACTGGGCAGCGTGTGGGGAAACACTCTGGGATCAGGCTGGCTGCCTTGAATCTTGGGCAGTCACTTCACCTCTTTCAAGCCTATTCTCCTCAGTATTACATGGACCTAATTCCTGTATTGAAGGATTGTTTCAAGGATGACAGAGACTGCATGTAACCTGCACACAGTAGATATGCAATACATGGCAGTTGAAATGATAATTGACATTTAACAGCAATCTCTGGGAGAAAGGCCTAAGACTTCTGCTTGACTTTACAGTACATTCACTCAAAGGTGCACAGAGTGTGCCCGTGTCTGATCCATCACATGCTGTGAGGTGCCGAAAAAGCTCTGATGGCAGCTGGGCCCTGCATGCTTGTATCAAGGGGCTCACTCTATCCTGGGGTTGTTACTGAATCAGATTTGGGTCCACTAACCTGTGTGCAGTAAAGGCAATCTACTGACACTAGGTTGTGGTGAAGAGAAGTGCAGCATTTATTGCAGGGCCAAGCAAGGAGTATGGGTCGTTAATGCTCTAAAGACCCAAGTTCCCTGATGGCTTTCAGGGAAAGGTTTTCAAAGAGAGGGTGAGGGAGAGGGTTGTAGGTGTGGACAGGTGATCAGCTGTGGACATTCTTCTGATTGGTTGGTGGTGAGGTAAGTGGGAGTCAACATCATCAACCTTCTGGTTCCAACCAGACTAGGGTCTATGTGCTTGGGGGTCAAAATGCAGTTAACTTCCTCCACCTGGTGGGGGTTTCAGTATCTGCAGAACAGCTCAAGGACATGGCTCAGAATATTATCCACAGCCCTTGAAGAGGAACTAAAGGTCCTGGACTGTTTAATGGCTAAACTGTTATTATTTTGTCTTGCTTGTTTTCCTTTCTGCATTTTCTCACTTCTCTGATTAAATTTGCTCTTTGGGACTCTGGGAGGGCCTAGGAGGCTAAAGTTTTTCTACAAACAAGATGCAGGCAGAGAACATAGGAAGGGTCTGTCCTGGGAAGGCACCATAGGATCCTGATCAATTACAATCTCCCCTTTTCTTTGATACTCCTCAATCTTGAGGGAGAACAACTGGAGAACAAGGAATAGAGTTCTGGATAGAGAGGTTAGTCAGAAACTCAGCAGAGGAACTCACTTCTAGGGGGGAATTCGTTTCGGGGTGGCTGGAAAGAGGGCTCAGCCACCCACTGGTGTGAGGACTCTAAGAAGCCCTGCCCTGGATCTGCCGATCTACATCAGTAGGGACAAGTAGTAAACCCAGTTCCAAAATTCTTAGGAGTGCGGTGGAGGAAGGGCACTAAACACTGTGGGTCAGTGGCAACAATTTTGTTTCTTTCTGAATCCTAGAGTCAGACACTGGAGTGATTCAGGGTCAGGGAGACCAAGGGGATTTTTGTGGCAATAAAGGGCTGTTTGTTAAAGGCCCGCTTGATCCTTGCTTGTTTTACTAGATCTCAACACAACAGTTCTCTGTATTTTTCTTGGAATAAAACTGGCTTTTGCACTAGACACAAGGAACTGTGCCCTCAAGCAGCGGAGGCTTTCTAAATATTAGTGACTTTAACTTGATTAAGTATTTCCATTTCCTACTCCTGTGACTTTGTGAGGCTCGAGTTCCCAGAAAGGCTGCTTTTTGGACCATGACTCTTTAGATTGGTTATGTTTTAGGTCATTCTGTTCTTATGATCTACATAAGTGCTAAAAATCATCAAGATACTTTTAAAAGATTCTTCACATGGAAAAGTTTTCAGATTTCCAGCCAGCAAAAGAGTTTGAAAGGACTGCAGATGCAGATATACTCAAAGATTCTTAGTAAAAGGTTTTGTCAGCATTTCCTTCCTCAAATCCTTTGCTCAACTCACTGACCTCTCGCCTTCTTGGGTTAGGGCCACCTTTTTGTATAGTCTCAGCTATAAAAATATGCTAGGCCTTGCAACATTTCCCTCCTCCTAAGAGGAATGAAAATTAACTCTGTTGGATTCCCCTCTGCCTGACTAACAGAGGCCAGCGAAGCATTTTTATCTTTAAAGCCCTCAGACACAAAATCAGAGGGATGGTGGGCTCTGGCCTCACTTGAGGTTCTGGTGCAAGTGTGCAATTAACTTCAGATCTTTGACGTTCTTTGACTGCTACATTTCATTTTGCATGGGTCATTTTCTCCTAGCCACTTAAAAAGTGTCCTCTGTGGCTTTTGCGCTATTTATGTAAAAATGTCAACTTGGGATACAGCAGGGCCTAAAATCTATTGAGAAGGTACACATTTCCAACATGCTTGTAACATTTGCCGAACACTAACAGTTTGGATTTGCTTATTTTTCCTTTTATAAGCTTTTAATTTTTGCATTTAATTCCTTTGAAATATTTAAATTCTAAAACTATAAACTGTAATTCTTTTTTAGGATATCTCAGATCTCAAATTACAATATGTGACATGGTAGGGTTTTGAGGTCATTGAGCAGAAAAGTTTCAAGAAATTAGCAATTATTTTAATAAAAAATGTATGACTACAATAGTAGCTGCTAGTTTTCCTTCAAATCTATTCTCCCCGTTTCAATAATAATACATTCATTTAGTTGTTGAGTTGAGAATACGGTCACCCCAATTAAAGTCTCTGTTTCCCAGCTTCCCTTGCAGCCACGTGACAAAGTTCTGGCCAATGGAAGGTGAATAAAAGTTGTGCACAATTTCTGGGTCATCCCTTTCCCTCCCCTTCTCCCCCCTTCTTTCATCCTGCTGCTTGGAATGTAGTTCTGCTGCTCAGCCACAGTGGACTGTGTGACGAGAGGAACACCTTAAGGCCCGTGGAACAGCAAGACACCCAGCACCTAAAAGTGGACACCTAACAACCTTGCAAAGCTGCCGTGCCCACTCAGACTTTCACGAGAGAAAATAAACTTCTGTCTTGTTTGAGTCATTGTTAGTGTGAACTTTCTGTTACACACAGCCAAACCTAATCCTAAAACAGAGACTGACATGAATATTAATTTCACTGAAGTCAATGTTTTCAATAGTAAAATGTAGTCTCCAGGACACTAAATAAGTCTTTGCGATAAGTATCTATTCTCTGTTATAAATTTTAAAAAGGGCTCAAACTACTTTAGAAAGTATTCTGCTTTATCTGAGGGCATTTAAAACTGCCGACCTAAGTATACTTAGATTTGTCGGGCTTGCTGTTTTCAAAACAGTGTTCTGTCGCACCAAACTACAGTATTGCTGAAGCTGCCTCAGCACCCAGGACTCCTGCTTGAGGTCATGTGGAGTCAGGGGCTCGGGGTTCAAGCTTTGGAAGCAGCTCATGGAACCTCCACCAGCACTGCACTGACATCAACTATGCAAACAGAGCAGGTTGGATAAATCCAAAGACTGATATTTTCAAAGGTTCTTTAGTAATACTAATAATGGCAAACACTTAAATGCACTTATTAAACGCACTTTACTTACATTAACCTAGTTGATCCTTCTTATAATCCTATGAAGGTAGGGTCTCTAATCATTCTCATTTCACAGATAAAGAAACAGGCAGAGGGAAATTTAGTAACTTTCCCAAAGTCTCCCAGCTAGTAAGAGACAGTCAGGATTTGAACACAGGTGTTTTGTCTCCAGAATCTAGGCTCTTAACCACAAGCTATTCTGCATTCCAGTAAGAATAGTAACTATGTACTGAACTTCTATCGTGTGCCAGGCTGTTTTAAAATGCTTCCATTTATTAATTCATTGACTACATTGGCCCTATGAGGTAGGCACTATTATACCATTTTATAGATGAAACTGAGGCACAGGGAGAGTATGTAACTTGCCCAAACTAGGGTTCAAACCCATAGCAAGGCTGCAGAGTCCACACTGTTACAGCTATGCTGCATTTTCTCATCAAGAAGCAGGTGCTTTCCTCAATGATGGAAATGCTTTCAGAAGGGAAGGAGAATGCTCTTCAAAAAAAGAGCATTTTCTGCACATTTTCCTCCGTATACACCTGTATTCCAGGCTCTCCATTTGCCTTTCTTCCACCTCCCAGCCCATCTCACCTCCACTCCGGACCACTCAGCTTTCCGCTTCCTCCCGCTGATTTTTCAGCCTATCTCCTCTCTCTTTTTTTAAACTTCCTTAACTCCTTCTACTCTAAGTAATTAACGCTGTTAGTACATTTTTTCAGCTCTATTAAGATATAACTGACAAAAATTTCAGGTATTTACAGTGTATAATGTGATGATTTGATACACGTATACATTGTGAAAGTATTCCTGCCATAAAGTTAACACATCCATCACCTCATATTCTTACCTTTGGTGGGGGGCAGGGTGAGAACATTTAAATTCTACTCTCTTAGTAAATTTCAATTACACAATATAGTGTTATCAACTATAGTTACCATGCTATTCATTAGATCCTCAGACCTTATTCTTTTTATAACTAAAACTTTGTACCCTTTTAATAACCTCTCCCTATCTCCCCCACCCTCCAGCCCCTGGAAACCAATTTTCTACTTTGTTTCTTTTTTTTTTTTTTTAATTCCACATATAAGTGATAGCATACAGTAATTGTTTTGCTTTCACTTAGCATAATGCCTCACAGTTTCATCTATTTTGTCATAAATGACAGGATTTCCTTCTTTTTAAAGATGGAATATTTCATCGTGTGTATATTTATCACAATTTTTTTATCAGTTCATCTGTTAACAGACACTTAGGTTGTTTCCATATCTTGGCTGTAGTGAATAATGCTGCAGTGAACATGAGAGTACAGTTGTCTATTTGAGATAATGGTGCTGTTTCCTTTGGATGTACACCCAGAAGCAGGATTGCTGGATCATGTTCTATTTTTAACTTCTTGAGGAACTTCCATACTGTTTTCCATAGTGGCTGTACTAGCTTACATTCCAATCAACAGTGCACTAGGGTTTCTTCTCTCCAAATCCTCACCAGTATTTGTCATCTCTTGTCTTGTTGATAATAGCCATCCTAATAGCCTCACAGGTGTGAGGTGATATCTCACTGTGGTTTTGAGTTTCATTTCCCTGATGATTAGTGATGCTGAGTACCTTTTCATGTACCTGTTGGCTATCTGTATTTCTTCTTTGGAAAAATAATTATTCAGGTCTTCTGCCCATTTTTAAACTGTTTTTTTTTTTGGAGTTTACGAATTCTTTATATATTTTGGATATTAACCCCTTATTATCATTTGTATCATTTGCAAATATCTTCTCTTGTTCATTAAGCTGCCTTTTCTTTTTGTTGAGTTTTGTTTAGTTTCTTTTGCTTCACAAAAGCTTTTTAGTTGATGTAATCCCACTTTTTTTACTTTTGCTTTTGTTACCTTTGCTTTTGGTGTCAAATCCAAAAAATAATTGCCAGGACCAATGGTGAGGAGCTTACCCCCTATGTTTTCTTCTAGAGGTTTTCCAGGCGCAGGTCTTACATTTAAGCCTTTAATTGAGTTGATTTTTGTATATGGTGTAAGATAGGGGTCCACTTTTATTCTTTTGCATGTGGCAATCCAGTTTTCCTCACATCAAGTATTGAAGAGACTATCCTTTCCCCATTGTATATTTTCTGCTCCTATACTGAAAATTGACCATATATGCTGGGGTTTTTTTCTGGGCTCTATATTCTGTTCCACTGATCTATGTGTCTGTTTTTATGCTAATACCATACTGTTTTGATGACTGTAGCTTTGTAATGTAGTTTGAAATCAGGACGCATGATACCTCCAGCTTTGTTGCTCTTTCTCAAGATTGCTTTGACTATTCAGCATCTTTTGTGATTCCATACAAATTTTAGGACTGTTTTTTCTATTTCTGTGAAAAATGCTATTGGATAGGGCTAGCTAGCATGGAATCTGTAGAGTGCTTTGGGTAGTGTGGACATTTTGACAATATTAATTCTTCTAATGCATGAGCACAGAACAGCTTTCCATTTATGCCTTCTTCAATTTCTTTCATCAGTGTCTTATAGTTTTCAGGGTATAGACCTTTGACCTCCTTGGTTAAATATATTCCTAAGTACATCTGACCACTGGAAAACATTTATATTTTTTCAGTCAATATATACTACAGTACTACATGATCCACAGTTGTTTAAATTTGATTAGCTAATATTCCATTGAAGTTTTACATCTATGTTCATCAGGCATATTGGCTCCTACTTTTCTTGTAGTGACCTTGCCCAGTTTTATTATCAGGATAAAGATGGCCTCAAACAAAGAGTTTGGAAGTATTCTTTTTTATGTTTTGGAAGAGTTTGAGAAGTGCGGGTATTAATTTGTTATGTGTTTGATAGAATTCACCTGTGAAGCCATCTCATAAATTGCCAGTGCTGTGGGTCTCATAAATGCAAGCCTTGTTGGTGTTTTGGGGGCCCATCCCTTGTGTGGGAGTCTTAAAAGTTGAGGTGCTAAATGTGGGATCCAAACCCTTCACTCCTCAGGGAAAAGCTGGAATTGGACGTTCCCTCCCAATTGTTTGGTGCTGTGCTGGGGTGGAGTTTATGGTGAAAGTGTGTCTCAGCCTTACCTACGTGTTTTGATGTGGGTATTTGTGTTCTCATTCACTTGATGTGTAAGGGTTGCTCAGCTATGACTACATTTCCTATAGAGGTAATTGCTCCATGTGTAGCTGTACATTCAGTGTGCCTGTGGGACAAGGGGAGTTCAGAAGTCTCCTGTCACCTTGGTCAACCTTCAGTAAATGCTCCTTCTACTGTTTGTGTCTTATCTTTGGTCAGCTCTTCCAGCTAATCCTCACAGGGCCTAAGTTTTGCTCATACTTAAGAGGACTATTATAATTGTCTCCTGACTGATTTGCCATTTCCTTCTTTTGTCTCAGTACAGCAGCCACAATGACCTTTTTGCCAACAAAAGTTCTTATAGAATCCTCTGCTCAACGTGTGCAGTGGCATCCCAGCTCAGAATGAAATCCAAACCTCAGCATGACCTAGAAAGCCCTGCCCACTGCCACCTCTCTGACCTCTGCTCCCACCAAGCTCCCTCCCACCCACTCTGCTCAAGCCTTCCTGGTATCCTTGATGCTGCTCAGAGAAGCCAAGCATAGTCTCCTTTAGCATCTTTGGTCTTTCCTCTGCCTATGTGGAGAGGGCAACCAGTGACCACATCTTACCATCTTGCTTCCTCACTTCATTTGTCTTTGCTCAAAGGTCATCTCATCAGAGGTCTTCCTTGATAACTTATAGAAAGTAGCACCATACTCTGATCATATCAGTCTATCCCTTCACCCTTTTTTTCAGAGTACTCATCATGTCATGAAATATTTGTCCATTGACTATTCTCACAAGAAAATACACTCCATAAAAGCAAAGTTTTTCTTTTTTTCCTGCAGAAACACGTTTATTCAAATGACGGGCAGGAAGCAGTGGCAGCAGGGGGTGAGGGTGGCCAGGTGGAGGCTGTGCAGATTAGCACTGCTCCCCTACATCCCTTGTGATCCTGCTTTGACAGCCACCCAAGCTGTTGGCATCAGGATCAGAAATACTTTCCCTCCTCTCCCAAACTGAATAAATAGCGTCCCTCTCCCGAGAGCCGGGAGGAAACTCATGTGCTGAGCTTGGTGCCCTATCACAGTCCACAAAACCCTTATTGTTTCTCACACCTAAAACTACTGGCTCATAGAAGGCTCTCAAAGTGTCAAGTGGATGAACAAAGTAAATTTACTTTCATCTTAAAGAAAACTCTTCCTTGGCCTGTATGCCCTCTGCTTATTGTCCTTTACCTTTTTTAGTTCATAACCAAGCTTCTTGATACCTCTACATTCTTCCCACCTCCTCGATTCCATGTAATCTGTCTTCTGTCCCTGCAATGCCTGCGTATAGCTAGGGGTAGGGTTTAAATTCCTACCTGCTCAGTCCAATGGGCAAGTTTGAGGCTTTATTCCACTTGATTTGACTATTCCTGACTTCAACTATGTCCTCGACATCTCTTTATTGGTTATTCTCTAGTTGACTGTTCTTTCCTGGTCTCCATTAATTCTTTACTACCCTTTAATGGAAATATTCTCTGGGACTCATCACTGAACTTATCCTTGGCCCGCACAGTTGTTCCTTTGGTAATCTTGATCACTGTGATGTATTCTCCCACATATTTTCCATACTTTGGGTTAATTTCTTTCGATTTCCAGAAGAGGGATAACAGGGCAAAGGATACAAATATTTTTATGGCTTTCTGAAAGGACTGATTTACAGTGTCCCTAAAAATGATGAGTTGCTAGTTTTCCCTCCCAGGAGTGATAGGATTTGTACAGTGAAAATAGGTTAAACGTATAGATGCAAAGGGGCAGAAAACTCGAGTTCTATTCAGTGAAGAGAAAATGCCTGAGCAGAAGTACCTAGAATGGAGGTATGAGAAAGGTTGAAATTGTTGTAGACCTTGAATACTTGATGAGCATTGAGCCACACAAGCACACTGAAGGATTCCAGCAGTTAAAGTGCAGGATTGAAGGGGAGGGGCTGGAGCCAACCAGACAGATGAATCCAGCATGTGATGGATAATCCCCACCCTTCTCTGGAAGCTACAAATTGAGGAGAAAATTGTCAAGTGTCGAAACTTCGTGAAACACGTATGGTAAGGCTTGCGATTGAGAAACTATGCCTGAGAAGCTGCTTGTTAATTGTGAAACTAAAAATGCCTGTGGGTCCTGTAGTTTCCCATAACACAGGACAAGTTTCCTGGGGAGTTCCACTTACCTTCTAAATTTCATATGAAAGTAGAACTCCTGCCGATGAGTGGGAGCCCCTCTTCTCTACTGGGTAACCCGGCAGGGAATCTTGTTCTCCTAAGCACTTCAGACCAGTACTCCTCCTGTCTTCAGTGGAGACTCCTTCCCTCCACCTCATTGTCAGCAGACCAACCCTTCCCTGAGGGTTGAAAACATATCTTACCTTTGGTTGGCTTGGGAACTGGCAGAGCTTGGGGGTAGTGCACACTGGCTCTAATCTGGAATGATAACAGTAAAGATCTGAGTCTCTAATTGTCTACTATCTGCTGATGTAAACTAATCCATGACACTCACGCTACTTTGTGTTGCAGGGATGGGGTGGGCGTGGCTTCAGGGAGGAATGCATTCCATTAATCTGATCTCTTAGTCTCTGATATGAACAATTCCTATTTTTAAACTTATGTGCTATACAGCAATTGACGTCCCCTAGCTAAAACCCGACACCCAGGTTATTCATCTGGGTACATTTTCTAAAAGTATAATTGCTGGGTGAAGGGTAAGAACTCTCAAGTCTTCTGACAACATATCACCAAAAAAAAAAAAAAAAAAAAAAAAAAAAGGTGTACTGGTTTATACTCACTTCAGCTTTAGATTAGCAATCAAACTCTGTGCACTCTTGCCGCCCATGCTGTTAAACAGATGCCGTTTGACAGGCAAAATGGCATCCTCCATAACAGTATACAGCACAGTGGTTATGGCAGACCTGGAGCCAGACCATAAGGGCTCAGGACTGCAGCTCAACCACTTAGTTGTTAAGGTGTTAAGGATCACACAGTAAGTGATTTACCCCAGCCGCTAGGCCTGTACCCTTATCTATAAAATAGGTATAACAAAGGTGCCTCCTTCACAGACTTGATTAAATGAACAATCTGTCCAAAAACACTCAGAACAGCCTTACACTTGGAAAGCACTGTTGTTTTCATTTGAATTTTTCAGTTACTACTAAACTCTTTTCATTGGTCATTAGTATTTCATCTTTGATGAACAGTTTTTTTTAATCATATCCTTCCCCTTTTTCTATCTGACTGAGAGTCACCTGTATTTTCCTTCATCTTTATAGTTCCTTACATTTATACTTAACTCACTTGAAATTTATGTTGGTATTATGTTGGAGGGAATTCCATCCCCCTTCCCCAAATAGATATATGATGCTAGTAAAACTGGCTTATATAAATACGCTTTTGAAATGCCATCTCAATCACAGAAACACCTCAGTTTTAAGGTTCATTATTTGTATGAGAAAAACACTTGTTTCTCCTTTACTCACACTTACAATATACACCAGATGTGTGGGTTTTCCACACAAATTTTAGCACAAACCCCATAGGTTACGGGCTCAGTCCCACAAGATTGCCTCCCCCCACAAGACTTCAGAGGCCAATTACAAGTCCAGATTGTCACCTGTACTCCTGACTGATCAGCTATAAATCAGGGCTCCTGTGACTGACCCCCTTCTTGGTTTTGATAATTTGCTAGAATGGCTCACAGAATCCAGGAAAACACTTAAACTTTACCAGTTTACTGTATAATAAAGGATATGATAAAGGATACAGATGGACAGCCAGATGAAGAGACACATAGGGCAAAGTCTGGAAGAGTCCCGAATGCAGGAGCTTCTGTCCCCATGCAGTTGGGGTGCACCACCCTCCTGGCACATGGATATGTTCACAACCTGGAAGCTCTCTAAACTCCTTAATATTAGCATTTTTATGGAGGCTTCATTCACAAGGGCACAACTGATCATTAACTCAGTCTCTAGCCCCCTCCCCCTTCCTGGAGGATGAGGCTACAGCTGAAAGTTCCAAGCTTCTAATCATCTCTTGGTCTTTCTGACCGGCCACCATCCTGAAGCTATCCAGGAACCTATCAAGAGTCGCCCCATTAGAACAAAAAACACTCCTATCACCCAGGAAATTCCAAGGTATTTATAAGCTTTGCGTCAGGAACTAGGGTCAAAGACCAACTATTAGAACAAAAGATGCTCTTAGCACTCGCCTATCACTTAGGAAATAATAGGGGTTTTAGGAGCTCTGTGCCAGGAACCAGGGACAGAGACTATAATATGTATTTTCTATCATTTCACATGATGCTATTTCGTTCATCTTCCTTTTACGTCAATATGACACCAGTTTATCGTACCTTTATTGGACGAAGCAAACTGTCATTCCTTGATTTGTACTTTGGACCCACAGTGATGCAAATTCTGTCCACCACGAATTCCAAATTCTACATTTCAATATAGTTGTCAAAAGGTCAGCTCCTAGCAATAGCTGTTATGAGCAGCAAACACTGGCGTGGCCATTCCTGCACCTGCCTCTGAAGACTGCTGTCTGGGCTCCTTGGGATCTCTCCCTGAGTCTTTCCTCTCCTACAGCAGTGCCTCTGCCTCCTCCAGGTACGTGACACCTGCCATCAATGAGTAATCACACAGA
Source organism: Lipotes vexillifer (assembly GCF_000442215.2). Lineage (NCBI taxonomy): Eukaryota > Metazoa > Chordata > Mammalia > Artiodactyla > Lipotidae > Lipotes > Lipotes vexillifer. The sequence goes on from NW_006774099.1 coordinate 348,958, forward strand.
AGTGAAGAGCTTTTCAGTTGCTACCCTACTTCAGGACAAAAATGATGAAACGCAGACTTCACTGCCTTTTAGGACACCACTGAACTAGACGGCAGTGCCAGTGCAGTGTGCTTGATGCTTCCATTTGAAGTGTTCTTGAAATGTCAAGCAAATCAACTGCAAGTTCTGCACATCAGTGCAGACCCCAGAGTCCAGGTTCATGAAGGAGAGAGGGGGCTGCTTACTTCTCTTCTGATATTTCTTTACCTCCACTCCAAGCCAAGGTCACAATAACCCAGTGCTTATTTATCAAGAGTACAGGACAGCTGCCAAGTGCCCAGGATCAAGGCAGACGGGCAGGCGCCTGACTGCAGACGGCTCAGACAGGTTGAGGTTTTAGCTCCCCAGGTGATTCTCACACAGAGACTTTTATTTCAAAACCAACTTTGGAATTAGCTTTTGCAGCAGATAAAGGAAAAGCTCTTTGGAATGAGAACTTATTAGGAAGTGAAGTTTCCATAAAGCTTTGTCCTTGCTTTTCTCTCCTTCTAGGTGTATGCCTAAACCCAGCGTAACCTACTCTGCCTCAGAATGGTCACACCTGCCCCAATAGTAACACCACAGAAAGACCCTAACTTTTGACAATGTGGGTAGTTTCATACAGCATAAAAACTACACCTGCATGCTAGATCAGTAACAAAGGGGACATTTCCTAAGTGCTTATAGCAAAATTAGACTAAAATACTAGCTAGAGACTTAGAAAACATTTCTGGTTGGCGACACACTAAATAGAATGCCACTTCTTAGTAAAAGCAAGGAATCAGCTTGAGGTTTTCTGAGAGAGACTGCATGGAAGATGATACAGCAGCCTTTCCATTCAGAGCCCATTCAGACTGCAGAATTCTAGGTGTAGTCAGACCCACGGAAGGTAGCAAATGTGACAGAACAAAGATCTAAGCTAGATGCAAGGGCCACTGATGGAAGCTGTGGAGCCATCTTTTCTCGAGGATAAGATAGATTAAGTTCACCTGGCTGAATGCTGTGGCCTTTCCATATACTGTGAGCTAGCCACTGCTGAACACACGGGAGCCACCCTCCCCTGAATAGAGAGATTCTGTTTTTCTCCATGGAGTGCTGGAGAATAAGCATTTACATCAGTACTCTGAATTCTCAAGAATTTGGAAACATGTTTATTAGTGACAATAAACAGGAGAAGAGCCTTGGAATTACTTTAGTTCAAGGAGAAACTTATTCCATAAAGGCCTGCTTTCCAGGGGTAATGTTTTGTTGGCTCGTGGAGAAGTAAAAGATTCCTGCTCTAACATAAGGCCTCTTCCTAAATATGGACTCTCACAGTCAATGGTTAAGAAAAGTATATCTTAAAAATATAATGAACAATAATAATGAGATGTTAAAAGGAAAAATTTTGCAAATGATCTGGGATGGGTTAGCTGCCCTCTGCTAACAGTCTTAATTTCTTTCTGCAGCCACTACCAACTTGTTAGCTGGCTAGTAAGATGGTGGGGGCATATACAGGTTTAGAACCTGATTTAGTTATGTATTTTTTTATGTATTCAACAGCTGACTTACTTCACTTGTTACCGTTTTTTTTTTTTTTTTTCTTTTTGCGGTATGTGGGCCTCTCACTGTTGTGGCCTCTCCCGTTGCGGAGCACAAACTCCGGATGTGCAGGCTCAACGGCCATGGCTCACGGGCCCAGACGCTCCGCGGCATGTGGGATCTTCCCGGACCGGGGCACGAACCCGTGTCCCCTGCATCGGCAGGCGGATTCTCAACCACTGCACCACCATGGAAGCCCCCACTTGTTACATTTTGATTAAAGTTAACATGCTCATGTGTGTTGCAGGAGGTGGGAAGTATGCTTCATAGGAGAAGACCATCTGAGAATAGACAGTGGTCATCAGGCTAGACCACAGAGGGAAATAATTCCCTTTTCAGTTTATGCACAGACAGAACAATGGACCATAAAGCAAAGACCTGATTCCAATGTCTGTTAGCTCGTCAACCTGAGCAAGTTCCTTATTCCAATCTGTAAAATGGGTAAAATGTGGATAATACTAATCCAACAAGCCCAAAAGTCTGAACAATAAGATGGAAATGTTTATGAAGGATTTCACAAACTTGAATATGTTGGGAAAAAAAAAAAGTAGTATAAAAGGAACAAGCCATAGACCTCAAATATAACATCCACTCAAACACCACCAGGAGAGACAAATCAAAATCTGTGATGATGTTAAGGAAGTTAACTTACAAAAGTACATTTTCCAGTCTGTATGAAAATGGTTTAATAATAGTGAAACTTAAAAAGTGGTAAAATTAACAATGTATTTTGGTTAAAGACTCTTTTTTCCAACCATGGCAAATAGTATGCAGACATTTATCAATGCAAAGCTTTTAGTCCCTCTATCATGTACTCTGAATCCTACTTACTATTCAACGTGAAACACGATACAGTCAGAGGTTTCTTTGGCAGACATAATCACATGCATCAATATGTCAAATTCAAAGCATTTTCTCCTTAAACTTACCTGACCGAAGGCATCTGATCAAAAGACAAAAATGAACAGTTTTAATAAGTAGTTCAGTTTATCAGTGTCTAGAAGGTAACAAAAGTACCAAGATCAAGCTTTTTGGAAGTTAAGTTAAAAGAGAAATAAATTTTACATTTGATTAAATCATCAAATATAATCACTTGGGTATACTTTTATTAGCAAAAAATAATAATACCAATGATAAAGAAAAGAGGAAAAAAGTAAATGTGCCTCAGACCAGAATACCATAACAAAAGATTTGTGGAAGCTGCATTTTATTTGAAAATCCACCCATTTTTGCTAACATACATTTTAATATTGTAAACAAAAATAGAATCTGCAGAGACAATGCAACAAGTATGCTTAACTCATGTACAGAATTGCTTTCCTACAACAAACTGTCCTTCTTAAGGCCCCTCTCAACCCAAATGTTAAGATGTATTTACACAAAGCACCGATCAACAGTGCAGCTTAATTCTTCGTTAACTAAACTCTTGGCTAGACATTAACTTTAAAGATACTATTTCCCCTTATTTAAAAGGTACATGATCATAACATGGCATGAGCCAAATAAAAGGTTCAAGGATTTTGTCCCCTCCCCTCCCCCCATAACACCTCCTAGAGTTTTACTGAAAAGAAGGAAAGTCTTGAAGTGAAAGCAATTCCTCACATTCATTTTGGAAAGGCCCTAATGTCAAATGGAAAATAATGACATGCCAAGCACAAAGCAGTAAAGTCCCTTCCCAATGCACTAATGCTGAATTTAAAATGTAGTGCTTTTCCCAGTTCTGTGAACTGTTCCCTTGCAAAATCCTAGGCACAGAATTGACTATAAGGATTAATGCATTTATAATGCTTCCCTAAATCCCACAGAAACTGAGAATTCTTAAGCGATTCAGACCTATGGACTTGCCTTAAAATATTTAGTGCTCTGTATGTCAGCTGAAAAGCATTCTGAATCAGATTCATTCTTATGGATAAAAATCAAACATACTGTGTACATCCATACTCATTTTCATAAGGAGGTTTGATACAATATTAATGTTACGTAAATTGATAATCATAAATAAATACAAATACTTAAGGAATGTCTACTGCAAACTGAATATATAATTTTTTAAAAAGAAAAGTTAATTTTAGTTACTGTTTCTGTATCTGTGAGGACTGGAGAAAAGAAAGATACTGCATAATTAAGAATTATGATTTGATCCCCCCAAAAGAGTCCTGTTGCATTACAGTAAAGGACACAGCTCTTCTCTCCAGGCAGCTTTTCCAAATACAAATTTCACTCTTT
>NW_006774099.1:352792-373264 GCF_000442215.2 Lipotes vexillifer
ATACAAATTTCGCTCTTTCCAGATAAGGGCTTTTCTTGGTAGGTTACTGATTATGGGTATTAATAGGAGATGAAAGAACTGAAGAATTAGTCACCCAAAAGACAGTCTGAATTCATGGCAATTCTTGGCTTTATAAACTGTATTGATACGTTCTCCTATAGACTAGTCCCAATTTCCTGCATGGGCCTTCACTGGGTTACTGTAGCATTCTAATGAGAGTTTAAGAGACAGCAGTTTGGATTTTGCTGGAAGTAAGTATTTGCTGCTTGAGCACTTGTCTTTTTGGAATAATTCCATTCTCTTCCATCTAGTTACATAAACTGTATCTGGGGGAAAAAAAAGAGTATAAGTTAATTCACTGCATTGTAGGATATCTTCTCATAAGTAAAAATGCTTTGTGCCTCTTACTATTCAACTTGCCTGGAAGTGTTCATGGCATGCTTATCACAAACCCTGATTACAAAACGAAGTCAGTATTATCAGCTTATCATGAGCCAGAACTCAATATTTGAAGTATAACTACAGGAACTTCCAAGTATCTTTCTAATTACTAAAAAACCAAGGGATATGGGAAGAAAGAAGACGAATGATTTTTCCATGACAAGTTCAGAAAATCTCTCCATGAACACAAATATTCCACATAAAAATCTCATTTAGGCAACAAGCAAAATTTGAAATATTATTTCCAAATATTATAATAAAATCAGAGATAATTAAGGCAACAGTAATATTGTGTTTACTAAAAATTTCTAATATAAATCAAAATCTGAAAGATCTACAAAAGAATACTTTTCAATAGGGTGTCAACTAGTCACTCAGATATTTCACTCATGATATCTTTATCTTTTAAACTGCTCATCCAAAGACATTACTGAAATGATGTGCTAATAAACTGTTGTCAAATCAGAAGAGTACAAACTGTCAAAGATCCAGAAGGTGTATCTACACTGGGGGCTACGGCATCAAGAAGAACAAATGACACTGTCTTCCAGGAAAAGAGGCAGTGTGGATCAAAAGCAGAATCTTTCTATCAAAAAGGGCACTAAGTATTCACTTGCCTTTAATTTAAAAATACATATAAGCTGTTTTTTTGGAAAATACTACTATTTTAAAATGAAAAAGGCATACATAAAAATATAACCCTTTAAAGAAATTGTTAAAATGAATTCTTCACAATGAACCCTGGCCATTATGTTAAAACTAAAGATGCTCCTAATAAAGCTTGAATCCAGTGCGTAAAATTGTGTTGTTCTCTATAAATCTTTTAAGACTGAATAAAACACCCAGTTTTTAACGGGTGGTGTTTGAGCTCATCCATCTGCTGTGCACAGTGGATGCTTATATGTACATATGTGAGATGGTCCTTTGACTTCACATCTTCTAATAATGTTAAAGATATTTTCCAAAAGTCCTTTGTCCTTATGCCCTGTCTTGATCTATTCTTCACCTAAAGAACAGAGGAGGAGGAGGACGAGAGGGAGCCTAGAGTCCTTTAAAGAAACAAAGAAGAGTGAATTGTGCTTAATGTTTGGTCATTTTTAAAAGTATTGATATTTAAGTCCCCATCTCCCCCAACAAGCAGCAATACCTAAAGTGATTTATAAGAAATCCTCCAAAGAGAGCTCTGCAAAAGGGTCCTTTCCTGAAGCTCTGTGAGGACTGTGACTGGAGGGGCTGGATGCTGCCGACAGCTGGGGGAAAAGAAGACAGAGAGGGGGAAAGAAAAAAAGATCTCAGAATGACAGAACATGAAAGCAGAAAATGTAATGAAAGAAGAAGTGGTTTCTGTTTTGTCAACTTTAATAAATACAATGGCAGCCCTTGCAGAAGGTGGAATTATTTAAACAAAGTTTCAGTCACACGTTGAGTTAAAAGGGTATCCAATGGCATGTGTTTTTCAGAAAACAAATTCTTGTTTCTGAATTCCAAAGGAATAAAGTCTTTTACCCGAAAAGGTTGAAATAAGCTGACCCATGGTTAAGACTTTTATTTTGTGTGTGTGTGGGAGAGGGGAAGACGGGAACCACAGCCTAGTTGGGAGCCACAGAAGATGGCTTCCTGTGTCCAGGCTGTCTGTCAAACGGTGTGTCAAATCTGACCTCAGTCCAGACCCAACACATCTAGCTGCAAAACCCTTTCCTTCCTTCCTCATAAGAGGTGGAAAGTCCTGTTCTCAGTGTTCACACTTTTTTTGACACGGAGTTGTCTCCTGCCTGTTTATCTGGACGTGCCACAGCTGAGGCTTATACTTTGGGAGGCAGAAGGAGCTTAGAGGTTATCTGGTCCAACTACCCGCATACTGCCCTGAATACATGGAATACTTAAGATCTTTGGTTCAGCTTCCTGTTAGAATACATTCACTTGATTCTTGGAATTTGCTCCTGTTGTTTAATTTGAATATACAGTAAGGCAAGCAGACTGTTGAACTCCATAACATATCTTTAGTAACCCTAAAGTACCAAGATGTTCATTTCATACATGTATCTTCTTCACCGAGCCTACTTTACGAGTATTTTAAACCAAATATGAGCCATTTTAGTTTGGAACAAACTTTTAATTTTTTCCTCCTCCTGCATCAGATTGCAGAGGCATGAACAGGAATGTTCAACTGAGCATTAAATCAAAGTTAAGACTAAGTAGAAATAGTTTCAATTCATACCTCAACATTCGGATCCTATAAAGGATTTCAAGGCTCAAAATCTGTCTTTGCTGGGTCAAAGTGATCTCATTTCTACCTTTTTATTTTCTTAAGAAAAGCACTATAAAGAATGAAGAGCCAATGAGTTTTCAACAAATAATTACACCACAAGCATGTGCAATTCGTTGTTTTGGATGCCAAGATTAATTTACAGGTTTAGAAATCATCTTCAGTTATATTAGTGGTTGAGTCATTTTCTTAATCCATACCTTGTTCTCAGAAATAAATGTTCAAAGACAATGGGAAGAGACAATGGAAATGGAAAAGTTGATGGAATTACACAAGCAGCTACAGATGGGAGGACAGGACAGCAGGTCTGGGTTTGGAGATTCAAGTATCATACGTGCTGAGACAGAATAAGGTCCAACTTAATTAGAAAGACATTTCCTCCTCACCTTTCAGACCAACCAGGATGACCATTCAGAAGCAAAATGATTTTAAGTAAAGTGATCCCTGAGCTGGAGGGAGTTTAAGATTAACTGGGTTTTTCTCCAAAACAGATTTTCTTTTTCATTTGAAGTTAAAAAACAACAACAAAAACCCCTGCTTGCTGCAGATAGCTAAGCATCCAAAATCAACAGTCTCCCATGAGAGCCCCACACTAAAACATCTTCTTAAATCAAATTTTCATGAGGGCAGCTTCCCCTGAAGAATATGGTCAAAGGGAACACCAGAATTCTGCTCTTTTCCATGTGTGAGCATATACTGCTGGAGCGAAGTCCTGGAGGCTTAAAAACAATGTTGAAGAGGATCAATTTTCCTTGAGGGAAGAAGTGCTAGTTTCTAACTAATACTTCCACTACTCTGTTAAACAAACATATACATATGTCTTATACCTATAAAAAATATGTAGCTAAATTAAAACATGAGAAAACAAGACTTAATATCCCTGCAGTAAGTTTCATATCATCAACACCCATTTCAAGCAGATGAAACCTTGGCCCAGACTGGACTGGCTGACTGCAGAGAGTGCCAAGGACTGAGCCATGGAGCAGCCCTTCACCAGCTGGCCTCACCCCTTCCTGGCACCTGTACCAAAGCGTAGGCACATCTTGCACTGGTGAGAAGGTAGTCAGCTCAGCGAGTAAATAAGGAAGCAGAAGGAAAGGAAATATACTGCAATCGCCCAGTTAATGGTCAAAGAAAGAAGGAGGAACAAAGTACACAAAGGAGCAACAGGATCCTGGTGGGTGAGAAGCAGCAGGATTTAAAGAGCCTGAGAAAGTCAAGTTAACCCTCCTTTACTTATAATTCTTGGGAGTAGATTAAAGAACACGTAGGGTTGCTACGTACTAGAGGATAAGGAATTTAAAAAAAGAAAAAAATCCAATGACCATCATTAATTACAAAATCACCATATTTTACAAGCCAGCGTAAGACAAATTGTAACTGACCATTCCAGTAAAATTCTACTACAAATATGCCAACACACACACACACACACACCAAAGAAAAAGACTTTCACTCATTTATTTCAAGTAACATTCTCTATACCAAAATTCCCACAGAACTAAAAAATTAGTACAGCTATCAGTTTGTTCAAATTAAATCGACCTACCTCACAACTAAATATGCCATTTAAACAAAGCAGTCAGTCTCACTAGTCTAATACAGACATACTTAAAGTCTTCTCATTTTATAGGAAAATGAAATACTGAGAAGCAGTGAAAGAAGAGCCCAGATAAATAAAAATACTAAAATGTACAAGTAATTGATGATGGTAACTCTCAGTTGACATTCCTTCAGCCACTCCCGCCACTCTAATCAACCTTTTAAAAAAAAAATGTTGAAATAGGAAAAAATAAATCTAATGTTACCAAAAATCTTTGTTTTTATCTCCAGAGCAAAGATTTTTTTTTGGCTGTAGTGTGTGTTTATAAGTATAGTAAAGACAGGAGTACAGAAATCATAAGTTAACTTTATAAAAAAAGCAAACATACAGAGAATAAAGGAATTTTAAAAAAAGAATTCTATCAGTACACTAAAGATCATAAATAAAAATGGTTACTCCTTCATTCTACTCCCGTTCAACACCAAAGAAAGAAAATTTCATGTTAGAACAGGAAAATAGCATCAGTCTCAGAAAGTGAACCTAGTGCAATTGAAAGCTTACGGGAGAATAAAAGACTGGGTATTTAAGGACAAACTTGGCTGTGCTTAAAATCCTTAGCAAAGAAGCAAGGTGCCACATCTTTACATTTGAATTTGCATCCAAAAGCCTGGATAGCAAATAGCAATGCTGTAAAGACTCATTTTGTCTTTCTTGAAGAAGCAAAGTTAACATCTTAGGAAAAAATGGGTGTATTTCCTTCCCCTGGGATGAGAGAGCATAGTTTTATGGAAAGGAATCTAATCCTGGCTCTTTTGTAAAATGAGGTTAAGAATATCAAGACCCAATACCCACATCCCTGTTAATGGCTGTCTTGAGGATTAAAATATACAAAAAGCACCCTGGCATATGTTAGTCACTCAAATATTAGTTCAACCTTCCTTACCACCTACAATCAAATGCTCATCTAGTCTTACATAATAGGAGCCACTCTGTCTCGTCTGTGTTGCTCTTATAAGAGTTCTTATTTTACCATCAACCAGTCACTTGTGCTTCCATATTATACTCACCTTTAGGCTCCTCAGATGTAAGAAACATATTCTCCCTGTCTCTTGTTCAGCAACTAGCAGTGACTTACAAATATTATAAGCATTCTATAACATGCTAAATTAAAATGTTTTTTGGTGATAAAACAAGCTCTGTATAAAAATGGTCACCAAAGTCGGATATTAGAAGTATTAGAACTTCCCTATTAATTTTTACCCTTTTAAAATGTCTATTTTAACATGTTACTTAATGTATATAACATATTGTTGTAGGGATACATAAATATAAATACACTGAGGGTACATGCTTAAAGAATATTTTCCTGATATTGCTGTGCAATGGAAACATTTTAGAAACCTCAGCCCTACCTAATATGATTTCACAGTGATGTCAGATATAAAACTGAGCACAGAAAGGTATGTTGTTTTTGAATAATGTTAGACCACGGCCAGACCACTGAATCCAGATGCACAGGGATATAAACATATAGTGCTGCATTCCAAAATTTTATACTAAAGATAATGCTATTCTCAGCTGCCTCTGTGAAGTATAGCTAAAAGAGGACTTCTTTCTCTACTGCATAAGGTAGAGGGCCTGTCCTGTACGTTGAGTCTAGTGCCTTTTGATAACTGCTTCTTGGGTTTATGCTTAACACAACCAACCCATCTTGGGCTTCTGCCCATCAATAACACCACAAAGTTACACCAGCCTTACTCCTGTCACCTTCAAAGCACGACTTCATCTTGTCTTAGGGGCACCAGACAGTGACCTGAGAGGATTTCTCTTTGAATGTGTTGTTTCTAAACCTCTCTACTGCTAGAGTCCACATAACTTAAAACTATTAACAAAGGAGTGACATTATTCCAAAATGGCATCTAAGTCATCTCCTTAGAATTATGGCAACCTAAACCGACAAAGAGTTAAAGAAGACCAAATTGGAGAGAGGGAAATAGATCAGAAGATTTCCTAAACTCACGGGAGGAAATACTATTAACTGACCTAAGCCAAAAATAAACATTTCTGTATATCAGAAGTATTTGCAAGGGTAAGAGAAGTCTGTTTAAAGTTCCATTTGATGGATGGAAATCATGAAAACTGGCTCAGCTTATCTGAATAAAATGTTCACTGCTCATTCGTATTAGACTCTTACCCCTTGAAAACCAAAGAAAATGAAAAGCTGTAACGTTTATGTCAACTGGTACATAAGGAGACAAAATAATAATTACATGTGCCTACAATGCACCACTTATTTGCTGTTTATTGAAAATATGGCACTTTTGTTTGGTTAAAAAAAACTTCCAAACTGTGTTCCATATATGAGCTTGAGGCTACCTGCTTTTACCTGATTTATCTATTGGACTTCCACTAAGAACGTCTAAGACAGAGTTCCTTAGACTTAGACATTTTCAAAAGAGGTTTGCCCCTCCCCACAAAAAGAGACTTATAAACTGTATTAAATTGGACCAAATAAAGATTTTAATTACTATAAAATAAAGCTTGGTACTTTAGGGTAACACCACCTCCACAAATGCTGAGCCAATTCAGGTGCTGCTGACAGAGTCCTCAAGAGCGGTGTGTCAGGTTCCTGTAAACAATGTCCAGCGTCTACACCTCATGTGGACGATTCAGGCCCTAATGCAGACCGTGCTCACCCAGCCTGCCCCATCCCCACACCACAGTGACCACCCTAGCCTGTGGTTCTCTATGAGTTTATCTGATGTCATCAGATAATTGTGAGTCATGATTAAGGTTTCAAAATAATGAAGTATGAATTATTCTATTTACAATAAAGATAATTTGTAACACATGGGAAGAAATATAAACTGTATTATTATAAATCAAATGTTGGGAATAGGGACGCCTCACGGAATAGAAACAATTTCTGAAAATAGGGCAACCTTGTAACATTTTCTTCTAAAGACAAAAAAGGTTCCGTATAATCATCAATAAAAAAACATAAACATCCACATTCCTAAGTCAATTACAAATATTTTCATTTGGACCTTTCAACAAACTTATAAAGTACACAAGGTAAAAATCACCATTCTATATATAAAGAAACTGAGGCTCATTAAAGTTACGTAGACAATTTTCTCTGAAACACCTGGTTAGTGAGGAGTTGAGCTGAGAGTCTGTTGAACTGTATCCCCTAAAAAGATATGCTGAAGCCCTGACCCCTATGAATGTATTTATGAATGTGACCTTATTTGGAAATAGGGTCTCTGCAGTTGTAATCAAGTTACGACAAGGTCATTAGGGTGGGCCCTAGTCCAATGACTGATGTCTTTGTAAAAAGAGGGAAAGGCCATGTGAAGACAGAGACACAAGGAGGATGTCATGTGAAAGAGGCAGAGACTGAAGTGCTGCAGCTCTAAGTCAAGGAATGACTGGGGCTACCAAAAGCTGGAAGTGGCAAGGAAGGATCCTCCTTTAGAGAATTCAGAAGGAGCATGGCCCTACTGACACCTTGTTTTTGGACTTTAAGACTCCAGAACTGTGAGAGATTAAATTCCTGTTGTTTTAAGAAATCGAGTTTGTGGGTACACTTTGTTACAGCAGCCCCAGGACACTAATAACAGACTCGAAAGCAGATGTGCTGACTCCAAGGCTGGTGCTTTTCTCTCTAAAATCTGCTATCTCAATCTCAACTCAGCTAGAATTCATGGCTATATTTTAATGTACAGGAAAAAGTTTAAGAGTAGAGAAATAATTTTTTAAAAAGGACTTCTCTAGTAAATGTTAGACAGTCAATATACCTGTGTGCTTTCTATATTCACAGTGCTGTACACAATCACTGATGTTCATCATGAAGATTTTGTAGAACTTCACAGTCACCCAAGATTTTATGAATATGTTCTAAGTTTTCTTTAAAACAAGAATTAGATTTCCACCTTTTAGAAAAAATGTTCTCAGCAAAAATCCAGTGAAAAGGCCTGGTCGTACATGTTGTCTTATTAACAATAATGGTAAGCAGACGGGACTCTTCGAATTTTTGTTTTGACTGATTTGGGTATGCCCAGGGGACTGCAGAAACATTCTCACCTACGGTCCTAAATCCCAATTTCCAAAGTAAATCCCCTCATGAGATCTTCTACTAAGCAAGGATGAATGAGCACAACACACTGCTGACAAGGCAAAAGGCTTTCACAGAAATGCAGCTGGGCAGATCAGCTGACAGAAAGGCACTGCCAACACCCACAGTTAACATACCAAGAAAGTAAAAAAACCAAAAAACAAACAAACAAACAAAACTAAACTAAGCCTAAAAGCAAAGAGAGCTATTAGTTCTTATACACAGGAAAGTCATTAAAAGGCTTTTTTTTTTGGTAGGACTTGAATTATTCCAATATCCAAAGCCAACAGTGCCCCCATTTACATCGGTAAAAAGCACTCACAACTAGCCATTGTGTCCTTTCAGACACTTAACTGATGTCATACTTACTTAAATTTGGCCAATACAAACAAAACCCAGCAGCCATTTTACATCTTTAGCCACAGCCTCCATTAAAAAAAATCCTCAAAGGCCCCCAATACCAATCAAGAAAACAATAAAACTTTTAATATGCTTATTTTAAAAATTAAATCCCCAAATGTAACACTCTACTATGGTTTTCATATTGCTTTTGGGAAAACAGATAAGGGATCAGTTTGAGTTTCTCATATAAATAAGTGATAAGAACATAATAAACACAACCCTCCCCCTCAAAAATCTTCAACATCTAAACTGTCTTATAAACATTCATTAAGAGAATGTTAGTTCACGTCACAGTAACTTAAAAAAAGCAAAACTAACTAGGTTAACTGTCTTCATGCTTAGTAACATAATAGCTGCATATTGCAACGCAGAATGAGTTTATAAAATATTGACCAGCAATGGACATTTCAATTTATATACCAGTAAGTACCAGTAAGATTTATACAAAGCATGAGCGAGAGGGCATTAAGAGTCCCCACCCTCCCCAAGTTAATAAACACATTAGTAACCAGTAACAGGCAATCAAATAGTATGAGGAAGCACAGAAGAGAAAAAAAAGCATTAACCATAGGTATCTAGTGTTTTCCATGTAGTCAAACACCTAGAAAGATGCACTCACGTAAAACATTAAAAAACAAAAAAAACAAAACTACAATGTTAGGCATGGAACACAAGAACATAATACCCATCTTTAAGCATCTAATAGTTGTGTTAAAGTATCTTTAAAAATACAGAATAAGCCAGCACAAAAAATGGGAACAGAAGTGTATAGGTGTATAGGGAGGCATAATTTTAACACTACAGTGTAGTCTATTAGATTAAAGCTATTCTGAAGACCATTACCTAACGAACAAAAAGTCTGAGCTAACAGTCATGTGGAAGGTATTAGCTACTTTCTCACTAGCAGGCCCTAACACAGCACTAAGAGTAATCTAGATATAATTTAGAACATACAACACATTGTTTGAAATACCTCACTAATGGTAATATGATAAATATATGTGGGAGGGTTGAGGTACTCTCAAGAATATTAGCTTGGTTCAATGGTAAGTAGGCAAGAGACCAGGAGCTACAAGTTACGCCTTTGGTAAGTAATGGCTCCCCAAAGAAATACTTCAAGGAATAGGAAAAGATTTTTGATAAGAGCTGGAGAACTGGGATTTGATTAAAAGATTCTATTTTGATGGCATTTGACTTACATTTAAACTATCATTTACTTTACAATGTACAAAGAGACGTCTCTGCCCTCAAGGAATTTTTATTGAAAAAAGAGCAAAACAATGAGAGAACAATTAAAAGGTAATTCATTAAGAAAAATTATTTTGGTTACTACTACCACTGGATAGACAAAGTTAATGCAAGGAACTGGCTAAGAATCATTAAAATACTAAAGCATGAGAAAATCTTTCCTACTTCAAAGATAAATAGTTTAATTTTTAAATGATTAAAAATATTCAATCATGAAATTAAGGGTGTCTTCATTCTTCAGGTGACAGTCATCTAACATTTTAACTTATGGTCTACTAGCATAAATTAAACCAATTTTGTACACTGCTATAAATTATTACAATGGTTATAAGTAAGTAAAAAGGTATACCAATGAGAAGCAGAGTAAGTTACGAAATGGTAAAGGTAAGTTTTCAACCAAACTCACTTGTTTGACTAATAATGTTCAAAAACTATCATGAATCAGGCACTGTTTTAGGAACCATGAACACAGAAGTAAACAAGCCACATATAAGCCTGCCTCTATGAGGGTTACAATCTAATATAGGATCAGATGGATGGATGGATGAACGGACAAATGGATAGACTGATGACAAATATATGTCAAGTAGTGGTAAGTTCTATAAAGAAAAATAATGCAGAATAAGGAAAAGAACTTCAGATCTCAGAAGACCTGAAAAGGGACAAGACAACTAAGATTGAGTAAAGAGTAAATGTACTTTTTGACAGACAAAGGACTTCTGGAAAAGACAAACAGCAGCAGAATACTGGATACTTATCGAGAGTTATAAAGGCATGGGAATTGAAGCTGAATATTCTGTTTATTCATTATTATTCTTACAAAGAGGGAGATTTTGTGAGGTAGTTTTTATGACAGAAGGAAAGCCTTACATTTCAGTTATGTTAGATTCGTCTCCTCAGATTTCTGAATATGGAGATGATACAAATGCTGCCTATAAAAGTTTACTCCAGGGCTTCCCTGGTGGCGCAGTGGTTGAGTGTCCACCTGCCGATGCAGGGGACACGGGTTCGTGCCCCGGTCCAGGAAGATCCCACATGCCGCGGAGTGGCTGGGCCTGTGAGCCATGGCCGCTGAGCCTGTGCGTCTGGAGCCTGTGCTCCGCTACGGGAGAGGCCACAACAGTGAGAGGCCCGCGTACCGCAAAAAAAAAAAAAAAAAAAGTTTACTCCAGTATCTACAAAATGGATTAAATTAGAAAGGCAAGAAAAGTTCCAATCTGGGCAAAGGATATATATAGACTGCAAAAAGGGTGGAGCTAATAATAACAGAGGAACAATTTAGTGGGACTTTATGACAAGACATACGGAAAACAAAGGGGGAAAAGGAATTAAAAGTAACATTATAAAATTTAAGATTCTGACTTTCAACTGATTCAAATAACTGCATAAGGAGAAGACCAAAGCCTCTTTGAGCCCCTTTACTGCCACCTGATTTTCTTTTCCTAGTTATCAATTTCCTTCCTTCACAGGCTTTTCTCAATCAGTAATATTTAAAATTAAGTACTCGCTTCAAATTTGATTTCTCAACTAGAAACTTATTACCTTAATGTTCTCATTCTCTTCTCTTCTGGTATAATTAGAAAAAGGCAGTTCTATCACTCTTTCATTTAAAGAACTTGGAAATTCTTGCACTTTTTTTTGGTTTTTCAGTGAAACTTACATGGATTTCAAAAGGAAACACGATATAAAATCTGTGTTAAGAACACATGCCAGGAGGCCAGCAATTTTTTTAAAGGTAGATTTTACTAAGATTTTTTTTTTTACCGTATTAAAAAAAAAACCCTCATAGAAAATGTTTCAAGGTTAAAAGTATTATCCAAAATTGTACAGGATGCTCTTGACAACTACAAGAGCAGTAGTTATATCCCAAATACATAAATATAGTTTATAATATAACAGGAAACCCAAGGAATTAGCAGAGTGCTTCGTTGCTGACAAAAGGAAGACAGTACTACTGTAGTGGCCACAGGGGCTGAGTTGCACTAGTAGAGAGGCAGTGTGGCACAAATGAGCACTCGACCAGGAATCAAGGATTCTGGGAGCTAAGTTGCATTTCACCACGTATTTAGTTGAAGAACCTTTCCAAGTCTCAACTTTCTTTATCTATAAAGATAAAGGATGATGACTATAATAGTGATCCTAGGCCCATCAACCTTAAAGATTATTTCGAGAATAAGATGAGATCATGTATGTGAAAGTGCTTGGAAACTGTCAGGCGGCATCCAAGGTTAAGGTAACAATATATTCTGTTTTCTGTTTCTGTTTCTGAGACAGAAGCTTCAACTGGATCAATACAAATAATTTTGACCATGTAACACTGTATGCACTGGCAAGTGTAATACTTATATCCATTCAAGTGGAAAAGGAATAAGTCCATTACCAAAAGCTCCCATGAATGTTTTCAAATAGCATTAAACACATAAAGTAACCAATCAGTTGGCATCGGAAGCCAAGAAAGGTGTACTTTAACAATCACATGTCATTATTTCTGTTAAATGATATGAGCACAGCCACAGATATAGAAGGACAAGCTGTCCTATCACTTTACAAGGATCTCATTCCATAGTATGCCGCCAGAGAAGTAAATAACAGAGAAACTTCCTATCTCCTCTCCTAACCACAATGAGAAGCTTTTTTCAGAAAAAAACAGATTCCCCTGATGCTAACAATGAGATGAAAAAGAAAGAGTGAATATTTAGGTGAATTTTCTTGAACTGGAAGAAGGCCTTAGAAACATTTGAAGAGGAAAGTCTTTCCTGTGAAGACATTAGGTCAGCATGGCATTTCAAGCTTTTTTGCCCTTTTGCGGGGGGGGGGGGGGTACTTTTAAATATGATCTTTAGCAGCAGGAAGTTATCTAATGAAAAAACAACATTCACAACTTTTGAAGACTTGTCAAGTTTCACAAATATCTCAAAGGCAACACCTTTATTGTAGCACCATTCAAGCCAAGGCACTGAGTTCTGAGTTCAAGGTTTCTAAGGCCCACAAAGGAGAGCATGTCAGAATCATTATCAGAAAAAAGGTTCCTTAACCTCAGAAAAACCATCCTCTGGACCCACCAACTGTAAATTATCAAGAATTTTCCATCTTTAATATTTGTAATCTGCTTATCCTTTCTTTCTAAATAATCAATATTCCTACAAACTCTTAGATGAGAAAGATACGCGAAGAAAATAACATCCACAATGAAGAAGAAAAAATGCTAATAACCTGCTTCTCAAGTTGTATAAAAGGATTTTTTGCTATTATATTTCTTCCACATCAAGCACATTAAAACAGTTACGTGTAGCATGTTAATTAGTACCTGTGCTCCTGATACAGGGCCAAAAGGGTTTGGTGGTCTCATGACAGGCTGGCTGTATATTAAGGTTGGTTGTGTCATTACAGGTACACTTCCCATTTGAGGAGGCTAAAAAAACAAAAAATGTCAAGTTAAAGGATGTTAACTCACATTTTCCTTATTATGAGTAAGTAAACAAGAAGGATGACAGGGATGAACAGTACTACTACTCTGCAGTACCTCAAAGGGAAAATACCTATAAATGCAAAAAAGACTGACAACTACAAATTTATTTATTTATTTATTTATTTTTTTGCGGTACGCGGGCCTCTCACTGCTGTGGCCTCTCCCGTTGCGGAGCACAGGCTCCGGACATGCAGGCCCAGCGGCCACGGCCCACGGGCCCAGCCGCTCCGCGGCATGTGGGATCCTCTCGGACCGGGGCACGAACCCGTGTCCCCTGCATCGGCAGGCGGACCCTTCCCTGCGCCACCAGGGAAGCCCCATCTACAAATTTTTAAGAGTATTTTTTTAATATGGAAAGTCTTTAATGTGCTCATCTTTTAAAGTTTGCAAAAAAGCTCAACTTTTTCTACATGAGTTGCAAAATTCAAACTACGATAAACAGACATAATTTAGACCAAAAAAATTTCCAAATTTGCCAGCTTTAGACATGGGAAACTTGAAACTATAAAATGGCTAAGACATTTCAAAGAAAACTGCCTCTGTAAATCAAATCAAGTTCTTATGCCATTATGCAAATAAGCACAAGGGAAAATAGTTGATTGTTTGAAGTTTACTCCCAGTTGAAAGAACCCAATGGTTCTTTCATTTTATTTCAGACATTTTTAGGGAAAACCAAGAGGCTTAAATTACACACAAAGAGGTTAGTTCATTCTTAAATAACTGAAAATAAATCTCAACCAACCATCTCTTTAAAAATTATCACTCCATGGTATATAATTAACGTAAGTGACAAAATAGAGCACACACTGACCACCATATTATTTTGGTTAAAATGCTATATTCTAAAACCTTATCTTTCTGCAAGTTCTATTTAACCTTTTAGGATGACTCCTATTTGTAGTGAGATTCACTTTGAGTTTTTTGTGCAGACACCTTTTTAATGTAATGACTACTAATCCAAAAGCTGTGAAACTCCTTCATATGCAGGAAAAGAGCTACAGATGTATAATAAATAAAGAAGTAGCAGAAGCAGCCACAGTAGCAATACCAACGGATGCAGTGCTGCCTCCCAACAGCAACAGTTCCGCCAAGTGTGTGGTGGGCTGAAGCCACTACCTTCATTTCTTATTTATGTGAGTCTATGTATTAAGAGAGTTGGGAGAGTAAGGGCAGTCTAGAATGTGGGCTGTGGGCAGCTTAAAGGTTTAAGGACTGTTTCTGTACTATCCCAATCATGTCATAGGAAAATTTCTGCAGCCTTTACTAAATTCAAGAAATATTAATTCCCCCTTCCCCTAGAGTGGTATTCAGGTTATAAGACCTCACTGGTATTAATGTAAGGTCACAGCAACAAAGACTTGGAGTTAACATTAATGTTTAAATGAGTTCATAATGAAGTATAAAATGCCTAACAAACTTATGAGAGGAAAAATAAGCTAAGTAAATACAGTGAACATTAATAAATAGTATCTGTTGTACAATGACTATTCTAGAAATAGTTATGAAACCTATGCTATGGTGCAAGGTTCTGTGTTAGGCATTAAGGATATATGTGGCACGAAGTTCTTTTTTCAGTTAAGCTGGGAAATAAATTCATGTTAAATGTGAGTCAACCTATTTTCAAAAAGCTGTGTTGGGAAAAATACTTACGATTCCATATCCTATCATGCCTGTTGGTGTAGTAGCAGGATAGGCCATTACAGGGGGTGCCTGACATGATGAAAGAAAAAATAAACAAGGAAGTATAACTCATGTATGTCAACGGAGTTCAAGGAATTAATAGCTGTAGTTCCACTAAAAAGAATTGCTAAGACAGCTGTGATTAAATATGACATTTGTGTTCGTTAATAATTGTGTCAAAGCTCAATGAAAAAAAGTGTCTTGAAATTAGCGGAAAAGCAGAATTATCAGAAAGAAAAAATACCATTTAAAGTTAGATACAACAGTGATCTAAGATGTCAATGTGCTTTTACAAGCTTTAAAAATATTCAGATTTTTAAAAATACTCAAAGTTCTAAAATTTAAAGTCTATCACTAACATAAAAAATGTTTGCCTAGAAAAGTAGCATTACTGAATGTTTTCCTAGGTACTTCATTTTTTGAGCAAAAAAAACCCGTCAAGATCCCAAATCAATGAACAATCTGATCTTCCAAAAAATTAGTTTCTAAGGACCTCATTCACTCTTTTCAAATAACTCCAAAGATTTCAAACCACTATGGAGTATGACTATTTCTAAGAAGCACAAGTTCTTACGTAGAGTATGTATACTAGTATTCCTTCTAATTTATTTCGTAAATTATTTAAACTATCTTCTGCAAAGCACCAATTTGGAAGAGCAATACATTTTTAAGTCTGTTTATGCTTTAAGTCCTAAAAGAGCCATCTACCACTAAGATGTTTAAGGTCCCTTCCTCCTCCCACTTTAACTCAAAATATACAATCTCAGCACAGAATCATTTTAGACATATCTGCTGTCTTAACAACATTCCCTGTGTGTGTTATCTTATAATAAAAACTGAAGAAGCTGAATACAGGTGAAAGACCAATAACACTGCTAAAACATGAAAAATAACAAATTATATGGCAATTTGAACATACACATGGAGAAGTTAAATGAAGCATAACTAAAGTGAACAGTTAAAAGTTTAGTATTTGGGTGAGCATGTAGGACTTATTGGTCTCTCCCTACTTAAAAACCAAGAGCTGCGAGAGCCGCAGACAAACTGCCAAGTTCAGCAGAAGCCTGTAAGATTTCATGCAATTGTTATTTTCAACATTACCACAATCAACATTTCCCTTCATTCAGAAGTCATCAAGTGCATAGTGGCAGCACAGATACAGACACAGACACCCAGCCATCTGGCAGCAAATGGCAGAATATTAAGCAAGAAAAAAAATTTGTATTTCCCATGCCACCATCAGAATCAATTCTGCAACAAACCCACAAAATCAGTAGATGCTAGGAAGAATTTTTGGCACATTGAAAATCTGAATGTGAAAACAAGTAATAGCTAGAAGGTTATGAGATTCTGCTACAGCATTGGTTAACAGCATGCCAATTTATTGCAAAAAAGGCTAGTTTTTGGTCACTTACGTATTGTGGAAAATGCATGCCATTCTGTTTTTCCCAGGGAGAACAATTACATAATGCAATAACACTGGATTAGAACAAGTGCTTACACAACAGAAAATACATAGAGAGCATTTTAGTTCACATGAACATTCATTAACTACCTAAAATCCCTTGTATTTCCAGTATCTAATGGAAGAACATCTATACTAAAACACTATCAAGGTTGACAAGGGAAATTTAGTCTTTGGCATCATCACCTTACTTACATAATAGTTTATCGATTACAAGTGTCATCAAAACATAAAATCTATCAGTAGCATCAACAGTGCAAAATTCAGTGCATCCCATAAACAGGGTTGCATTGTATAATGTCTACCACAGAAAAAAAGCAAACAGTAGTGGAAAGAGTTGGTAGTGTAACATCATTATATATTTTAATAAAACATCAATGAATGTTTAAAATTTAAAAAAATTTTAAAACCTTGACAGTGTTTAAGGATTAATAAAAAGGTTAGAAATGTAAAGAAATGTCAAAAGCAGCAGTTTATCTAAGTAGTGAATCACATCACCAGCCCTAAATATTAGTCATTAAAAAGAACCTCTATAAAATACATACATACAAATGTTTTAACAAAATCCTTAAGAGATGATATACCTTACCATATACAACACAGCACCATAGATATTGCTTCTTATCAACAAATTCTAGATGGTTAGATGCCTATTAAATGCTAAAAGTCAATCTTAAGTGCTATTCGCAAACTTCTAATACTTCATACAGATTAATACTAATTTCATATAAAATATTCATTGTATTTTTATATCATCATTTGGATTTATATCATTCCTCATATATTATCAATGTATAATTCACTCCTGAGGCTATAACATCTACTAACCTAACCTCCTGCCATCCCTAGTCAGAGAGGTGTGCTTGAGTGGGAAAAACACTGGATTCCAAGTCAGAAGGGATGGATTTCAATTTAAATCTGCTTTCTAGTTGCTTTGCACTTGAGGGAAAAAAAAATTGCATAACTTTATCCTTACAGTTGGGACAATAGCTGCTCAAACTCCCCCAAGAGTGCACTATTTATAGACTCAGGATAGTGTGTGTGTGTGTGTGTGTGTGTGTGTGTGTGTGTGTGTGTGTGTAAAAATGTAAACTATTTAAATGCAAGGTTTTATTATTGGTGACGGTAGTGACCACTACCAGAGAAAAAGTACTGATTTAAAAAGGTGGCTAAATTTCAATATTATTTTCCATTAATGGAGACTGAAACTAATAAAACTCTTTAAAGTCATGTAAAACTTTAACGGCACACTATTTTTAGCTCAGCCCTATTAATTTTTTTTTTTTTGCGATATGTGGGCCTCTCACTGTCGTGGCCTTTCCCGTTGCCGGATGCGCAAGCTCAGCGCCCATGGCTCACAGGCCCAGCCGCTCCGCGGCACGTGGGATCCTCCCGGACCGGGGCACGAACCCGTATCCCCTGCATCGGCAGGCAGACTCTCAACCACTGCGCCACCAGGGAGGCCCAGCCCTATTAATTTTAACATACAATTAACCTAAGGAAACAGCAAAATAGCACAGTACTCTGGAAGAGATTTAATAACAAAAAGTAGCTATACCAAGGATAATGTGGGGAGATCAGCTTGGTGCTTTGTAAGGACCTAGAGGGTGGGATGGGAGGATGGGAGGGAGACTCAAGAGGGAGGGGATATAGGTATACATATAGCTGATTCACTTTGTTGTACAGCAGAAACTAACACAACATTGTAAAGCAATTATAACCCAATAAAGATGTAAAAAATAAATAAATAAATAAAATGAAAAAATATTTTAAAAAAAGAACTAACGCCCCTGAAGGTATATTAAAAAAAAGTGGGCAAATGGGGATATATGTATACTTG
Organism: Lipotes vexillifer; assembly: GCF_000442215.2. Taxonomy (NCBI): domain Eukaryota; kingdom Metazoa; phylum Chordata; class Mammalia; order Artiodactyla; family Lipotidae; genus Lipotes; species Lipotes vexillifer. Next base: position 371,264 of record NW_006774099.1, read on the forward strand.
TGGCTGATTCACTATGCTGTACGGCAGAAACTAACACAACATTGTAAAGTAACTATACTCCAATAAAAAAAATTAAAAATTAAAAAAAAAAAAGGATAATGGGGGTCTCTAACAACAACAGAAAGGATACAATGTGTGGCTTGTGTAATCAAATGCTGATTAGCACACACTGTCGCAAGAAAGCATGTTTCAAATTTTTCTACAAAAAGAAACTGGTTTTCTCCGACACAGGGAGACTTACTGGATTGGTAAAACAGCAGCTGACCAAGGATAGAGGTACGGCCACAAAACTACTCTGGGACGACCATACCTTATATTAATTAAAACCATTAGAACTTCTTTCAGTACTAGATGCTAACTCATTAATTATCATATACAATTAATTTTCATTACTCATGGATTCTGTATTTGCAAATTTGCTATGCACTGAAATTTATTTGTAATCCTAAAATCAATACTTGTGGTGCTTTTGAAGTCATTCACATACATGCGCAAAGTGGTGAAAAGTCTGTCACCGGATGCATTCATTCCCAGCTGAGGTCAAACAAGGTGGGGCTGTGCCTTGTTTCAGCTCTGACATGAAGATGACCAGAAGATGGAGAAGTAGGGAACAGTGTAGTGTACTGCAAGAAGCTCTGGGGCCAGCTGGATAGGGCAAGAGTCTCTTAATTCAGGCACCTATTATTGGGGATGCCTCAGGCAAGTCACTTAACACCTCTGGCACTCGTTTTCTCTTTTGTAAAATAAAAAAATATATAATCCACTAGAATGAGTTTTTTTGTTTTGGGATTTAAGATTATAATCTATGTGAGATGTGCATGTGTATAGGCATACTCAATTAAAACTATACTTGCTTGGCTTTTGTTAATACTGTCATATAATTTATATAGTTGATTCTCCTTATTTGCTGCACTTACATTCTTAAAGTCACCAGAACACTGAATTAGTGAACACTGCACCATCAGCGCAGCGGTCCCCAACCTTTCTGGCACCAGGGACGGGTTTCAGGGAACACAATTTTTCCTCGGGTGGAGGAGCGGGGAGAGAATGGCTCAGGTGGTAATGCGAGCGACGGGGAGCGGCAGATGAAACTCTGCTCACTTGCCAGCCAGTCACCTCCTGCTGTGTGGCCCGGTTTCCTAACAGGCAGCGGACCCGTACTGGTCTGTGGCCCCAGGCATTGGGGACCCCTGCATTAGTGAACACTCAGCCATTGTTGGGGGAAATATGTGTATGTGTGTGAATCTAACAATTGGTTCAGTGTTAAGGTTATTTATTTATTGTAGACAGATAAATAATAGATTTGAAACCAGCAGTAGAGAGTAGTGATTAAGAAAATATGCTCTGAGGTAAGGCTGCCTGGGTTCTAAAAGCCCACCCAATCTCTGTGATCTGGGCTTACTACTTAATAACCCTGTGTTTTCATTTCCTCATCTGTAAAATTGGGATAACAATAGTTACTACCGTGTAAGGTTAATTTGAGGATTATATAAAACAAAACCACATATTATTTGTTAGAATGATGCCTGACACAAAGTAACCTTTAAATAAATGTTAGCTACTAAAATGTACCTGGCAAACATAGTCAACCAAGCTTCCTTTAAAAGAAATACAAATTACTTATATTTCTAAAACTTGGTAACAATCTTTCCACTTAGGCCTTATCACTATTTAAAAAACATTTTCATGTTACACATTTACCTAAATCATTCATGTTAGTATATAATGAGCTTTTCCAACTCACCATTGTTGCAGCATTCCAAGCAGTTGTTGGTGCAACCTTTGGTTGCCAGTTAGATCCTCCAGTTAGCTTCTTTTCACCTGGCTGACTCCAATTTACATCACTTTAAATAAATATGAGTGAGAATATTAAGTGTGTGTAATTATGAAGTTTCTTTACTATACATTTAGATTGAACAGAGCATTTAAGATGCAGATGACATCTCTACACATACTTTCTTGAGAGGAAAGCCTAATCAACCTCTAAATGGCACATAGGGA
>NW_006774099.1:373274-419770 GCF_000442215.2 Lipotes vexillifer
AAGAATACAAATAGAACACTCACTTCTTAGTGGTTCCATTTCCAATGCCAAGATCTAGGACAGGAGAAAAAGAAAGCATTTAAAAACTAGACTAATTTTTATAAAACAACTTATTTTAAAGATTAAAGAATACAAAAAATACTTACTGCCAACAAGGTTGGCTAAGGATGAATCCAAGTCATCAGATACTAACTTGTTAGGTGGGAGTTTGGCAACAGGAAGACTCTGGTTCTGAGAGGCCACTGTTGGTTTGAGAAGTCCACCTAGTTCATCAAAGCCTTAAAGTTACAAACAGACGAAATAGGATTTGTAAGGAACTTTATGGTGCTACAGCTTTCTAAAGGAGGTCTCTGCCTTCTCTCCTTGTTTGTTTACTGGAGAAGTCCTCCAGGAAAATGGGCACTAATAAATGCTCTTAAGTGGAAAAAGGAGAAATCCACCATTTCAAATCCCTTCTCTGTGAAAGAGAAGGGCATGGAATTAATCCTTCCCCTCAGCTGACAAAATTTTCTGAAGACTCACTTATACCTGAAGCAATACAGGTAAAAAATATATCTCTGTAACTTTGAAAAAAAAGTTCCTTTTAAGAAATAATATTTTACAGACCTTTTTATACTCTTCAAAGTGGAGAATGTAAGGTATATGTAAAGCAGTATATTAGAAGCAAGTGAAAATGAACCACTAGGTTATCTCTTTTCCTGTCTAAAAACAGCTAGCCTAAATTATACATAAGAAATAGTTAAACTACACTCAAACTGCATAAAACTATCTAGTAAAGTAGAACCCTGCTTAAAAATAAAAAATAAAATAAAATAAATAAAATAAAATCCCTTAAGGTTCTCTACCAAATGGTAAAAGGTAAAACAAATCCAATCAACAAACCACCAAAGGACTGAACGGCACAACCCAGGAATACTAGAGAATATGAAAAAGAAAGTCATCAAAAATGGGGGTTTATAAAATATGAACAATTGGTTTCTATTTCCTTTATCCTTTTTCCCAGCAAGATAAACTCAAGAGGAAAAAGTCAAATGCATCAAAAAATGTAATTATAAACCTACTAGTGCACAGAAAAAAATAAATTTCTAGTTCATACACATTCTTTATAAGTTTGCTTGTTACTTTTGTATGTATACTTATGATAACTAATTGTATATTATAAAATTAACAACACCTCAATATATTCCTTTAAATGGCTTGAGTTTAATTACTACACTTACCACCCCATGATTAAGAATATAATTTGGTGCCAACTTTACAGGAACTCAATCTTTACAAAACTTCTAATTACCAAGATGTTAAATGGAAACTTGGCTCTACAGATTTTATAAAGTTCTCTTAAGATGACTAAACAAGCATACTATAAAACAATAAAAAGCCCCTGAACCCACAACTCTGATATTTAATTATTCTAGCTGTTCATTACACAGACTACCTCAACGAGTCAAGGTACCACAGGTCATATTTTCCTAGTTTTCAAAAAAGCCAATTTCATTTCAGTAAAGGTAAAAATTAGAGTAAAAGGTATAGCATTCTACACACAGTCCCTAGCAATTTGGCAGTCTAATCTGAGTAAAATCTCTTTTTTTCTCTCTTATTTAATAGCTCTGGGAGAAATAAAATCTACCCAGATTCAAAACTGCCACTAAGAAAAGAGTAAAGGCTAACAGTCCCTTGAAGCTTTCTTCTAGCGGCTGGGGGAAGAGGGACCACTTCTTCGGCTACCCCAATTTCATCTATCTACACATGTTAAAAGGACCATTATCTGTCCTTACACAGACTCTAAACTAGAACATTATAGTAATGTTAATAAAGCAATTTTTTCTTACCCCCAGAATCTACAATAACGTTGGTAGATTTATTTCCAAACACAGATTCAAAGTCAACATTAAGGCCAGCTGAAGGATGTGGCTGTGCAACTGGAGAAGGAGTGAATCCTAAGAAAAACCAAAATGGAAAAAGCTCAATTCTTTAATAACTCTACATCTACAGCTTTTTAATAATGATGACAATAATGATAGAATGGAAAAAGCAGTAAATTCCCACAACAAAAGACAAAGCCAACCCTTCAAGCAAAATGCTTCCTAGACTACAACATCTCTTGTGATTACGTTTTCCAAAACAAAATCATCCCACTAAGAAAACTAACAAAAGAGCAAGTGAAGTTGAACTACTAGTTCGTTTCATTACAGAAATAACATTTTTTGCTTATTTTTTACCTTAAACTTGTAAGCTGATGTTAAAAAACCAAACACATCTAAAATTCTAGGATTTTGCATGAAGCCAAATTTAATTTAAGGGATCATTTGGGAATAAAATAAGTATTCTGTGGTGCTTTAAAAAAATATGAGTCTACTTAGTATCCCCCAAGAGTCTTTCTCCCTCTACCTACTCACCTTCCATATTTCTCTCTCCTTCCTTCCTTTCTCCCTTCCTTCCTTCGATGGTTAATCAAAAGCTATATGGTTTAAGTTAATTTGAGAAGCGACAGGATTCTGAAAGTTATAACCCACTAATCCTTATGACACCCCTTGTGTCCAGATGTGTTTTGAATATTAAAAAAAAAACAAAACCCAGACTATTTTCAACACCCAACCACCCTCTAGCTTCAACTTAACTACTTCCAAAAGTGGAGCTGACATGTATAATCAAATATACTAATTTACCTAACTGTTCTGAAACACCAGAAAATTTATTCTTTCCTGTCCATGTTACACTGATGGTGGTGGCAATAAGCCAACAGACATCCAGCTCACGTTGCTGAAACCAGACAATGCTGAGGTAAACGTTAAGATTTTCAATTGTGTGAGGTTGTATATTTTGTGAGGTGAGGCTCTGAATTTCCAGAGGCTGACAAGAAGAATTAAAATCATCAAAACCATTAGGGCTGTCACATGACTTGGGGAGCTTTCAATCACTGAGTATATATCCAAGTAGAGAACAGCCTAGCAAGATCACAAAGAAGGAATTCTTTTGCTTTGTGGAAGGTTGTAATACATGGCTCCGGAATTCTCTTCCATTTCTAAATTCTATGAAGTCAGAATGTTAAAAATAAAAAAAAGTCTGGTATCAGAAGATTAACAACTATATCATTAAAGAGAAGTTAAACTTTTGAGCCCTGAACATAGACTCTCTCTCTCTTCCTGTCCCAACTTTCTGCTAAAGGACTTTCAGTCTGTAAGAATCTCACTTTGAACTCTTAATGTATACCACCAGGATATAAAGAAGTACAATAATGCTGTACTAAAAGGACTGATCTTAAAGAAAAACAAACAGTAGGACAAGATTTGGTGAGAAGTTCAAGAAGGTCCTCAAAGCCAGAGAAGCCAGAAAGCAATGACTTATTATTAACAATGACCCACACAAGCTGGTATACATCAATGATACTACTTTAAAAGTAGCATTTTACATCATAGTATGAATATTCTGTAGGGCACAAAATTTTTTAAATGTACAAGTTTGATCTTATTCCATAATTATTTAACCCTTTCTTAACTCAAAGACACTGGTCATACAATGAGAATACAAGCACTATCAAAACATAAAATAATTTAGTAAACAAATCTGACCATTCATCAAAAGGCTCCTAGAATTCTACAGATATACTGATTTAACAGCTCTTTGAAGTGTATGAACTGCTTAAGAAATATACCATGGATGGGCTTGATGGTTCTTCTCCTAACTCCTTAGAAAAAGAACAGATGTATCTACTCAAGAAAGACAAAAATCTATCATGCTTAATTATATGCCCATGCTAAACCACCACACATAGGATTCTTTAAATCATCCTGGAAATAATATCTGAGCTATGATATCATTAAACTTTAGAAAACACAGGGAACAATAATTTATAAAGTAGGATGGCATACCAATTTCTCTTTTCCCTTGCTATTTTGTCCCAAATTCTTTCTAGAATTTGATTGATATCAGAGATGAGCCTATCCTTTATAATAACACAAAAACAACTTCATTACTTTCTGTAGAGGAGCCATCTCCTGAGGTCCCTAGGGGCACCAATCTGTGAAATTATATTCCTGCCTAAAAGTATAAAAGATTTGAAAAGATATAAAGTAATCCAGAGCTAGTACCTCAAATTTTAAAAGCTTCTACATAGCAGAAGAATAAACTAAAAGGGAAATTCTTAATAAATTATAATAGCTGATTAGATTGTCAATCTTCAATTTTTAAAAGTTACTTAAAGCAAAGTTACAGAATTAATATCACCATTTCAGAAGAGCAGATTTAGGGAGCCCCCCCCAAAAAGATGAATAGGCTATCAAAGTTAAGGTTAATTTTATGAAATAATCACTACATTGAACTGCCTAACTTTCATTTCACAAAGCCCAATGAAAACTCTGTCACTGAACAGCTCCAGTTCACAGATTAACATTTAGAAACCACTGTACTACAGGGCAAATCTTGAGAGGACAATAGTAAGGTGACTGAAAGGTACAAGATGAAAACGCTTTTGGGACAGAAAGGCAATCCAAACACCTTTAAGAAAAATTGGCTGGGTTGTTTAATAGATTTTGGTGGTAGTTCTGTAATAAATAGGCCTCATTCTTTTTTGAGAAAATTACTGCTACTATTTATTAAACATTATGCAAGGGCTTTATAGATAGGTTATTATTTAAACCACACAATAAAACTATAAGACAGTTATTATTATCCTCATTTTACAGATAAGGAAACTAAGAGATTAAACAACTTATCCGAGGTAAAATAATTAGTAAGTGGCAGAATCAAGACTTAAACCGCAATTTCTTTGATTCCAGAATCTATTAAGGGTTTTTGGTTTATCCTGAGTATTTCATCTTATATAAATTAGTAGGTAGGAAAATTAGTTTTTATTATTATAGCTATAGTAATTATATCTATCAGGACTCTTCAAGTTTTATGAACTTCTTGAGCTTTGAAACAGCAAATACTGGGCTAAAAAATAAATAGCCCTTGGCAATTTAAAAATCTATCAGCAATACAAAAACAATGAGTTTTCAAGATTATATCTGATGATTAAATAATTTAGATAAGAAGTATACTCCAAGTATGAAATGATCTGCATACACAAGGTAATTGCTTTTTTTTTTTTGGCCTCGCCCTGCGGCATGCAGGATTTTAGTTCCCCGATCAGGGACTGAACCCTTGCCCCTGCAGTGGAAGCGCGGAGTCTTAACCACTGGACCACCTGGGAAGTCCCCACAAGATAGTTCTCAATACAAGTAGTTTTAATGATAATTCTGTGCCAGGCATTGTGCTAGATGTTATACAGGCATATATGTACACCTCATTAACAATCCTGCGGGCTTCCCTGGTGGCGCAGTGCTTGAGAGTCCGCCTGCCGATGCAGGAGACGCGGGTTCGTGCCCCGTTTCGGGAAGATCCCACATGCCGCGGAGCGGCTGGGCCCGTGAGCCATGGCCGCTGAGCCTGCGCGTCCGGAGCCTGTGCTCCGCAAATGGGAGAGGCCACAACAGTGAGAGGCCCGCATAACGCAAGGAAAAAAAAAAAAAAAAAAAACAATCCTGCAAGACATTATTATCCCAATTTTCATAGTCTTAGAAAGGTTAAATACTTGCTTAAAGTCACACAGGTAAAGGAGTGTAACTGGAATTCACACCCAAGTTCACCGTATTCCAAACATTTTCTTTCTGTTAAATGCCCTCAACAATTCCATTTTTAAACACTTTTAACCATGTCTAATTCTTACTGCCAGTCAAGAACCTCAGTTCTTCAGTTGTGTCAAACCTACTTTTTAATGCCAACTTAACTAAGGTAACAACTCCTATACACAAAAAAATTCAGCTGGATTTTGAGGTCTTATTGCTACTGCACTGGCCTAGACAGAATATATTTGGAAAGATACAGATCAAATTGGTTACACCTTCCTGGAAACTACTTCCCATTTCTATGGCCTTTGCGTAGCGCTGGAAAAGCATGCTTCTTTCCAGTATAATCTCCCTTCACCTGTGCCACAACTGTTCAAATCAAAATTATCTGCCATTCTATCACTAAGATCTATACACAGAGCTTTAAATTCCATAAGCTTGTAATATTAAAATGTTATAAACTCTTCTGAAAATTTGAAAGTTTTGAGAATGAATAAAAGCAAGAAGATGACAGGCATCCATTCATAAAACAATCGTGTTTAATCAAGGAAAACAAAATTAAGCAAAAAACTACCTGTTCTTCAAAACCAAGTATTTTTTTTCTTACCAACTCATTTTAAGGAAAACAACAAAAAGAAACCCCTCTTGCATAAATAAACTGATAAATTTTAGAGATTGTTACCTACCTCCAAATAAACCAGCTACAGTAGAAGGCTCATGGCACATAAGGGTAGTATTACGATAAGCTTGAGTACCACAAAAAGAATCTGACAAGGCATATAAGGGGGGAAAAGAAAGGACAGGAAAAAAAGAAAAAAGAGAAAGAGAAAAGTGAGAAAGTGAGGAGGAACAGTTAAGAGTGGAATGGAGTAATTAAAAACAAACAGAAACAAATAAAAACAAACAAAACAAAAAACAGAGGAGTCCAAGCCATTGGTGTTCTTCAAATTACAACTTATTTAAAAAAAAGCACTTAAGCCTCCATTGTAAGTACTATATTTAAAATATATATATAAATAATATTCACAACAAATTTTAAAAAATAACCAAAACTGCATTTCTTTAGATAAAGAAATATGAACCAGCTGGCTTTTTAGTCAATACCAACATGTCTTCTAATGCCTTCTTTTGCAGATGAGGAACAGGCCTAGACAAGGTCACAAACATGGTATAGCTGAGACCACAACCCACTCCCCTTAACTTACAAATTTCAGTATTCTTATAGCTTTAATGAGGACAAGCTACAAAGTACACTGAGAATCGTATCATCAAATCAAGGTCCTCCCCTGTAAGGGTTGGAAGGTATCTACATACCTAACTCTGATTGTTCTTGGTTGTTCTTAATCCTATAGAGCAGGGGTTGGCAAACTGCAGCCTGGGGCCTATTTTTATATGCCCATGTGAGCTAAAAATGGTTTTTACCTTTATGAAAGGGATGTTTAAAAAGAAAGAAAAAAGAAAACGACTCAAAGATTTTATGCATCCTATAAAAGCCTAAAGCATTTACTATCTGGTTCCTTACACCAAAAGTTTCCTGACCACTGTTCTAGAGCACTATCCAACAGAGTTTTCTAATAACAGAAATGTTTTATAAATCCACACAATATGCAGATATGTGCATATGGTACATTATGGTAGCCACTAGGCACATGTGCCACCGAAGAACAGAAATGTGGCTAGTACAAGTGAGGAAGTAAAATTTTAATTTTATTTAACATTTAATTTTTATTAACCTTTAAATGATGACATGTGGCTAGTGGCTAATTAGACTATACAGTGCCAGGAATGGCACACCTTGGGTGGTCCTCTCATGCTCTTACTACTCTGAGTAGGAAAGTATTGGAATTTTTATTACACAACTATACTTCTCAGGAACTTTCAACTTGCATTGAAAGACTTATTAAAAACCCTCTTCTAGGACAGGCATCAACAAACTACAGCTGCTTATCTTTGTAAATAAAGTTTTACTGGAACACAGCCAAGCTCACGTGTTTATGTGTTGTCTACGGCTGCTTTCACGCTATAATGTCAAAGTTGAGCAGCTGCGAAAGAGATCGTGTGGCTCACAAGCCAAAAATATTTACAATCTGACCTTTTAAGAAAAAGTTTGCTGACCCCTATTCTAGACTAATGCCTAATGGTTTGACATCAGTGGTTTTTAATTTCCCCTTCTGCACTCATTTTCATTAAAAAAAGAAAAGTATTTAACAAGCTTTTTTTCTCTAATGACAAAACTTGGCAGATGTGATTTTTTTTTTAAAGTATACTTCATACTTTCATTTGTATTATTCTCCCTCAGAAAGAGGAAGATAAGGGTTTAAATGAAAGTCTGCACTTCCATAAGGGAAAGAGCGCTGCAGAGCAAAGCTGCTGTCTCCTGATTTAGGCTTTGCTCCCACTAGCTGGGTTATCCTGATTAACTTTTCTAGGACTCAGGTGATGCAGCCATAAAATGGTAAAAATGTTCTCTTACCACTGTGAGAGTTGAGAGCTGGACCAAACATTCTCTGCAGGTTTTTGCAAACTCTAAATCACCAATTCTATGATTTTAATTTTCAAATGGACCGACTGACCTTGGAGTATATAGCCATCAACTTTACTCATCTGCTTTGCTTTCTGGTCTTCCTCTTGCCCCAAATCATAGGCCTTAAACTTAAAAAACATTAGGAATATGACATTTCTAGGATATTCCTCTTATTACAGGCTTTTTTCCTTGAAAAGTCAAAATAATAATTAACTCTCTCACATGACTTTTATATATTTTTACTCTGTTTTTGTTTATATGTGAAATACCTACAACCTTCAGCACTTAAGGTTACTGTCCTCCATTCTGTCCCCCTTCAGGGGATACAGATGTGACATCCTGAAGCCCATGCACCGCTCTGACCTAAAAGATCTAAATATATAGTCCCAAAGCAAAGACGTATCTGCTTCATATCCCCAAATTAAGGCAACTGACTTAAAAAGATACAAACAGCCATATTTACAATATACAGACTATTCATATTCGGTAAATATGAAGAAAAGATAAACCTAAAAAACCACCACCCCAACAGAACACTCCAAAGATAACTCTAGTTACCCCTTATTACCAAGCAAAAAGGCACTCCATTTGACAGATTTCTAGAGCAACAAAATGTATAATTTAGTTTCAATTACTTTTTATATAATTTTTAAATGTACTACAATAAAGGAATTATTGCAACCAAATATTACACTTTTGAACTATTAGACTAGTTGTATAACTGGAGCACCTGCCTTGAAACTTTCTCAGATCTCCAACTACTGCTTTCTAGTCACCTTCCATCCTCCCCTCTCTCAGATATATCTAACAGAATATGGCCACGTGATCTACCTAGGGTACACAGATGACTTTCTGCATGCTGCTTTAATCAAAGATTTAAATTTGTGTCACCTTACGTTGTTTCTTTGAATTGAATAAAAGCAGTTCTCATCATCTTTTAAGGGGGTTTAGCATCTTTTTAGCAGGATTCAAAAACATTTATTTCAGTTTAGTATGTACTTAAAAACTTATTCTTCCTTGTACAACTTTGGTATGAAATTTTGCCTTTTTACAGATTTTTATACCACAATTAAGGCTATTCAGTCAAGTTGCTTTTCATTTTCTACTTTTGACCCCAGGCTAACAATGAAATGAGACCTTTAAGATTGGACAGAGGGTATAGTGGGTTTTAGACAATATAAAGTTGTACCATTATTTGAAATTAAAAATGGAAAAAAGGGAAAGATTCAGAAAGCTACTAAGAGTGATAATCACCCTCTTTCTCAAGCACAGAGGGAAAAATGTAAGCACACATAAATACGTAACTAAGTTTAAGAGATGTTACTCCTTCAATCAACTCTCCTAATAATCACCTCTCTGAACTAATAAACAGGATGTAGCACGTGATGCTACAGTATGATAGAGAACAATACAAAGTCCAATTTCAAAGGAAATTTTCTTTCCTAAAAACTTGCATTAAATAAAATTAGGGATACTGGTGTAAAAAATCTCACTACACTACTGCTATTTAGTTTACTTAAAAATTTGTTATTAAAATACAAAGTAATTATTGCAGTGCTTTAAAAATAATGGACACGTTAAAAAAAATACTTAGGCAGTATAAACATTAATTGGAAAGAAAGGTTAAATGGTACTTTACCAACAAACATTTCATGAGTAGGTGTCCTAGTAGTAAAAGTGGATACATCTGAAGAAATGGGAGGGTGAACATCACCACTACTTTTTGTGAGGAAAGGATTTAAGCTTGAAATGGCATCATCAACAGCATCTACAGTAGCAGAGAAAGGATCTGTGCAGTCCAAGTGCATTATAGCAAAATGAAGAAAGGAAGTAAATTAATTAGTATTGTAATCAGTCAAAAGATGCAAAGTGAAAAGTAGTAGCTATATTATTATTAATCTAAATGCAAATGATCAAATCTAATCACCAAGATAGAAGAAATGCATTTAACATATTTTAAAATGAACCCTCAGAAAAAAATACTTATGTGTCCATAACAGTAGCATACGAAGGCTAGATCTGCTTTACATCAGAAAGCCAACAGTCATGTAGTTAAAAAAGAAGATATGTAAGAACAAAAATGTTTCTATAAAAGAGCCACCTACCCTGAACCGTGTTCCCCACCCAAGGTGGAAGTGTATCAGTTCTGGTGGCATAGCTATGTTTACTCACATAATTGATATAAATAATTAACTCAAATGTGGAATAAGCAGTATTTCAAAAGCCAAAGGGAATTAGGGGTTTCTAACGTGTGAATATAAACTCTTGTATGGGTTCAGATGTAGGAAACAAAATAATAAAGATGAAGAAAAGGTCTAATGATGGGAAAGGAATTTTAGAAAAATTAAGAACAGAGACAAAAGACTGGCCATCCCAGTAGACTGGGATTAGCTTTGAAGGCCTAGCTATGAGTTTTAAAGCCTAAATGATTTGGAAGGAATAACCAAAGTATTGTTCCCTACTAGAATGGTACCAAATATGTACTTTATTATCAAATTTAGAATCACATATTTACTATACCTATACCTCATTCAAGATAACTGTCACTGTAATGACTGAAAGCCATTCATCATACCTTAAGTAAATGGGGAGAAGAAAAACTAAAGAGCAGCGAAAATATAGTGTCATAATTTTTTCTCTTATAACACAATTAAAAATGAAAAGATACTCCTGTACTTCCAACCAGCGCCTGTTCTTGCCTCTTCTAGTTTGTGGTCCTTACTTAAGAATACAGTATTAAGCACTGTATTTTACTCTAAGACTGTATGATAAAACAATAAGGAAGCAATGGCCTAAGGATCAGCTTCTGCAAAACAATATAGGCACACTTTATCCTTAAAGTCAATAAATTCAAAGCTAGTGTTCCACAAATCCTGCAACTGCAACTTAAGAAAAATATCAGGATAATATTGAAGTCATTGTATGAAGTCCTACAAACATATCAAAACTCACTGATGTACTATTCTAACTCAAATGATCATGTTAAACATCTTTCCCACCCCTCCACTTCTCAATAAATGGAACAATGGGGGAAGAGAATCAGAAAAAATAATTCAGAAATAAAAAGCAGAAAATAGTCAAAAACAAGATTCATTTTTTTGTACTAAAATAAAAATGTAATGATGACCGCTCTAACTCCTTCTTGTATAAGAAAGGAGTTGCGTTAAGTTTAGAGTTGACCAGTTTGGTTGAAAGTACTACTTTTAAATATTTGATAGAGGCATGGAGTTTTTAAAGTACATCATACTTTGTTGGACAAGTAACACAAAACTTCTCTCTGGTTTTCCATGCAAAAGAAGTCATGAGAGAAGTCATTCAAAAAGAGTACACATATTTCTACAACAGATCTATTAGGTTCATGAGAAAAGACATGTTTGGAAAAAGTTACTAGTTATCTGCTATTTTATTGATTGACACTTTTTACCTAAGCACTTAATATCAATCATTTCCTATTATATGAAACATCCTAAAGAAGAATATGCAGAAATGCATAAGTGAATCTGTATATTTAGATCAGTCAGACAATAAGAAAAACCAGCTCTTAATCTACCTTGACAAAACACTACTACTATGGGTAGCAGATTAACATCATTTAGATTAGATGATGATTTTTAAATCTAAATGTTAGTCTACTATACCATAAATGATTAATTCAAATTCATTAAAGATTAAAAAAATAGTAATAATGTTCCAGCTATTCCAACTTAAACTGTACTTATCAGACTGGCAACTCTAAACTTCCTTACACTTTTAATAAATACTTTTTTCCATTATTTTTATCATTATTCACTTGAAAGTTTAATTTTATGTTAGAGTCACAGAAAAATAATCCAAAAAATTAAAACAAAAATAGTACCAGTCATATTACAGTCTTGAAGTAAATATTTGATATCTACATTTATTCACAGAAAATTGAGTGTTTTCATAGTGTTGTGTGTCTCATGCCAGCTGAGACTAAAACAAATTCAACTTCAGAAAGGGTCATTCTTTTTTGCCTGAATTAAATTTTGAAACCTTGCTTAAAATATACAACAGTATACTTAACCTGGTAATACTGTATATTTTTAGATTTGCTGTAACTCAAAGTTTTCAAGGTGATGAAAACTGGTATCTCAAGATATTAGTATTCAACACCAAGTGCTTGTTTAGATGCCACACCATTTCTTGAAAAATCAAAGGCTCACTAATAATGCAATGAGAGAAACAGGAGAGCTTGTGTTCTCTCTCTTCAGTGTTCATTTTTAGGTGGAACCTTAAAATGCCTCTCACATTAAACATACGAATGTTACCTCCTCTTAACTCTAATCACTAACCTAGCTGTGATTGGGAATACACATCGTTTCTGTGGTGTTTATGATAAAAACTAAATTAAATACCAAATCTGTTAACATCCATTTTTAGCAAATGAGAACAAGGAAAACATAGAATAAGATTTTAGAATTATCAAAAAAAAAAGCATACCTTTGTTTTGTCACATACTATAAAAGCATGATGTAAAATGCTACATATTTCAAATGTTCAGGTAGACAGCATCAAAAAAATGGCTTTTAAAATTTACTGTTATGATCAAAGCTTTTTATATATAAGATTTATTTATTTATCTTAGTAACTTTAATTTTAAAAATAAAGTAAAAAGTCTTAATCTGAATGTCATGGTATGAACAATACAATGACTAAATTAGTAAGTATTCAAAGTTCTTGGCTTAAAATACTCTTCCACTATCCAATTATGCAGAAGTCAAAACTGAAATTATCACCAACTCAGAAGCCAAATATTTTTATATGAAATATAAGACAAGATTTGATTCTTCTTAAATTGAGGGGTTTATATAAGATCACTGTCCTTTCCTCATATATAATTGTAAGCTTTTGGAAAAATAGTAGTCAGTTGCTACTGCCTCTGCTCTCAACTATACTTGATAGTACTTTTTTTTTTAAACAGTTTAACAGTGTCACTTGGACACAGCAAGCCTAATGTTAAAATATGGGGGAAATTTTGATGAAAATAGTACATAAACCAAAATAACCTAAAATAGAAAAGGAAATCATGATTAAATGTACTCCCACACTGTATTCACACACAAATTGCCATGGAATATTTCTTCTAACAGAATATAAAACAATTTTTACAGGCTGAAATTACTTAAAATTATTCTCCCACAGTAAGTCTATCTGCCTTCATATATGAGCTCAATAATTCCAAGCAGAAACTTTGTCATTGTTAGAATTAATTGTACATGGTATCCAGACAAAATAATTTCACAGTTCAGTTTCATTGAAATGTTATATTAGTCCTCATTAAGCCTTCTGTAAAATTTTTCATCTATCTAAAAATACAACTTTTCAGCCTTAATTTTAGAAAAACTGGTTTGTTTTTTTAAAAGGTGAGCAAGCTAAACTGCTTAAACAGTCACGTTAATCCTACTAATGTTTCCTAAAGCAATTCACAATAAGCAGGAAATAAGCATGTAAATTTTGGCAGATTAAAAATCCTAAAATTGTAATGACCGTTAGGATATTAAGAAACTGCTTTCTTAACCTTAATTTGCTGTCTACAGATCATTCAGATAAATAATTCTAAAATATTTACTGACTTTAAAACTAGCTTATCATTTTTAGAAATTACTCCCAGATCTTAAGATTTAGCTAAATTAAACTAGCTTTCAAAATCAATTAGTTTTAAAAATCAAGTTATGGCTCACAAAATTAGTCTAAAAAGCTAGTATTTTAGTGTTTCACTATTCCTGTTCCCTGCCCTGTCTTGAACCATAAATAACCTGCCTCCCCAAAAAAGAAAAAGGCTAATCATTCAACAGATATTTACAAAGTACATGTTATATATCAATAAGTGTTCTAGGCATCAGGGATATATCACTCAACAAAATATTTTAGAGCTCTTCCCTTCACATAGCTTAAATTCTATTATATAAAATATAGTCTTAAGAAATAACTATTAAAAAACCCCCCAAAAGTTATTAACTCAAATCATTGAAATAAAGATGAAAAAGTCTAATACACCATAAAAACTCACTAGAACAATGAATCCTGCTATGAGAAGTAAGCCAGTCAATTCAGATTTTACATGTGAGCCAACATAAATTTTAAGGTAGCTTGCCATTCTCCAATGGTTCTCTAGACAGTGTCCTTTCTGAGTTATCTTTCCCTCCCAAATAATTTTTCAGTGTTTATAAAATAATATTGATACTTACATAAAAACAAACAGAAGTACCAAAACCAAACAAAGGAAATGATTTGAAAACATACTAAATGTCTAAGCAAAACTGCTTAAAACCTCACATGGACTAGGCTCATTCCTTCAAAGATGCCAGGTCATGATCATAATACGGTCACCTTAAGATCAAAGAACTACTCAAGGTCAGCAAACTTTCCTGTTGGTACTAGGGGAAAAATTCTTTGAATACCAAAATCTTACAGGTCTGAATTAAATCAACATTTTAAATACAAGTAGCATAAAGTCTGTCATGACATTCCTGCAGAGAAGATAGTGCACTGCCTGATAACACCATCCGAATTTTATTAGAACTTTATTAGATGAGTTTTCCCCTCTGCAAGTAAATTTTTTTTCAATACCAAAGGTAAGATAACCATTACACATTTTTGGGTAATAGAACAGAAATTCAACACTGAAAGAATGATTTCACAATTAAACATACATTTGGTCTTTTTCATCTTCATTAAACTTCATTTCATAATTTAATTGAACATACATTCCAAAATTGCATTTATAAATGAATGGAAATGTCTTCAAGGGGCAAAACAACTTCACTGTCATATTAATATTTTTCAAGTACTCATGTATCAAGTGTAAGGCAAGTAAACCCCACAGAATGGGGGAGGGAGATGCCTATACAACATACAAAGTAGGTTCATTAATGCTTACCTCCCCATGTACTTGCTACCTGAGAAGCAGCTGACATAGGAAGTACAGATGGGTGAAAAGTTGGCTGTTGCAAATCAAGCAGATCATTTGGTAGCTTTGATGTGCTAGGAAGATATTTTGAAAAGATGTTTTATTTATTAGATAAACTTTGCTACATTAGCCACTCCCCTCATCCACCCCAGTAAATAAAAACATTAAAAAGAAAAGTGAAAAAAAAGTCCCAATAATATAAATCTCCAAAGGAAAAACAGGTGCAACAAGAAAACAGTTGCATACCCCTCATGTAACAGCATATTTCTAAAGAGGCCTGGAAAATTATTCAAGTACCATATCTTAAGTTTACATAGGATTCAAATAATAATAGCCCTTCTGGAAAGAATCAATGACTTCCCCAGGAAAAAACTAATTTCTTTATTGAAAAGAACCTAGAACCATAACAACATAATTTTAAAATATGAAACGTCATGGCAATTAATTTTTTTAAAAGAAATTTGTTTTCTTACTCTTAATCTTCAAAAATACTTCAATTACATTTGCAATACCAATACCCCTACAAAGTAAAATACCTGTTAATCTTACCTTTATTGCTTCAAATATCAAACAACATATCAACAATACATGGAAAAACTTATACATGCATATATGATATAAATTTATAACAAAGCCACCCCATTACATAACTCTAGGGGAGTACTACTTACGTAATATATTTCGTGTTACGTGATTAAGGAACAACACAAAAAAAGATCCCAGTTTCCATGAATTGAGGCATTATGTATATCTCAGCATAGATTACTTTTAACTTACACTTATTCAAAAACAAAAGTTTTGAAGACATATCTTTCAGATGTAAAACATAGTTTTATAAGTAGATAAATCAAAATACAAATGCATTTAGTGCTTTGGGGAAAAATACAGAATATGCAATAAGCATTCTGTAATAGGCTGTAGGTTTGTCCTCAATTACTATTAAAAAGGTGAAAATGTTGAGGGTATTAAGTGAAATAAAAAGATTAATTCTTTATCTAATAATTTGTTTCATCCTCAAACCGTCAACATTCTTTTCCATTTACCCCCATCCCCCCACCCTACTAAGACAGACTTCTTTTTAAGGTCCCTAAGTGAAAAACTTGACACTTAATGGTTCAGTGTTATTGGGGACTAAGGAAGGTATTATACAAAAATCAAAACAAACAAAAAGATAAAGCTGAAAGAGAACCACATAGCTAAATTCAACATCTACTAAGACTTCAGGGAGCAGGTAGCAGCTGAGTTAGTAAAAGTTACACTGAGCTGTGACGGGAGTTGGTAGGTGGAAGGGAAGACCGTTTAAGGATGAGTTAATAAAATAAACAGCAACAACAAAATCAAAGAAACACAAGCAAACAAAACACCCCATCACTCTCTATGTAGCATTGACCATGCACTAAGCACTGTGTTAAACCCTATACTAGTGATCCTGTGACCCTGGCAGAAATGAAAATTCTTGGGCCTTACCCTGCAGGTGGGGCTCAGAAACCTGTGGTTTAATAAACCCTCCAGATGATTCTAATGTTAGGTAAAGACTGAGAACCACTGACCTATTATCTTTCTTGGAAACTGAGGTTTAAAAAAAAAAAAAAAAGATTAAGAAATAAACCAGGATTCAAACCAGAATCTGAATTTCAAATTTCTCTAAACCACTCTGAGGTAAAAAATAGGAGGAATTTAGAAAAATCCAGTTATTCTAATTTGCCTGGAAATATAATATTCCTATTGTTAACCAGCTTGAAGTTGGGCTGGTAGGCTTCAATACCACAGAAATCTGGCAACTAAACTCTTATTGTGATCCAGATTACTGAGTTTGAGTTTAACACCAGAGACTAGAAATGAAAAACATTTAACATCCAGTGAAAGGATATCCTGAAATACATATCATACATACATATCCAAGAGTTATATACAGGGTCTTGAACCATTAGACACTTCACAAATGTGTTTAACTATAGTTAATTTTACAATGAAACGTTTACCCAGAGATAACCCACCACCTTTCCAACTGGTATACCACCACCTTTCCAACTGGTACAAGTCTATCATTTAGCCATAATCCCATTTCTTAAATATTTGAAATATAAAGTTTTTCACTTTATATTTAGCTATAATACCACTACCACCATTTATCACTACCTCCTTTGTGTGAATTTATGATTACAAAATTATGTATCAAACTAAACCTGAAAAACTCTGCAAAATTTCTGTTAGAAGTCTTTAAGCCTAAGTATTCAAAGGTAATCATTAACCACTCCACCTACCTGTTAGAAGAACTAGGGGTAGAAAATATGTCAATGGCTGGTGCAGTCACTATACCCCCTGCTGAGGTGGACACAGGAGAGGCTGCAGTTGTTAAAGAGGTATGAGGTTTCTTTGCAAGTTCTTTTAGGCGCTGTTCCTGTTGAGAAAGGGAACTACCATAAGGAATCCAGAAACCAGATTTGTTTGTATGGCCTCTGAAAAAAAAAAACATTTTCTAATTTTGTTTTGATAGCAGAAAGGTATTCTCTGTTTTGCCAGTCATTCAATGTCAGGATGAAAAATTAGACTACTGAATGTCACCCCATTTGTACAAATATTTATTAAATAAGTCCCAGTTACTTTATGAACTCCTATACTTGTTCTTCCAAATAAAGAGAATGTACACACCTACCTTTAAAGCTTTTAAACGAGCCTGTTCTTCCTCTAATGCTGCCTGCTTTTCCCTTTCATCCACTTTGGTAAGAGACAGGCCAGTGCTTGCCAGGGAAGAGACTGCATTGGAAAGTGTTGTTGCCCTTGGATAATCAGAAAAAGGTAATTTGGTTTTTTGCCAAACATTTATTTCATTGGTTATGAAATGGTCTAGCAAGCTAGCCATGGATAGGCACCATAATTATGAACTAAACTTATGGAGTCAAAACCCATACTTCAGATGAAATATTCTACCCACTGACCTAGAGGATTATTAGAAATTAGTTGATCTACACATACATTCATTTATTTTTTTAAAGTAAGTGTTAGACTTTGGAGAGGGTTCACAGTAAAGGTGAGGGACATTGCCTCTTCCAAGCCCCAAGGTACGGAACCAATGCAATTAGAGAAGAGCTCACATACTTCTAGGAAAACCCTGATGTGTAAAAAGTATTGAATTTCTCATAGAAAATGATCTGCTAATTTACAGCCTGGGTTTGGCAGTACTACTACAGAATACTAAAACGTAAGTACCAGCAATAAATAAAGTATGTCTAGGTATGTTTCCCTTATAATAACACCCAAAGATGTCATTCCCAGAGGACCCAGAGGTTCTCTCAAAGGAAGATCAGTTTCATTCCAGTCACTGGTCCATCTGGCACCCCCTTTCTGTCTGCTACCCTTTTGCCAAGCTAGAATTTTCTTTTCAAACATATTATATATGCACAATACATCATCCCTTACTGGTGGACTCACAGCAAACCACCTCATTTCTCTTATATTAAAACCTTATCCAGATCATAAACCCCAACATTTAATTCCCAAATGTTATTAATTCTAGGCAAAATGAACATGTGTGGTAAAGAATTCTAACAGGAAACTACTCCTCAGTGACTGCTATTAATTTTCCTTTTCTCACACACCAAACACCATTAATTTCTACTCTAAGCACACAAGTGGAAAAACTAAGTTTTATGTAAAATCAATTTTATAAATGAGCCAATATAAAGATATAACTCAGAAGACAAAGGAAGAGTAATACTGTTGTGAAGAAATACAAGAAACCCAGAAAATTTTATGTTAAAAAACATATGAGGTAAATCGGTGTACCTGAGCTACTTGGCTATATTTTTCATTACTTTCTCAAATAATCGGGCCTTATAACTTGGCTTATACTTCTAATAACCTACTAGAAAATTCAAGGAACAAATCTGCAATTAAAAAGCATTAAAATCCAGTAATGACATTTTCCTTTACAAATTACTTAAATTTTGTTGCTAAAAAAAAAAGCTCTGAAACAACAATCAAAAACAAGAGTTCTCATCATACTTCATACAAATTTCTTCTTCATACTGCTAAAAGGAAATCTTCATAAGAAAACATGAGAATTACTCAAGTTACTAACCAACACAAAAATCACGTTACAAGGTCAATAAGCGATGATGTATATTACTTTCAATTTGCTGGTCTTGGTCTTGGAAATCAGCTAAAAATCTAATAGAATGATTAAAATATGTCCACAGTCAACCCCATAAAATGGCATTAGAGAAAGATGATGAAATCTTATGTCAGACATCCTAGGTTTGAGTCCCAGAATTACTACTGCATACCTCACAGGGCTATTGTGAGGGTTAGTCAAATCTGTAAAAAAGGTGTCTTGTAATTATAATACACCATATGAACCTATTTATTTCATCTTTAAGAGAAATACTGCCACTATGAACACCATTCTAAACCACGTAGTTTTCACTGCCATCATCTTAACAGATGCTGACATTTACTGAAAATTAGGAACTACCCCCAAAACTTACATGTGTTAATCCTTAACAGCAACTCTCTGAGGTTGATACTATTATTAAACCAACTTACAAATGGTTAAATCAAGATAAAGAGAAGTTCAATAACTTGGAACTTCAGCTAGACTCATCTACTTTCTCAGAAACATCACTACTGTTCTTTGCCCCACAAAGAATAATGTACCTGCTTGCAGCTGTAGAATCTTTGATTTTCTTTCCTTCCAAGGAAGCTAAATGTTGCTCCAAAGCATCAAGAAGACTGCTGGGGGCCTAAAATTGTACAAATATTAAGACTTTCTTTCGTCAAAATAAATCAAGTATCGTCTAACACAGGAGAGCAATAAAAATAAATAGGTATATTCCTCATGATCTAATTAACAGTGTAGTTTCAGCCACCTAAGAATGACACTATTATTTTTATTACATAAGCATGACCTGGTAAGGAGTATTAACAAACATAAAGATATAAAAACTAAGACTATGTGAACATGAAACATTAAGAGAATCTTAGAATTTTCTATACTTAACTTATTTAAATTTTAAATAGAAACACAACCCTAAAAATCAGGCATACTGTTGAGCATGGTCCTGGTACTTAATAACTACTCACTGAGTAACTGAAAATGTCCAAACACTATTTCTGAATAGTTATTAACAAATGAAACTGAAGACTAACATCAAGGAAACACAAACTGAAATCACAGTGAGATATAACTTCTCACCCACTAGAATGGTTAGACAGACTAGTAATATCAAATGTTGATGAAGATATAAAACAAATGCAACTGTCATACAATGCTGGTGGGAGTACATCTACCTTGAAAAAAGCTATGGGTTTTTTAAAAAAATAAATATACAACTACCTTAACTACCCAATTCTATTCCTAGCTATTTATTCAAGAGAGAGACAAATGTTATCTCCACAAGACTTGTTCAAGAATGTTTTAAGCAGCTTTATTTATGATAGATTAAAAAACTGCAAATAATCCAAAAATTTCCAAATTTTCCAATTTAGAAAACAGATAAACAAAATTGTGGTAAATTGACATGATGGAATACTATTCAGCAATTAAAAAGAATTAATCAATGGTATATTCAACAATATGGACAGATCTCAAAACATTATGATGAGCAAAAGAAGCCAGATATTAAAATAGTTGCATGATTCCATTTATATTAAATTCAAAATCTGATACAAATTATTCTATTAAAATTCAAAATAGTTATTTGTGGGGAGCGGATTAGGGAGTGACTGGAGGGGGACAGGAGGATTGGGGTGATGGAACTGATTTATATCTTGAATGGGGTGTTGATTACACAAGTGTTAATGGTTATCAATCTTCATTCAAATAGATATTTACCTCAATTTTTTTTAAAGACTAGCTTTAAACCTTCAGTCTATATGTCAAATCTCAACTTAATATGAACAGTTAATTACTTTCAAAAGGAAATCTTTTCTGTGAGTTGAAAAGGAATTTTTCACTATTTTTAAGTGAAGCAAATACATCAGTGGCATTCACTTACATCAAATATTCTTTAGGATTTCAGATAGAGTTTCTCAGTTACAGGGATCCAAAAGCAGTTGCAAGAGACAATACTAGCCAACTTCTCTGCCAATTATGACCTGAACAATTTCCTTCATCCTTTATTTTCTCTCTACATATCAAGACCTTAGCACAAGAAAGATATGGTAGAAAATATTGACTTCTTTGTTGATCTGAGAACACATGTGCACTCCCTCAACCCCAATAAATCAGCAGGCCAACTACTGTCCCAAGAGCTACTGTTAACAATAGCGGTTAACATTTAAAAAGCTCCTGTAACACCACAGGCACTGTGCAAGCTACCTTATATGTAGTCACTGACTCTATGAGAAAGACACTACTACATATCCATTTTACAAATAAACAACCTGAAACTGAAAATTAAGCAACTTGTCCCAGATGACATATCTGATACATAGCGGAATCTAACATAGTGTGCAAGGTTTGTCCAATCTGAAAGCCTAGACACTAACTACTATGCTACAGAATCCTAAATTAAAACTGTGGTCATTTAAACTGTACTTTATTTTTTTCTGAAGGGTTTAAGCTGTGCTTACAAATATTAAACTACTACCTAGTTATGATAATTAATAAACTATTTCCCAAATCCCTTCTAAATGTATCTTGGCTGTTCTTTAAAAGTCAAACCCACATTACAAAGAGTGAAGGAAATGTGATGCTTCACATCCTAAAAAGAGCAATTTATAACAAACAAAAAAAGAATAAATAATATCAAATTTCCTCTCTTGGGTTTAACTACCATCTTCCCTTAAGTATAAAAAGATTTGTTTTAATTCACTTGAAAATTTTCTGAATCATTCAGAGATCATCAATGAAGAGGGAGGGACGGAGGAGGGTGACAGGCTGGCCAACGCTACCCAATCACAATACCATGAATATTAAAGTACAGACACATGATCACAGTCTGGCCTGAAGCTGATGCTTTTTAAACAAAGACAGGTGAAGCTGACATGACAAATGGGGTAATGGCTTATCTGAAACTGCCAAATTAGCTTATACTACTATTGTTCAAACAATGACTCTTCTCACATTTAGCCTGCAGTAATGTGCTTAATCTTAATGACATCAATTATCTCATGTGGGCATATGCAGAAATTTTTTATTTACATACAATCCATAACTAAATCTAGTGCATACTCTTAGCCTGGTGATCAAAGGGATGAACCAGAACAAGTGAGTACACAGAAAAAAAGTAAGAACCTTGATACATAAGGATAGTTTATGCCAGGTACTTTCATTCTTAATACTCAGTACACAAACACCAGAAAAGGCCAGAACTTCAGGTTTAAAGTTTCCTTCCCAGAAATTTTTAGAAGATAATGATGATAAAAATAATACTATAATAGCTAACATTGAGTACTTAATGCTCTAAATGTTTTTTAGGTGTTAACTCATTTAATCCTCCCAACTACCTAATGAGATGGGTATTGTAATATCTGCATTTTAGAGGTGAAACTGAAGCATAGAGAGTAACTTCTCCAAATCACAGGGCCAGCTAGTGGAACAGCCAGGACTCAAACTTAGACAAAGCCTGCTCTCTTAACCCAACATCATGTTCTGAGGTTTATCCCATTTAATATATTTACCTGAGCCAAAGAGCCAAAGTGGAAGGTTTAAAACAGGAAAAATAAATCCTGTATAAGATAATTTTATACGGTAATAATGTTAGAACAATTGTCAGCAATATATCAAAATGTTAAAATCTGTCAAGAAAAATTACACTGATCTCCTTGACAGCAGGGGCTGCATGTTATTCATCTTTGTACCCTTCATACCTAGCAGAATATAGCAGGCAGTGATTGGTATTATAACAATACTTACCTGTGAAAGGTCTGGTATATCACCTCTGTCAATTCCAACTTGCTGTAAGAAGAAGCAGCATTGTATTTAATAGATAAAATTACAATAGGGTGTTTTATAAGTAAAATTTAGAAAATGACATTTATGACTAGTACTATGAGCAATATTTTGGAAAGAATTCTTTAAAATTAGAAGAATATTTAATCCCCACAGATATTCAGTTACTTCCAAGGACTCAGATGTTGTCTGATGGCTCTAAAAGTTCTAACATGAGGGGAACAAGAGTTGGAAATTCAACAAGGCTATTAAGTTACTATCTCCACATCTTCTAAGCACCTATATAAACTACCTTGTCACAATCTGAAAAATCCATCACTTCTATGACAAAAACATTACACCAAGAATGAGAAAGGCTGACCATGAACAAGTCCCCTGGGGCATAAGAAGAAGTTAAGGAACAAACCTAATGACAATGACTCTCTCTCCATATAGTATACTTTCCCTGGCAATCACCACAGATAACAATTTTTAAAACCTATGTTCACTCAAGCAGGTCAGGTTTTATACAAATACCAAGTGATATTTAACCAGCATATAACTGTCCCCACAAAGCAATCCCCATACACTTTCATGATGTTCAGGTAGTAGGTAATTTCTAGCAAAAAAGATAAGAACCATTCCTATTTATTCCAACACCCAAATTTAAAAATTCTTTTCCCTCCCATGACTATATGACTATATTTCATTTTCGAATCATTCTCTCTTCCTTTTCTCAACTTCTCAAGGTCCAGTCCCAGAATGATAGCAATAGAAAATGTGACAAAATAATTCATACTAAGATCTTAAGAGCTAATCACTAATTGATATATTTGTCCTCTTCAAACACATTTGAAAAGGTTACTTGCGTCTTTTTTCATTTTTAAGTATCATTTTGACTTCATTTATTTTTATTTATTTTGGTTGCGCTGTGTCTTCATTGCTGCGCGTGGGTTTTCTCTAATTGCAGGCAGCAAGGGCTACCCTTTGTTGCGGTGCGCGGGCTTCTCATTGCAGTGGCTTCTCTTGTTGCAGAGAGTGGGCTCTAGGGACGCAGGCTCAGTAGTTGTGGCTCACAGGCTCTAGAGCACAGGCTCAGTAGTTGTGGCGCACGGGCTTAGTTGCTCTGCAGCACGTGGGATCTTCCCGGACCAGGGATCAAACCCATGTCCCTTGCATTGGCAGGCATACTCTTAACCACTGCACCACCAGGGAAGTCCCAGTTATTTGTGTCTTTACTTCAAGAACTAAGGTCTCATAATGAAATTGCTAGCCCAAAGACCGCCTCATGAAAGAACAAAAGAAGCCAAAGGGAAAAGCCAACAAACTAAAACTTTATTTAAGGAATTTGCTAGAATCATAGCATAAACACTACCTTTTTCTGGTTTTAGTATGTGACTGATCCTAAAGAAATGGGGGGAAAAAACCATTGATTTCTCCTTGAGAGATACTTTAAATCCAAAATAAATTTCAGTACACTTCATAAAATAGCTGATTAACACCACAAAGCTATTTTCTTCAAAGGTCTCATCATCCTTTTCTATCCTATTCCATCTGCTACAGAATAAAACATCACTATGGTAATGGAGCTAGAATCACCAACTTGCTAGTTTCAGATTAACTACTTTGATATTATTAATCAGTTATATAGTCTATTCATCTTCTAGAATTATCCTAGCAAGACACCTCTGGCGGTAATGCACAGAGGGCAGAGAAAGGGAAAACAAACAAAAACACTTCAAGTGCTGCCTCTGTGCAAGCAAGATAATGCCCACAAGCATTACCACAACTACGTTCTGTGACAGTCTCATAAAATTATTTTTTAAACAGATTTGTAAAATTAGATTATCCTATAACCTACGTTCATGGTTTTCATAATCAATGACAAACAATAAATGCACTATATTCACTTCCGAAGGGAACATTTTGAACCATGTGGCTCCAGCTGCAGCTCTGGCTGGAGAAGAGACTTGCACTAACATAGAATATTCTCTACCATATTGAATAGAATAAATCTTCTACAATACATGGCCAATTCCAAACATAAAAGTCACTGCCACCTACTTGATTTTATAGAGAAATAAACAATTTAAAAATAGATTACCTTTCAGTATTCAATACTGAATTAAATATACAGGATATTTTTTATTCAATATTATATCATATTCATACCATAGCACAGAATTCAATATTGCATAGTGATATAATTGAATATATACCTTACTATACTTGACACTTCTTTCACTTGGATATAGACTGATTTCTTTGAAATGCACACTTAAAGACAAAAAAAGCAACTTAAGAGATACAATCACTTAAAGACAGTTTACCTCTGCAACTTTGAGAAACTCTGAGATTCTTGTCATCCTAGTCAGGAACTTCTTATAGATGTCAAGACCTTCTTTGCACTGGTTCTTTTTCATATCGAAATATTTTTCTGCCAAAAGTAGATGTAAATATACTTTTATTTACTTCAAAATATAACACTCAAAAAGGAAAAAGATTTAAAACAGCTCTAAAGAGACTTTATTGATGTCTCAGAGAACACATTCACCCTACAGAAAAAAGTGTTAAATAAGCTTAGATATTTAAAGCAAATTAAAATAGAGATGCCGTTATATTAAAAATTAAGAAATTATGACTTTACTCATATTACTAGTATGTTCTACAATATTTCTTCCCTCACAATTCCCTAAATATATACCTGCATGTTAATACAGATCACATTTGACTCCATTTAAAACAGTGCTAACATCTATTTCCAAATATTCTTACTAATGATAAAGAAAGATGGGGGCTTCCCTGGTGGCGCAGTGGTTAAGAATCCGCCTGCCAATGCAGGAGACATGGGTTCGATCCCTGGTCCGGGTAAATCCCACATGCCACGGAGCAACTAAGCCCGTGAGCCACAAGTACTGAAGCCCACGCTCTAGAGCCCACGAGCCACAACTACTGAGCCCATGTGCCACAACTACTGAAGCCCACGCTCCTAGTGTCCATGCTCCTCAACAAGAGAAGCCACTGCAACGAGAAGCCTGCACACCACAACAAAGAGTAGACCCCGCTCACTGCAACTAGAGAAAGTCCGCACGCAGCAACAAACACCCAATGCAGCCAAAAATAAATAAATTAAAAAAAAAAAAAAAAGAAAGATGGCAACTTTTCCACGTCCAAATGTCACTGGAAAGCTCATTTAACTTAATATATAAACAGCAGTAAAGAGCTTAATTTATACCAATCACAGGGTGGGAGACTATGCCTTCCAAAACTTTGTAGAAAAGAAAACTTTCCATTTTTCACTTGTTAAAAAAAAAACAACCCTATTTCCCTATCTCCATAGATTAAAGCATCCCTGAATGAGTCTGTGTTAAGCCAGCCTATGAAAAACAAATTTAAATAAATTCTAAAAAAACAAAAAGTACTGAAAAGGGAGAACAATTACATCGGAATATTTGACATCTGACACTTGATACTTTGGCACACTTGGCAGACTGTTAATTGTCTACTACAACCAAATCCCATTAAAAAAATTAGCATCTCTAGGCGAAATTAACTGCATTCCATATATACTGAATACACAGTAAAGCACCACATTCCTGAAATGCCTCAAAAGTCAAAAGCATCCTTAAAAATGCATGTTTAATTATTTTAAAATAATTAGCAATCTGAAAATTAAGTTTAGAAAAAATACCAATTTTACAGTTGAAGTTCATTTTGGAGTAAATTGTGAGGAGATGATTTTCCTGAGACAGAAAATTCCAACTTAATTTTTATGAAATTTTTGTATTTCTAAAAATAATAAAACTGATAGAAAAAAAGATGTATCTAAAAAATACAAAATTCATCTAGCTGAACATTCCAGTTGTATAAGTATTTAATCATTAGCATGTGTAGTCAGATATAAAATTCTTTTCTCCGAATTGTTACAATTAATGACTATATCTCAGTAGATTTTTTAGGCAGCTTTAAGTAACAACTTAGACAATATTATTTACTATATGACACAAGATAAGAAATAAAATATTAAACTATAGAAATACTTACCCAACAGGTTAATAATTCCTTCATTGTACGCTGCAAACAGTCTAATGGCATCTTTGAACAGGAGCATGAAGGCAGCATTTATTACCCCATTTGTAAGTTCATTGCTATTAACCTGGAAAAACAAAAAGAAAGATTAGCTAATGTTTTGTTTTAAAATGACAATTACTTCCTTCAAATTAAAATACAATGAATTCAAACATTTAGGTGTATGAGAGGAAGACATTTATCTCTAGCAATCAGAGTTATAGCCATATAGGGCAAAAATCTTGATCAAGGAGTTCAGATTTATTTAAAAGCTACAAACACAAATCCTTCAACATTCAATTTAGTTCAGAAATAAGTCATTGAGAACAAAAGTACCCTTTAACTCTTGAAATTCTTAGGCTACATCTCAAAAGTCTTTTAAGTTCAATTCAACATTAAATACTTCTAACTGCAAAATAAAGCCCATTTCTAGGTAGAAGTTCACTCTGAGTCATGAAGAATTTACTGAATATTTATAAATCAAAAAATATTTATTAAATGGCTACTACAATCACCAAGGCACGAGTTAAGCTAGGCAGAATATATATTTTTTTAAAAATATAACTTTTCCCAATATTACAAACAAGCTCACCTTCAAAATGGTTATAATAATATTTCTACCTCACACGGTTACTGGGAGAATTAAATGATATACTGAGAGTAAAGAGCCTGATGCAGTACTTTACAAATAAATGATCAATATTTATTATTATTAGTGAATTATGCTTTAACAAAAAAAGCACTTATTTGTTTACCAAGAAATACAAGAAACACCTTTAGCTTTAACTTAAAGAAAGAATCAAAAGGATAAACCAAATTTATCTTAAATTCCTTTTTAGATATCTAAGTACATGATAGTTACCTTGTTAGGTATAGAAAAATATAAGCACAAAACTGAATGGTAAGCAACCAACTGGTAAATATTTGCAGAATATCTGACAAGGTTGACTTCCATTATAGAGAGAATTCTATAAGACAATTCACAAAATAAAAAATACATATAGCTAATAACATGTGAAAAGAAGTTCAACTTCATTGATCAAGTAAATTAAAATAATCAGATTAAATTACTGAACTATCCTTTCCTGAGCACCAGACTAGTAGGTATCAAGATAATCAAAACCAAGGTATTATTCTATACAGGTAAGGATGAAGAAAAACAGGCACCTTTGACAAGTGACAGGCTTAACCCTTTTGGAGTGTTAAGTTGGCAATATTTAAAATTTAAATTTCTTAAAAATTTAAATGCTGGGACTTCCTTGGTGGCGCAGTGGTTAAGAATCCACCTGCCAATGCAGGGGACATGGGTTTGATCCCTGGTCCGGGAAGATCCCACATGCCGCAGAGCAACTAAGCCCATGTGCCACAACTATTGAGCCTGCGTTCTACAGCCCATGAGCCACAACTACTGAGCCCGGGCACCACAACTAGTGAACCCGTGAGCTGCAACACTGAGGCCACACTCGGCAACTACTGAAGCACGCACACCTAGAGACAGTGCTCCGCAACAAGAGAAGCCCGTGCACCACAACGAAGAGTAGCCCCGGCTTGCCCCAACTACAGAAAGCCCCTGCGCAGCAATGAAGACCCAACGCAGCCAAAATAAATAAGTGAGTATTCCTTAAAAAAAAAAAAAATTTATGTCCTTGAACCACCAAATTCTTTTTCTAGGCATTAACCCCATAGGAATAGGTTTATAAATGTGTAGATACACTATTATCTAACACACACCGAGTATGTAGTGTCCCTCCTTCTTCTGTTTTTTTTCTCCATTTATTTTCTGAATTAAAAAACCAAAATACCCTAAATATTTATCAACAGGAGGATCATATAAGTTGTTACACACAATGGAGTATAATAGACACTGAAAAGAATATGCAATTTTATAAAGGTACCCACAATAAATTAAGTGAAAAAAAAATTCATGGTTGGACCCTTTCTCTATAAAAACCAAAATAAAGCTCAGTAGTTACATTAATCCCCTGTCTTCTAGACTAGGGGCCAGCAAACTTTTTTGTAAGGGGCCTGATCATGAGTATTTTAGGCTTGCAGGCCATATGGTCTCTGTCACAACTACTCAATCCCGTTATTACATCAAAAAAAGCAGCCACAGACAACATGTAACCAATGAGCCTGTTCTAAAAACACAATTGTGGACACTGAAAAATAAACTTCACCTGTTAAAAATATGTTTTTAAAATTATTTGCAACTATTTAAAAATGTAAAAATATTCTTTTTATTATTTGCAACCATTTAAAAATGTTCTCAGTTCACAAGCCTATAAAAAAAATACTAGTTTGAGAACCTGTTCTAGTCTATAAAGCACCTTCAGGATTCATTTATTGAATGTTTACTGAACACTATCTATGTGCCACACACTACTGACAATGGGGACACAGCAGGGAAAAAGAAGACCTGGTCCCTGCCCTCCAGAAGCTTAAGACTACCAATTAATAGCATACCATTAAAGGAAAATCAATTTCAGCATAAAACTGTCACAGTTCCAATCACTAACTTGCACTTACAAGCTCTAAAATACAATGCCTTTAAGCTAGATGCACCAAAAAAGAAAAGACTTGTAAATGCTAACACCTAACATATTACAAACAAATGACAAAGCTGGCAATTTGGTTCAAGTAACAGTCATTAAAACAAAAATCCCAGGGAACACAACATCCTTGGGCAATAGCTATATAACATGTTGTTACAAGTATATTTGAACTTCCCTTTATTTCTCAATAACTCATGCTTTGAGTTCTACAATGCAGACAAAAAGTGAAATATTAAGTTAGCTCATCATAAAGAAAATCTTTATATTTTTAATATCTAAAAACCATTATCAAAAGAAAGTAGATTTTCACATCAATCTCTTCATCTCTCCATCACTTTCTTTAGCTTGTATACCCTATAATTTGGAGGTTAGAGAAGCACCACCAAAGAAATCAGAGTAAATCTAAAACAATTATAAAAATGGAAAGTAATCTGATTTGGGACCACACTTATAGAAAATCCTTAGGCAAATAGGATATTAGTGTGAAAAAATTAGTCTATGATAACTTAAGAATAAAAACTCTGACCAATTAAAATGATATAATTTTTAAAATTTCAAATTATAAAAGCATTTATGCAATCAACTTACATTAAAATCAAGAAGGGCATCCATTTGATTTTGAATAATTGGTACAGTTTTTAGGAGTTTTTCTGTGTTCATTGTTCTCATAACTCCATCAGCCCTGTTTAAAAAAAAAAAACAATTGAGTTTGTTATTAAATCTATATTTTGAACTCCCATCTGGTTCTCTATTTAAACAGAGAACAAGGTGCTACAAAACATCGCACGTTTTTATCACTTTTTTTTTTTTTTTTGGCGGTACGCGGGCCTCTCACTGCTGTGGCCTCTCCCGTTGTGGAGCACAGGCTCCGGACGCGCAGGCTCAGTGGCCATGGCTCACGGGCCCAGCCACTCCGTGGCATGTGGGATCTTCCCAGACCGGGGCACAAACCCGTGTCCCCTGCATCGGCAGGCGGACTCTCAACCACTGTGCCACCAGGTAAACCCCATCGCATGTTTTTAAGTCATTGAACCTGAAACCTCAAGCATCAATAGAAATCATATAGAAAAAACAAAAACAGGAAACACCGTTATGTCCAATATCAAGGTGCTCGTTTATAACTAAAAAGAAGATGTAAAGCATGAGACATAAAAATAAAAGCTTACATTATATAGCCAAGTTTATACTACACTTTTTACATGAGAAAATCGTCTGATCCTCACACCACTCATATGTGTGTAAAGGGCAGTTTTACAGATTTTTTTTAAAATTATAAATTAAAAAAAATCATTTCCCTCAAATCACTAAATAGGACACAATGGAGTCTGCAGTTGAACACAAGTCTTGGTGAGCACCACTTTACTTAAGGTACTTTATTTGTGACTCAAATCAAAATAAAATTATTATAAAATAAAGGACAATTTTACCAAGTCATTCTAATCTGGCCATTAAAATAAGTGATAATTAAGAGGAATGTTTTTTAATAAAATGTTCTGTTAAATATTTCCAAAAAGATTTCTTTAAATATTTCTTTAGATATTTCTAAAAATAGAGAAATATCAGCAGTACCAAACAAACTAGAATTCTACAAAACTGACACCAAAAACACTATATAAGAGGTACTGGGGTTAAGGTACAGAACTAACACTAAGTGTTTATTATATACCAGGCTCCATATTAAGGGCCTGATGTATGTTTTTCAAATCCTCACAAAAATCCTCTGGACAGTCTTGTCCCATTTTATAGACAATGAAATTTTAGGTTCAGGGAGGTTATGACTATCTAAGTTCAGAAAACAAATTCATTTTAGGGTCAGTATGTAAACCCAGGTGTATGAGACTCCAAAACAGTGCTTTTCATAACCTTTTGGCAGAGGAACAAGACCCTTTCAAAAAATATACAGGCTTTCCCTAATTTACAAATGATCCATACTTATAAACAGCTGTTCTACCCTAAGCTACCCCTTCAACCACAACTCCAGATACCAGAAAAACAATTAAGCTATGAAAAGCAAAAACAGTGCTTTGCAGGACAAAACAAGAGTTTAAAGAACAAACACTGGACTGCCTTACATAGGCAGCTATTGACCAGATTTAGTCCAACAATTCTCCCACATAAGATGTGTTAACCCACCGACACCTATATCCTCTCAGGTATTAAACTACATTGACTGGAGTTTGGAATAAGGACGCCACTCCCTCTTTGTAACCCTTTCTTTATTCTCATACACATCACACTCTCATTTTATCAGTCACCGTTAGTCCCCTTTTAGTTCTTCCTCCCTTTCCTTGCTGAAGTTATTTTTGACCTCCTGGTCACTTCCCCTCCATCACAGAAGACTTGAATACTGGCTCAGTTTTTCTCAGTTAACTTCAACATCTTAACATGCACAATCAATCCAACATCTTGATCGCAAAATCCCTTAACCACAACCCCTATTCCCATAGTCAGATCCTAACCTTAACTGCCCATCCCCACAAGAAACAACATTATCCCTACTCCCACTCCTACTCCTTTACCCCCAACTAAGAAAAAGGCAAAATTAAGACACCTTGTCCTGACAATAACCTTTTAACTTTCCAGCTGCCTTGGTCAAGTGTCCCATGGCAAAAACTATTTGACTTTATCATAAACTTCAATGCATCAGCCCCACCACTACCCACATTGACCCCTTTTCATTTTTCCTTCTTTAATCTAGCTTATAATTCCACAGATCATTATTATAATCACTCCCTTGCTAATACCCTAACTCTCTTACACCTCTCATGCCCTTGCGGTCACCTGGCAAATACACAATCCTGGGTGAACACACACTTATCTTCTCCATGTCTGTACACATGCAGCTGAGTGCTAGTAAAGAAAACTGGGTAAACTGGTAAAACTACAAATTCTTGATCATCAGCCTCAAATGGGGACTCAGCACTGCCAGCAGTCCTCTTAGCCTCTCTAGTGAATCCCTCCTCTGAGTACTTTCAAACCCCCTTCTCCCACCTGTCCTTCTCCACCCCTTGCCCACATCCAACACACAAACTCTCAGCTCATACTCTCAAAATATTTCATTCAAAAATAGAAAATGGCAAAAAGAGATTGTCTGATTATCTTGCCACCAAAACTATATTTATCTGATCTGCTCATATTACAACGGAGGAAGTCTATTTCTTTCTATCAAATGTAAATATCAATCACACAGGTCCTTTGGATCCCACTCTGTCACAATCCTTGGTTATCCTCTTTCTCTTTAACACAGCAGTGTCCAATGGAACTATCTGCAATGGTAGAATGTTCTACACCTACACCGTTCAGCATGGTAGCCACTAGCCACATGTGGCTACTGAGCACCTGAAATGTGGTTGATAGAACTGAGGAAATGAATTTTTAATTTTATTTCAGGTGAATTTAAACAGCTACACGTGGCAAACAGCTACCATATTGGACAGTGCAGATCATTAATCTCTTTTAGACTATATCATTCCCATGAACATGCAAGCGAAGTCTACCACACTTTAAAGATTACCACACTTTAAACACCAACACATACACACTTGTACTAACCCCACATTCCCATTCAGCTACCACTTCTATTGCATAGTCAAGCACACTTCTTAAAAGAATTGCCACTTCCTTTTCATTCATTATTCAATTCACTCCAGTAAAGATCCACTCTTGCCTCTCCATGTTGCCTCTCCAATGGGTACTTGTCTAACATTACCTGACTAGACTTCTCAGCATCATTCAAGCTTCCCTCATTCTTGTAATACTCTGTCTTAGCATCCCCTATATCCCCCACTCCTTGTTTTCTTCCTACTTCACTATCACTTTTTTAGTCTCTTTCATTGACTCCTCATCCTCTACTCATTCTCTAAAATAAATGCTGTGTATCTCAAGATGTTTCTAGGCCCTCTCCTCTCATTCTGTATTTATTCCCTAGGATACTGTCATTCCCAAGGCAGAAGTTACCAAACTGCCACTGATGTATTTATATTCCCAGACTAGAAATCTCAAAGTTCCTAGTTAGTACTGTTGAATTGCCTAATTGATACTTTAACTTATAAAAATTACAGGCATCTAAAAACTAATATTTCAAAAACAAAATCCATAATTTTTAATCACTATACCCTACCTTACCCTGTTCCCAAAAACCTTCCCAGTAAAAGGTAACATCTCCCCAGTGACTTAGGCCAGAAACTATGGGGATGTTTTTTTATTCTTCCCTCTCTCACTAGCCACATCATTTCATCCCAGAGAACTTTAAATTTTTCAATTAAGAAAAATCCTAAGTTATCACATGCTTACATGAGACTTCAAAAAACTCAACTCACAAACCCAAATGCTTAAATATGATTCAGACCAAATGTATGACAATTCATACACTATGTAGAACACAAGCTTTTATTACTTCTTAAATAGATTATAATTCAGATACTTGCTTCCCAAATATAGGAGCAATGAATTAAAGGATGATCATCCATATCCTTACTCACAGACAATATCTCTATTATTCTCTCTTTTGCTTGTTATGTAACAATGTCTTGTTACTTTGAACTGTACTAATTTAGAATTCAAGATAATTAAACATGGTAAGTTAACACTATCAAACAAAGGAATGTTAAACAAATAGAAAATGAAGGGACCAACCTTTAACACAACTAACTAAAAAGATAAATCTACAGGCAATTTACTGGATCCATTTTTCACAGAACCGTTTAATGCACTATTTAGAAACACCTAGTCATCTTTTCAAAAACTATTACATATTTACTATGTTTAGATACTGTGGAAAGTCCTGAAGATATGAATCTGAGTAAGACTATATTGTCTTCATGGACGGACAATCTCATATAAAATCTAACAGAAATAAGGCTTCCTCAAAAAAATGATGTTTGAGTGAATTCTTGAAGAATGACTAAGAATTTGCCAGAATAACGAATAAGGGGCTAGATAAAAGAAGTATATTTAAGTGAAAAGTCATTTAACCATACAAGGGTAATAATTCATTTTGATTTTGAATATCCTATATTTCTATTAAAAATTACAGTTATCTCCACCTCAATTTCTAAATACCAAGATATATTCTAAATGAATTAAAGATTTAAATATAAAATACTGGATCCATAAAAATATCCAATGAAAACATAAATAGCTAGTTGATCACTTTGGGGTAGAAAACCCCGCTCCAAGTTTGCTTAAAAGACAATAGCCATAAAAATAAAGATAACGGGCTTCCCTGGTGGCGCAGTGGTTCAGAGTCCGCCTGCCGATGCAGGGGACACGGGTTCGTGCCCCGGTCCGGGAAGATCCCACATGCCGCAGAGCAGCTGGGCCTGTGAGCCATGGCCACTGAGCCTGTGCGTCCGGAGCCTGTGCACCACAACGGGAGAGGCCACAACAGTGAGAGGCCCGCGTACCGCAAAAATAAATAAATAAATAAGATAAAGATAACAATTTTTAACACATAAGATTTTTTTTAAGTTCCAATACTGCTAAAATAAAACCAGGAGCAATATTTGTAACCTGTGACAGTTTATTTTCCCAATAAAACCAAAAGCTTATTTGTTAGTTTGCCATGTGCTATAAGCATTACATAAAATATATCATTTAATTCTCATAACAATCTTAATAGATAAGTGCTATTAACATCACCATTGTACAGATGAAAATATATTTACAGATGAAATAACATGGAGCATAAGTCAAGGCTTCCCAGTTGTGCCACAGCAGACTACTATGGTACAACTGGATTATATGTATGCCAACACATTAATGCCTAACCCTTAAGCCTCAAACAGTCTTCTCCAGGTAACTAATCCACTGTCCTATACAAATAACATAAGTTTGTGTAGCATGATGCTGAAATAGTTAGCAAACTGATGGATATGTAAAAAAAAGATACTTGTTCTTAGGAAATAGACATTGAAGCATTAAGAGCTATACAATGTAAAAAGGCATGAGGTATGTAATCCACTTTCAAATGGATCAAAAAGAGAAGTATACAAACACACATACACAACGATGATAAAACAAATGTGACAAAATGTTAAAGCCTGGTAAATCTGACTAAAGTGTACAGGAGTTATCTGTATTATCCTTGCATTTCAGGAAGTGAAATTATTTCAAAATAAATTATTTTTTAAAACTTAAGCTGGGGGCTTCCCTGGTGGCACAGTGGTTGAGAGTCCGCCTGCCGATGCAGGGGACATGGGTTCATGCCCCAGTCCGGGAAGATCCCACATGCTGCGGAGCGGCTGGGCCTGTGAGCCATGGCCGCTGAGCTTGCGCATCTGGAGCCTGTGCTCCGCAACGGGAGAGGCCACAACAGTGACAGGCCCATGTACCGCAAAACAAAACAAAACAAAACTTAAGCTGGCTGAAGTATCCTACTAAAATCTTTCATCTAACTGGAGTGAAGCTAGAAATCAAACCTAAATTTATCTGACAAAACATCCAGTTAGTCTTAAGACAACAGAAAAGAATTGTAAAAGCCCAACAGAGAAGTGGGCAAAGGACACTGAAAAGCAATTAACAAAGCATGAATGGCATTTTTAAAAAGAGAGAAAGAGGCTCAATATCACCATTTTAAAATTAGTTGATCAACCAACATAAAATGAACATCTAATGAGATACATTTTCATGATGATGGAAGAAATCAGAGGAAGAGGTATTTATAACTGTAATTAACTCAGTAACCTGGTACCACTTTTATCCAGGGCAACTTAATATTTTCTAATAAATGGTAAATGTCTATAACGTTTGACTTGTCAATTCTAAGAATTTATTCTACAGGAAACTTCACTTAATGCAACCAGAGAGGACAGACAGAAGAATTACAATCCTGCAGCCTGCAGAATGAAAACCACAATCACAGAAAGATAGACAAAATGAAAAGGCAGAGGACTATGTCCCAGATGAAGGAACAAAATAAAACCCCAGAAAAACAACTAAATGAAGTGGAGATAGGCAACCTTCCAGAAAAACAATTCAGAATAATGATAGTGAAGATGATCCAAGACCTCAGAAAAAGAATGAAGGCAAAGATCGAGAAGATGCAAGAAACGTTTAACAAAGACCTAGAAGAATTAAAGAGCAAACAAACAGAGATGAACAATACAATAACTGAAATGAAAAACACACTAGAAGGAATCAACAGTAGAATAACTGAGGCAGAAGAAAGGATAAGTGACCTGGAAGACAGAATGGTGGAAATCACTGCTACAGAACAGAATAAAGAAAAAGGAATGAAAAGAAATGAAGACAGCCTAAGAGACTGCTGGGACAACATTAAACGCACCAACATTCACATTATAGGAGTCCCAGAAGGAGAGAGAGAGAAAGGACCCGAGAAAACATTTGAAGAGATTATAGACAAAAACGTCCTTAACATGGGAAATAGGCACCCAAGTCCAGGAAGCACAGAGAGTTCCAGGCAGGATAAACCCAAGCAGCCAAGATACATAATAATCAAACTGACAAAATTAAAGACAAAGAAAAATTATTAAAAGCAACAAGGGAAAAATGACAACATACAAGGGAACTCCCATAAGATTAACAGCTGATTTCTCAGCAGAAACTCTGCAAGCCAGAAGGGAGTGGCACGACATATTTAAAGTGATGGAAGGGAAGAACCTACAACCAAGAATACTCTACCCAGCAATGATCTCATTCAGATTCAACGGAGAAATCAAAAGCTTTACAAACAAGCAAAAGCTAAGAGAATTCAGCACCACCAAACCAGCTCTACAACAAATGCTAAAGGAACTTCTCTAAGTGGGAAACACAAGAGAAGAAAAGGACCTACAAAAACAAACCCAAAACAATTAAGAAAATGGTAATAGGGACATATATATCGATAATTACCTTAAACGTGAATGGATTAAATGCTCCAGCCAAAAGACACAAACTGGCTGAATGGATACAAAAACAAGACCCATATATATGCTGTCTACAAGAGACCCACTTCAGACCTAGGGACACATACAGACTGAAAGTGAGGGGATGGAAAAAGATATTCCATGCAAATGGAAATCAAAAGAAAGCTGCAGTAGCAATACTCATATCAGATAAAAGAGACTTTAAAATAAAGAATGTTACAAGAGACAAGGAAGGACACTACATAAAGATCAAGGGATCAATCCAGTAAGATATAACAAGTATAAATATATATGCAGCCAACAAAGAAGCACCTCACTACATAAGGCAACTGCTAACAGCTCTAAAAGAGGAAATTGACAGTAACACAATAATAGCAGGGGATTTTAACACCTCACTTACACCAATGGACAGATCATCCAGACAGAAAATTAATAAGAAAAGCTTTCAATGACACAATAGACCAGACAGAATTGATTGATATTTATAGGACAGTCCATCCGAAAACAGAAGATTACACTTTCTTCTCAAGGGCACACAGAACATTCTCCAGGACAGATCACATGTTGGGTCACAAATCAAGCCTCAGTAAATTTAAGAAAACTGATATCGTATTGAGCATCTTTTCCGACCACAATGCTATGAGATCAGAAATAAATTACAGGAAAAAAAACGTAAAAAACACAAACACATGGAGGCTAAACAATACATTACTAAATAACCAAGAGATCACTGAAGAAATCAAAAAATACCTAGAGACAAATGACAATGAAAACACGATGATCCAAAACCTATGGGATGCAGCAAAAGCAGTTATAAGAGGGAAGTTCATAGCAATACAATCCTACCTTAAGAAACAAGAGAACTATCAAATAAACAATCTAACCTCACACCTAAAGGAACCAGAGAAAGAACAAACAAAACCCAAAGTTAGTAGAAGGAAAGAAATCATAAAGATCAGAGCAGAAAGAAATGAAATAGAAACAAAGAAAACAATAGCAAAGATCAATAAAACTAAAAGCTGGTTCTTTGAGAGGATAAACAAAATTGATAAACCTTTAGCCAGACCCATCAAGAAAAAGAGGAAGAGGAATGAAATCAATAAAACTGGAAATGAAAAAGGAGAAGTTACCACAGACACCACAGAAGTACAAAGCATCCTAAGAGACTACTACAAGAAACTCCATGCCAATAAAATGGACAACCTGGAAGAAATGGACAAATTCTTAGAAAGGTATAACCTTCTAAGACTGAACCAGGAAGAAATAGAAAATATGAACTAACCAATCACAAGTAATGAAATTGAAACTGTGATTAAAAATCTTCCAACAAACAAAAGTCCAGGACCAGATGGCTTCACAGGTGAATTTGTTCAAACATTTAGAGAAGAACTAACACCCATCCTTGTCAAATTCTTCCAAAAAACTACAGAGGAAGGAACACTCCCAAACTCCTTCTATGAGGCCATCATCACCCTGATACCAAAACCAGGGAAAGGTACTACAAAAAAAGAAAATTACAGACCAATATCACTGACGAATACAGATGCAAAGACCCTCAGCAAAATACTAGCAAACAGAATCCAACAATACATTAAAAGGATCATAAACCATGATCAAGTGGGATTTATCCCAAGGATGCAAGGATTCGGATACTGTAACACTCTTAGAGTAAAACATATGCGGAACACTCTCTGACATTAACTGCAGCAGTATCTTTTTTAATCCACCTCCTTGAGTAACTGAAATAACAACAAAAATCAACAATACTTAAAGGCTTTTTCACAACAAAGGAAACCATAAACAAAACAGAAAGAAAACCAACAGAATCGGATAAAAATGTTTGCAAATGAAGCAACCGACAAGGGATTGATTAATCTCCAAATACAAACAGCTCATGCAGCTCTATGTCAGAAAAACAAACAACCCAATTGAAAAATGCGCAGGAGATCAAACCAGACATTTCTCCAAAGAAGACATACAGATGGCCAAGAGGCACATGAAAAGCTGCTCAACATCACTATTAGAGAAATGCAAATCAAAACTACGAGGCATCACCTCACACTGGTTAGAATAGGCATCATCAGAAAATCTACAAACAAATGCTAGAGAGGGTGTGGAGAAAAAGGAACCCTCCTGCCTGTTGGTGGGAATGTAAATTGATACAGCCATTATGGAGAACAGTATGGAGGTTCCTTAAAAAACAAAAAAACAGAACTACCATATGACTCAGCAATCCCACTACTGAGCATATACCGAGAAAACCGTAATTCAAAAAGACGTGGGGCTTCCCTGGTGGCGCAGTGGTTGAAGGTTCGCCTGCCGATGCAGGGGACACAGGTTCGTGCCCTGATCAGGGAGGATCCCACATGCCGCGGAGCGGCTAGGCCTGTGAGCCATGGCCGCTGAGCCTGTGCTGGACCACAATGGGAGAAGCCACAACAGTGAGAGGCCCACGTACCGCAAAAAAAAAAAAAAAAGACACATGCCCCCCAGTGTTCACTGTAGCACTATTTACAATAGCCAGGTCATGGAAGCAACCTAAATGTCCATCAACAGACGAATGGATAAAGATGTGGTATATATATATATACAATGGAATATTATTTGGCCATAAAAAGGAACAAAATTGGATCATTTGTAGAGACGTGGATGGACCTAGAGACTGTCATACAGAGTGAAGTCAGAAAAAGAAAACCAAATATCATATGTTAACACAGGTATGTGGAATCTAGAAAAATTGTACAGGTGAACCAGTTTGCAAGGCAGAAACAGAGACATGGAAGTAGAGAACAAACGTATGAACACCAAGGGAGGAAAGCAGCTGGGGGTGGGGGAGGGTGGGATGAATTGGGAGATTGGGATTGACATATATACACTAATATGTATAAAATTGATAACTAATAAGAACCTGCTGTATAGCACAAAGAACTCCACTTTGCTGTAGAGTAGAAACTAAGACAACATTGTAAAATGACTATATTCCAATTAAAAACAAAAACAAACCAAAAAAAACTGCCCAGTCATATGGTTTGGCCCTCTTTAGGCAGAAGAGTGGATATTCTCCAGGGATCTCTGATCAGATCCCTGGAAGCTAATTTATAACAAAGCCCAAAGCTAATGGCTCCCTATGATGGCCACAGCAGCAACCACATACAAGGTGCCAAGATGAGGAGTGGGCCTTTGGTAAATCACAGAACTACTATGCTGATTAATCCTTCTGCCCACAGTTTTCTTGTTGAAAGTCCTGCCATACTTTTTTTTGTTTGTTTGTTTTTGGTTTTTTTGCGGTACGCGGGCCTCTCACTGTTGTGGCCTCTCCCGTTGCGAAGCACAGGCTCCGGACGCACAGGCTCAGTGGCCATGGCTCACGGGCCCAGCCGCTCCATGGCATGTGGGATCCTCCCGGACCAGGGCACGAACCCGCGTCCCCTGCATCGGCAGGCGGACTCTCAACCACTGCGCCACCAGGGAAGCCCATGCCATACATTTTGATGCTGTGTAAAGGTTCCTTATTCCACATGTCCATTCCTAGGGAGTAAGCTCAAATCTAGTTTGTTATTCCCCCTTATTCTCTAAAACAATAATACTTGTATATACATCTAACATATAATTAAGTATGTTACTTACATTAAAAAAAATGCAACCATATGTAAAAGAATGGTCAATGTGTTACTTTTGTAAGATAAAAAAAATGGGAATAGGGCTTCCCTGGTGGCACAGTGGTTGGGAATCTGCCTGCCAATGCAGGGGACATG
This sequence comes from Lipotes vexillifer, assembly GCF_000442215.2. Taxonomy (NCBI): domain Eukaryota; kingdom Metazoa; phylum Chordata; class Mammalia; order Artiodactyla; family Lipotidae; genus Lipotes; species Lipotes vexillifer. The sequence continues at coordinate 414,449 of NW_006774099.1, forward strand.
GGTTCGACCCCTGGTCTGGGAAGATCCCACATGCCGTGGAGCAACTAAGCACATGAGCCACAACTACTGAGCCTGCGCATCTGGAGCCTGTGCTCCACAATGGGAGAGGCCGCGACAGTGAGAGGCCCGCGCACCGCGATGAAGAGTGGCCCCTGCTCGCCACACCTGGAGAAAGCCCCCGCACAGAAACGAAGACCCAACACAGCCAAAAATAAATAAATAAATAATTATTTTTTTAAAAGGGAATAAATCAAATGTACATCTAGAACATAATTCTAAAGCCATTCAAAAGAATGAGATGGGGATTTCCCTAGTGGCACAGTAGTTACAAATCCACCTGCCAATGCAGGGGACACGGGTTTGAGCCCCGGTTTGGGAAAATCCCACATGCCACAGAGCAACTAAGCCCGTACGCCACAACTACTAAGCCTGTGCTCTAGAGCCCGCAAGCCACAACTACTGAAGCCCATGCGGCCTAGAGCTCGTGCTCCTCAGTGAGAAGCCACCGCAGTGAGAAGCCCCGCACCGCAACGAAGAGGAGCCCCCACCTGCCACAACTAGAGAAAGCCCGTGTGCAGCAATGAAGACCCAACGCAGCCAAAAAAAAAAAAAAAAAAAAAAGAATGAGATGGATCTATGCGTACAGACATTGAAGATACCTAAAATATATATTAAGGGAGGGAAGCAGTCTTCAAATAATGTGATTATGTAATTTTCTGTGTCTCTTCATACACGTATTTACACACAGAAAACTGATTAGATACACCAAAATATTGTTTCTTTAAGTCAGAATGCTATGTTGCCTGAATTTTTGTAATAGTTTATTACTTTTGTAAACATAAAAGTTCGTTACCCTAGTAAATAAAACTTTACTATTTACTACACAAACCCTCTCCAAAACTGAAACAGTCTACTCAGGTTTTTGCCATCATATAATAAATTTCACGCCTTCATCTTATACTCTTATGTTCTATATTTTTCTTTCTTATTTATACTTATAGGTGTATGTGTAGGTATCTGGATATTTTATACACCCAGATACATATACATGTTGTGCTATTCTTGATTCCATTCAATCACAGGTCCTCTTTGATTCACTTTCCTTTTCCTTAGCATTAAATAAGAGTAATTTCCTTTAAATCAGTACTAATTACATTGTGTATAATCAAGGACTATTCTCATCCAAGTAATAAAAATTTGCTCTATTAAATATAAAAATGCAGCAACACTCCTCAATTGAGAAACTGGCCCTTCAGATTAGAAAAGAAGTTACATTTTTAAAAATATATTAATCTGGGACTTCCCTGGTGGCGCAGTGGTTAAGACTCCACGCTCCCAAAGCCAGGGGCCCAGGTTTGATGCCTGGTCAGGGAACTAGATCCCACGTGCATGTCGCAACTAGCAGTTCACATGCCACAACAAAGGAGACTGTGTGCCACAACTAAGGAGCCAGCGAGCCACAGCTAAGGAACCCGTGAGCAGCAACTAAGATACAGCACAACCAAATAAATATTTTAATATATATATGTATATACATATATTAAAATGTGAAATCTACAAATATCTTGATCAGTTTTAACTGAACATGCTTTACAGGGAAGTATTAATATAAACCCAGCTGGAAAGTGGTTTTTTGGACAGAATACTGAGGGTTAAGAATCAGACCTCTAATATGATCTCCTCTATCATAATCACCTACAAAGTACCTAAATATATGAAACAAAAATCTGTGGAATTCAGTTTTGGTAAGTTCCAAACTCATCACCTCCCAATTAATTTGAAACAGTGACACAGAAAAGTTTAAATTCAGCTTTAAAACTTCTTGAATAACTGAGAGGTTACTTTACATTTGTATTAAATTTTCCATTTCAGTCTAGTAATTTAACATGTCAAGAGAACAACTTAAAGGAACATATTAATTGCATAGCTCTTTGGGATCTTTAAAGAGCAGGGAAATTCAGAAACTCAGAATATTTCCACAGAAGTCAGATTCCCCTCAGGGCAGGCCTCCATAGTTACAAGGGTCATCGATGCCCCTTAAGAATGTCTTCTTTCCTGAGGACTCATCATATATCCTAAAAAAAGCCTGTACACCGGACTTTTTATCAGGTATAGAAACACTGATTCTATCATTCATGAGATTAGTTCTCATGACAAGAAGACTGTGATTTAGGGCACAGCAAGAAATAAATTCAACCTCTGCGTTCAAGATTAAAAAGAACCTTAAATGCAAAACAGCAATGAAAGAAATTACACAAGATAAACAGAAAGACATCCTGTATTTATGGATTAGAAACAATGTGTTAAGACACTTAACACTTCCCAATTTGATCTACAGATTAAATGCAACCTTTATCAAATCCAGCTACCATTTCTGTAGAAATTGATAAGCTAATCCTAAAATTCATACGAAAATGCAAGAGATACAGAATAGCCAAAACAATCTTGAAAATTAAGAAGAGAGCCAGAGAACTCACACTTCTCAATTTCAAAACTCACTACCAAGCAACATTCTTCAAGACAAGTGTGGTACTGGCATGAGGACAGACATAGATCAACAGAATAGAATTGAGAGCCCAGAAATAAGCCTTTACATTTATGATCAATCCATTTTCATCAAGACCATTCAATGGGAAAAGAAAAGACTTCAACAAATGGTGCTGGAATAACAGAATATCCACATACAAAAGAATGAATTTACACCCATACCTCATACCACATACAAAAATTAATTCAAAGTGGATCAAAACCTAAATGTAAGAGCTAAAACTACAAAACAGAAAAAAGTTAGGAGTATATCTTTGTGATCTTGGATTAAGCAACGTTTTCTTAGACATGATGCCAAAAGTATATGCAACCAAAGAAAAATAAATAAATAAATAAATTGGAATCCATCAAAATTAAAAACTTACATTTTTCAAAGGATACTACTAAGAAAGTGAAGACAAGCCATGGGAGGTGAGAAAATATGTGCAAATTATATATATGATAAGGAACTGGTGTCCAGAATATATTAAAAAACACTTACAATTCAACAGTAAAAGGACAACCCAATAAAAAAACAAGGACTTAAACAGACATTTTTCCAAAGAAGATATACAAATGGCCAATAAGCACATAAAAAGACACTCAACATCATTAGCCATCAGGAAAATGCAAACCAAAACACGATACATCACTCCACACCCACTAGGACGGTTATAATCAAAGACAGAAAATAACAAGCATTGACAAGAATGTGGAGAAACTGGAACCTGTATACATTGCTGGTGGGAATGTAAAATGGTTCAACTACTTTGAAAAACAGTTTGCTACCTAAGGAGGCAAAAGACCTGTACTCCAAAAATTATAAGACAATAATGAAAGAAACTGAAGATGATGCAAACAGATGTAAAGATTTACTGTGTTCTTGGATTGGAAGAATCAATATTCTTACAATGACGTTACTAACCAAAGCAATCTGTGGATTCAGTGTAATCACTACCAAATTACCAATGGCATTTTTCACAGAATTAGAACAAAAAATTTTTAAATTTGCATGGCAACACAAAAGATCCCAAATAGCCAAAACAATTTTGAGAAAGAAGAATGGAGCTAGAGGAATCATGCTCTCTGACTTCAGACTATAAAACAAAGCTACAGTAAATCTAAACAGTATGGTACCAGCACAAAAAGAGACATATAGATCAATGGAACAGGATAGAAAGCCCAGAAATAAACCCATGCACTTATGGCCAATTAATCTATGACAAAGGATGCAAGAAGATACAATGGAGAAAAGACAATCTCTTCAGTAAGTGATGCTGGGAAAACTGGACAGCTACATGGAAAGAAAGAAATTAGAACATTCTCTAACACCATATACAAAAATAAACTCAAAATGGATTAAGCACCTAAATGTAAGACCAGATACTATAAAAACCCCTAGAAGAAAACTCAGGCAGAAAACTCTTCGACATAAATTGTAGCAATATTTTTTTGGATCCATCTCCTAGAGTAACGGAGATAAAAACAAAAATAAACAAAAGGACCTAATTAAATTTAAAAGCTTTTGCACAGAAAAGGAAACCATAAACAACAAAAAAAGACAACCTATGGACTGGAAGAAATTATTTGCAAACAATGCTACCAACAATGGATTAATTTCCAAAGTACACAAACAGTTCATACAGCTTAACATCAAAAAAAGAAAACTCAATTGGGACTTCCCTGGTGGCTCAGTGGTTAAAAGCTGCCTGCCAATGCAGGGGACACGGCTTTGTCCCCTGGTCCTGGGAAGATCCCACATGCACAGAGCAACTAAACCCATGCACCACAACTACTGAGCCTGCACGCCCTAGAGCCCGCACACCACAACTACTGAGCCCACACACAACAACTACAGAAGCCCGCATGCTCGAGGGCCTGCGTGCAGCAACTACTGAGCCAGCGTGCTGCAACTATTGAAGCCCATGTGCCTAGAGCCCATGCTCCACAACAAGAGAAGCCACCTCAATGAGAAGCCCACGCACCACAAGAGTAGCCCACGCTCGCCGCAACTAGAGAAAACCCTTGTGCAGCAACAAAAACCCAATGTAGCCAAAAGTAAATTAATTAAATTAAAAAAATAAAATCCAAAAATGGGCAGAATAAAAAAATAATTTTTTTAAAAAAGGGCAAAAGGCCTAAATAGACATTTCTCCAAAGAAGACATACAGATGGCCAACAGGCACATGAAAAGATGCTCAATATCACTAATTCTTAGAGAAATGCAAACCAAAACTACAATGAGGTATCACCTCACACCAGTCAAAATGCCCATCATCAAAGTCTACAAACAATAAATGCTGGAGAGGGTGTGGAGAAAAAGGAACCCTCCTACACTGCTGGTGGGAATGTAAACTGGAGCAGCCACTATGGAGAATAGTATGCAGGTTCCTTAAAAAATGAAAAATAGAGTTACTATATGATCCAGCAATCCTATCCTGGGCATATATTCAGACAAAACTCTAATGCAGAAAGATACATGAACCCCAATGTTCACAGCAGCACTATGTACAATAACTAAGACATGGAAGCAACCTAAGTGTCCATCAAGGACAGATGAATGTATAAAGATGTGGTATGGGGCTTCCCTGGTTGGCGCAGCGGTTGGGGGTCTGCCTGCCTGTGCGGGGGACGCGGGTTTGTGCCCCGGTCCGGGAGGATCCCGCATGCCGCGGAGCGGCTGGGCCCATGGGCCGTGGCCACTGGGCCTGCGCGTCCGGAGCCTGTGCTCCGCAGCGGGACAGGCCGCAGCAGTGAGAGGCCCGGGTACCGCAAAAAAAAAAAAAAAAAAAAAAA
>NW_006774099.1:419780-454053 GCF_000442215.2 Lipotes vexillifer
GGTATGTATATACATATGGTGTCTCTACATGATAGAATATTATTTGGGCATAAAAAGGAATGAAGTACTGATGCATGCCACAACAAAGGTGTTGTAACTTGAATACATTATGCTGAATGAAAGAAGTCAGACACAAAAGGCCACATATTGTACAATTCCATTTATACGAAATGTTCAGAACAGACAGATCCATAGAGATATAAAGTAGATTTGTCGTTGCCAGGGTCTAGAGGAAGAGGAAAATGGGAAGCAATGAAATGTTTTGGGATTAGATAGCAGTGATGCTGCACAACTTTGTAAATATACTAAAAACCACTTAATTGTACACTTCAAAAGGGTGAATTTTATGTTGTGTGAATTGTCTCAATAAAGCTGTTATAAAATTCAAAAGAACTTTGAAAATCCTAGCGCAAAAAGTATCTGATATACTTCTTCAGAGAAAAATGAAGTTCACCTTTTAAAACTGGCCTGAATTTCCATAATTCATAATCAATAATGCCTATGATTTATATTTTAAAATATTCAAATACATCAGATATCCCAAAAAAAGCTTAACTCACCCTCTTTTCACTTTTGTGAAATCAAATGCAACTTGTCTGTATGAAACTGCTTTTTCATTTAGATATCTACTATACCGCCTAATAAAGGTAGACATATCATATCCTGTAAGAAAAGAAACAGAAAAGGGTTTCATAAATTATTAAAATCCCAATTAGCTTAGAAAACCAACTCATTTCATCCAATGGCCATACTGTCTTGTTATCCCACCTTCAATTTAGTGATGCAAATTAAGTGACATTAAAATCTCTAATACTTAACATTTTTAAAGTCAGTTATGTCATATGTGGCTTAGAAAAATCTTCCCCCTTAGAATTTCAATAAAATAATAATTCTGTTTTACTTCTGACCAATATTCCTATCTTTTATTTAACAGGAATTGAAAGGCCTGCTTTCTTATACTACCTGATAACCTCATAACTCAAATTTAACATCCTATGGAACCACAACCCCACTCCTTAAATCATTAATCAATTTAATAATTTTCATACTTACCAATCTTTAGTTGCAATCTACCAATCTTTAGTTGCATCTTACCAATCTTTAGTAGAACAACTATAACTTATGTGTGCCAACCTTATAAGTAGTAGAGAAAAGTACTGCATAGTACAATGAAAGAAATGGCAATACGAAAGTTTAAGGCCTAACAAAAAACAATTATGTGAATGTTTTCAACTAAACTTTCAAAATGAATACCTAAATCATTCTAAAATTTTGTTTCATCACAATCATGAGATCTGAAAACTTCAGCACCATAAAATCTAATCAATATTATTTAAAAAAAAAAAAAACTTGTGTTTTAGCTATTGCCTGGCTCAGTGAGGTCTACAAGTTTTTGCTTCTCATTGTAAAAGCAGGTCCATTCTATCATTCTATTTTAGGTCATCTTCATCTAACACATTCAACTTTAGTTGTTGATGGTCTCTGCTACTTTAAAAAGATAATACCAAAACAAGCAAAAAAAAAAAAGAAAAGAAAGAAAGAAAAGTAAAGTGACTGGATTTAACATAATCATCAATTCATTTACTCAGCAAATATTTCTTGAGCGGCTACTAATTTGCCACTGGAGAAAAATCAGTAAATAGAAAAAACAAAATCACTGCCCTCAGATATTCTCACAGCTACTAGTGCATTTTATAAGGTGGTACATACTCACATTCTTCAGCTCTTTAGTTAATATTGTTCCCTCTAATCCACTCTACTCCATCCTCGATAATGGGAGAAATCTCTCTCATCCTTCAAGGCTCAATCTGTGAAACTTTCCCTGAGCTCTTTGTGTTCCCATATTATTCTTACTCCAAGTACAGCTCAAAGCTATTAGATGTACACAGTGTCTATCTCACTCACCAGACTGGAAGTTTATATTATATACACCCAGTATATATTTAAGAAAATATACCAGACTCCACCCAACAAAATACATCAGCAATCGAAACTACAAAAACACCACTGAATTATATACTTTTAATTACCATTTCAGTCTTACCTTCATAATCTCTTTAGAATATGAGCTTTAAATAAAAGGCCTAAAAACTGTTCTCTACATAAAAGGAATGAAAGCCTTAAAACCTTATCACTAGAAGTGCTTAATTTCCATCTTAAGAACGTAGAAAATCAGTAGCTACTAAGACACAAAAAACTCGCTTGGACATATGCATATTTTCTGCTCTAGAGTAGTGGTTTGCATATTGCTTTCCACAGACTCTTACAGTTCAAATGAACTGAATAAGGGGGAAACCAGAAATAAAAAGATGAGCAGGCAGAGTTTTCTCCATGTTCCAGAAAACATAGCAGCTCCAGTTTCATCTGTTATATGTATCTAGCTTCTATTTAAGATTTTATTTGAGAAAGGGATTCCACTGCTTCATTTTTTTCCCCTTAACTATTTAAGGCATTATATCTCTCATTAAAGTAAAATCAGTCTTGTAACACTTGGTCTTATGTATAGATTACTGACCTTCCAGAATCTCTGGAAGACTGGGTATTCAATTCATTCTAATTAATACTTCCATCTGCCAAAAGTAAATAAGTATTGAACTGGACAGTTCCTAAACACAAACACAGTTAGTCACTAAATTCCACTGATTTTTATTGCCACAAAATCCACAATTCAGGCCCTAATTAACTCTCTACCAGATGACCAAAATAATGACCAGAGCAGTCTCAAGGTCTTTAAGACTTTATTCACTCGAATCCAACCTGCACTGTGCTATGGTGCTTTCTTTATAACACACACTCCTTCTGTCCTCCTCCCTCAACTCAAAAAAGTTTGATGGTTTCTCGCTGCATTACAAAATCCCAACTATATCAAAATCTTTTGTGCATGATTTTGACCCCAAACAGCTTCTTGAGGGCTGTCACTACATGTTCTCTAATACCTCAACCTACATTCTATTCACATTCATTTGCTCTATAAATCTTAAACACCCCATGCTCTTTCTCTTTCACATCCACGTCCATCTGTGTACCTTTGCTTAAGCCAACTCATGTTCTCACCCATCTTTCAAAGCGCAGCACACATCTCACAGATCTCTAAAGATACTTCCCAGTTGAACCTTATTGCTGAGTATTCCTTTAGTATGTCTTAGTATGGTCTTAGTATGTCCTTTGAGGCTCTTCCTAGAGTTAACATTCTATAATGCTAACAGCCTAGTTCTGGAACTAAGTATAACAGATCCCATTAAGATAGAATGTACATGGAGGGTGAGAATACCAGATTACAGCAATTTCCACTTACTGAATTAAAAGTAAAATAAATAACAGGTAAGTATCAATAAACAATTCATCTGAATAACACATAATGCTTACCTTTGCTACTAAACTGTATGATATTCCCAACTACATTTCTTGGAATAAAGCATAAAATAATAAGAACAACAATGAAAGCAGATACTTACATAGTGTTTCCTATTTGCCAGGCATCATTCTAGGCACTTTACATGTATAACTAGGTTAAGCCTCATGATAATCCTACAGGGTGGGTGCTATCATTATTCCTGATTTTACAGATGCAGAGAGGTGAAGTAACTTGCTCAAGTTTATGCAGTTGTTAAGTGTTACAGATGGGATTTGAATGCAGTCCGTCCAGTTCCAGAACCCATGCTCTCAAACTGCTACCTTAAGCTACTTTTCAAAAAGCTCTGGGTGTCAAGTAGTGAAGTCCATCTTTATCTTCACATGAAAATACAGTTTTTCCTTCCCTACAAGCTCACTAAAACATGAGGTTCCTCCATAGCATATGTTCTAAAGGAAAGAGTTCAACTCTGCAGTAATCCTCAAATGGGGTCACTCTTGATTTTCTATAATGAATAAGTTGTTTTTACCTTGCAATCCACTTTTATCCAAAAAATTGCTTAAGTTAAACAACGTGTTTCTTGAAGCCAAATACTGAATAAAACGCTGGGGGAAAAAAACAAACAAACAAATAATTATGTCAAATAGTACTGCCATCTAAGAAACTCTAATTTGAGAATTAGGGGAGAAAGTGGTGGTTAACACATTCCATTAATCTTATCTAGTTTAAATTTATCCTCAATCCCCCTAAAAGCAAAATATATTTTTCACTAGCTTGCAGGAATTTATTAAAGTCTAATGCCCACAGCTATGGTATTAAAGTTAAAATAAACGGACACAGGCACTTTTAAACTAGAAGCAGTAATTCTTGGCTTTACTATAGCATATTATGGCTATAGTTAATCATACTCAGATGGTGCCTTTATTTTACACGGATACCTGGTGACTCAAAAATTTTTATGACTTTTTTTTAAAAAACAAAATACCTGTAATCATACTGGAGTATAATATTACAGACATCCTCTTACCCACTGTCCAGATTAAACACATTACCATAATCACTTCAGACCCCTTACAGAATCAAATTACAGACTATTGAAGACACACACCTTCAAAACCATTCCCTTCCCTCCCTCCCTCTTCAGAGGCAATGGCTTTTCTGAAGTAGGTTTACATCATTCCCACAAATGTTTTTACAATTTTACTACATATATAAGTATCTATAAACTGTACATAATTTTGTTTTCTATTTTAAATTTACAGAAATACCATACTGTACTTATTCTTTTCCAATGTGATTTTTAACAACTTCTTCCCAAGAATTATCCATTTAATACATGTACATCTAGTTCATTCATTTTAAACAATGTGTGAGCATTTAAATGAACTACTATATCATTACGTATCCATTTCTATATGGATATTTAAATTAATCTTTGCAATTTCACTATTAACAACAATGTTTCACTGACATCTTTGTACTGGTCTCCCACCTGCAAACATACAAGAGTTTCTCATGATATATACTTAGGGTTGAATTGTTGGGTCAGCATGCGTATGAAAGTTCATTTTCTCAAAATACTGTCAAAACCCTCTCCAAAGTGCTTACCACAGAACACTACCTTAGCTTCCCTTTACATACAACCTCTAAAATAGCTAAAGAAACTCCTTTCGATTTCCTTTAAAAGGATTACTTTTTTGTAAATGTATGCAGAGGATTATTATCAATTTTATGTACACCATCACTTCTCTGACTCAATCTTGTTCATCAGAGATCACCCCAAACAAACCAGGATTTTGAAAAACAAGACTCCTGTTTCATCATTTATCCTAAAACAACCTGTTTCAAAAAGGTGTTAAAATATCCTAAGAAAATACTACACTCTATGATTTTTTATAAGTTTTGATCATTCTTTTTTGTGGGGGCCTGTCCTGTGCATTATAAGATATTTAGCACGCCTGTAGCCTCTACCTACTACATGCCACTAGCATCCCCTCCAGTTATGAGCAATGTCCCTTGGGGATGAAAATCACTCTCCGCCCTTGCCCTATTTGAGAACCACTGTTCTATGTAATTTCCAACACCATAGCATAGTGAAATCCTATGCATACTCTCTCACAGACTAATAACACCTGCCAGTGCAAAAACCTGAGGGTTGTACAAACTAGCACCAAAAAAAGGGCAGAGCGCTGGATTTCTCTTAGCTGCTGAAGGAAAACTAGAGTTTATCTGAAAACCACTACTGAAATGCTATCTTTCTCTTTCTGTCAGTCAACTATAAGGAATGACAGTCAACTTTCTGGTCTTTTTGCCTTTATAAAGTTTTTGCTTCTGGTATCATCACCTTATTTACCTCTGAAAGTCACCACTGATAGTGTGCCTCTTTATCCAGCATTGTAGTTGGTTATATTTGTGGCTTTTTCTTTTTAAAGAGTAAACTATATATATTTTTTAAAAAGGTAAAAAATACATACAAGCCTGAAATTCTTCTGAATAAATGATCATGATCTTAGACAAACACATTCCTGATGAAAATAGAAACTAATATCCTAGTTAAGATCAAAACGTTTCGAGTTACACGGAGGCTAGTATATCCAAATTTTTCTATTGACTCTATATACTGCTTATAATGAATGAGAAAGCAACTGAGTAACATATGTCCTAAAAATGGTCACATCTGTTACCCAAGTAATCATATTTCAGGTAATGCTTCTGGAACTAATTTTTAAAACTTAATAACTACAAATAAAATCATTCAAGGTGGTACTGTAACAGTGAATAATCAGAAAACTAAATTTCCAGGAAAGAGAAGAATTAAGAAAATGATGGACCATATGACCAATTATGTAGTCATTAAAGATGATAAACAGAAAGAACATGGAGATGCTGCTTATGATGTGATATATAAAAAAGTTAAATATAATATTTTATATAAATTATTATTATAGCTATAAAAAATACTTTGGACAGGACCAGAAAGGAACACCAAAACATGCAAACAGATCTGTTGCAATGTAAGAGTTATGGGTAAATTTCTGCTTTAATACTGAACTCTAATGATGTTCTCTTTGGTATCCGTCAAAGATAACAGCAGGGGCTTCCCTGGTGGCGCAGTGGTTGAGAGTCCGCCTGCCGATGCAGGGGACACGGGTTCATGCCCCGGTCCAGGAAGATCCCACATGCCACGGAGCGGCTCGGCCCGTGGGCCATGGCCGCTGAGCTTTCGCGTTCAGAGCCTGTACTCCGCAATGGGAGAGGCCACAACAGTGAGAGATCGGCGTACCGCAAAAAAAAAAAAAAAGAAGATAACAGCAGAGTCTCATGACTGAAAAACCCAAAATAATGAGTAAAGTGATGGATGTCAGAAAGTCATGTTTATAAATCTGATACCAATGAATAAAGTCCCTCCCCATCTCTATGGGAGCTATCTCCCAGCAACCAGTGGTCTGCATTTTTCTAAGGTACATACCAAGGTACTAGATTTATCTAGTTCCATTCAAATTTTCTTTTAACACAATTTAAAATATTCCTTTTGACATAATTTTACAAGTAAGTATGCTAGGCTGGGAAAATCACCTAAGGTAAGAACTCAAAAATTAGCTATCATGGAAAACAAGATGATTATCTCCAAACATTAAATTGCAAAAGCTCATGCATCTTATTTGTTACCCTTTTTTGGGAAACAAAGGCTTTAGACACAACTCTGCTGAAGAAGGCATTCTTCAGTCAGTCTGCTCAGCAAAATGCCATCTTAGTCCTTAATATCACAGCCTTGAACTAGGCAAAGAGCGTCTATAGACAACTACATCAGATCAGACAGAAATCTGATTGGGCTATGATAAAAAAGTAAATGAAAATAGACGAACATACAATCTATACACAAAGGCCTGCAAAAAATCAGTGATGCTTACAGAACCGATCCCTAGGCATTAATCTTTGCTTCTTGATCCCATTACTGAAAGTGCCCTGTGCTCTGACCCATTTTCTGCTTTCTGACTTAAAGCCCATCTTTCCTCAAAGTGTAGGGTCTACAGTTATATTTCTGTATAAGCATCTTGCCCTTTTTACCTATATTATTCAGTTGCTATAGCCATTTCTGAAGTGTCAGTGAGAGAAACAAGCTGAATCAGTCAACTCCCCAGTATACTTGTTAACTAAAAATACTGCTTACCTCATTTCCATACACCATCAAATGATGAGTTGTAATGAGAGATTTGAAGACCACCACCCAACTACTGTTAGTAGTTCTTTCAAATAAACTGTCTGCCAGCTGCGGGATGTTCACATTCATCTCATTTGTGCACTGAATTAAGTCTGCAATTAAAAAAAGAAGATTAATTTACTCTGGCTTTCATTTATTTTTAATGCTAGATCTGCATACTAATAAGGTAAAGATCTAAAAAGAGTGGAGCAACAATGGACAGTTTGCAGAAGTTGTTAAAAATCTCTCAAGAGAACAATTGAGACAGTATTTCTACCTGAAAAGTAAACAGGGCATTGATTAATATCACACAATTGATCAGTAATACCAGAAAGTAAATCAAACTCCTTTCACCCTTAAGTATTTTACTTATCTCAAAAGGGACTGTTTCAAGGCCTTGAGTAACACTTTAGGCTCTCTTACTACTCACAAACCTTAAGAGTTACAATACTAATATTATTCATCCCTACATTTAAAAAAAAACTTTAAAAATTCATACATATGGAAGCATAAACAAGCTGAAGTTCAAACAGTTTATTAATATCCCCCCCTAGAATGCTGTGTTTGCACTAATAGAAAGAGCAGATATGTGGTCTGTGAGTGGACAGGATTCTCAGTTTGTTTATATAAAATTATTCTCATTCTTTTCTCCCTTCAGTTCTACTGAGTTAGCTCAGTTTTCACTTGATATCAACTAGCTAACACTGACAAACAAAACTGAAAACGAACTGAAAGTTTCTCAATGCAATAAATTTCCAAAGAAGTGATCCAGGAATTCTACTCGATTATTATTACTCTGAACAGTTAAAACAATGTAAGTTCTAATTTTATATTTTAAAATATAAATAATTGGAAAGCATTACCATAACATCATCTAATACACAATTGTTTTAGCACCAAAACTGAAAAAAGAGTTAATATACCTCAGAGTTTCACCTCCCATCTGCTTCAGAGATATTACAGGCAAATTCAACGAAGAAAATACAAAATCTGGTCCAATTTAGAGACTTAATGAAGAGGAAGACCAAGAAATGAGCTGTTTGATTTTTAAAGTATGCATAAAACAAAGTGTATAAATACCTCAGTTATAACTACCATAAAGGGGAAAAAATTAGTTATCTGTGCCTCATCAGCAGTTTTGTCCACTTTTAACCTTTAGTACCTAATGATTAAATATGAATTCAAGCGACCTAACTTGGTCGTGATTGCTAGTAAGAAACATCAGTGTTAACTATGACCGTTTATCTGCTTATAATCTTTCAAAAATGTTTGTTCTAACAGGTCTAATTACTATACAAAGTAACATTTGATAAGCAAATGCATTTTAGATAAGCAGTTACCCTGGCCCACAATGCCTGAAGAACAAAGCACAAAACAGAATGCCCATGGAATAGGAGAACGACACAAGGTTTTCACAATTGAGACTACCTGCAACAAAAATTAAATAGTACATTCAACTTGGTTTGTATGGCTCAGCTTCTGATATTTTACTTCTGGTATTTTATAATTTGACCTCTGCCTTCTCTGAAACTTCTTGAATAGTACTTTATACCTGTCCTATGGTACTGAATATATTGTACTTGCCTTATTCCCGAAGATAAATTTTCTGTCTCTCTCAAAATATAATTTACTGGGGGCAAGGCCTATCCATGTCTTGCTCATTCTGAATCCTTTAAAACTTCAAGCACAGTGGTCAAGTTCTGAACTTTATAAGAAGTTATATTTCTAGCTTCCTTTTTTCCCATGGATTTATCCTTATATATTTTTCTATATCCTTCTAGAAATTATCCTTTTTTTTTTTTTTTTTCGGTACGCGGGCCTCTCACTGTTGTGGTCTCTCCCGTTGCGGAGCACAGGCTCCAGACGCACAGGCTCAGCGGCCATGGCTCACGGGCCCAGCCGCTCCGCGGCATGTGGGATCTTCCCGGACCGGGGCACGAACCCGCGTCCCCTGCATTGGCAGGCGGACTCTCAACCACTGCGCCACGAGGGAAGCCCTAGAAACTATCTTGTTGATAAGCTCAGTTCTTAAATATAATAGTTACTTTCTCACAATGACATCAATAGTCATTTTACTCCTCAGAATCTTATTTTAGTTTCCAAAATTGAATCTGTCACAAAATTTCTTGTCGCAATACTTGCCCAAAGGTGCTCCTACCTGTGTGTGTGTGTTTATAAACACTCCCTAGAGCCAATAAGTAACCAAGTCTCTTAAACCTCTAGCAATCCCACCTTCTCCTCTCCATCCCGTTATCACTGCCAAAGCCAGAGTTCAGATCCTATTTTTCCTTAACTAGAGGTCACCACTTCCGGGAGCATTCAGAAATTGGGGAGAGTGATTATCACGCTCTCTGAGTTTTACTGGCACTTAATGTCAAGGGTGAGGGAGACTGTCATGCAATGCACAATTAACACTCCACAATTAAAAATTACCCCACCCAAAACTGTCCCCACTGAGAAAATGCTGGACTGACTGGTCTCTTCACTTCTAACGATACCTAATTTGGGGTCTTACCCACGCCGCACTTCCAAACATTCTCTAAACTGGCCATAAACTGACCTATAACACAACACTGACTGTCACTGCCTAACCTCAGTGATGTCCCAACTGCTTACAGGATTGGCATACATTTCATCTTTGTCCATATCCTCCTTCTGGAACCTTAGCTTCCAACACAGAAGCACCTTCCAGCGTTCTGTAATGTACCTTATTGCTGTTACACAACCGAATCTTTCCATTCTTGCTCATTCTTCAAAATGAATGACGTCTCTTCCTTTGTGAAATCTTCTCCTCCACAGACTAAGGTACCCGCCAAACAGACACTAAAGCTGGTACATAATTCTACATTTTCATTATTTACTTCCACATCATTCTCTTCTACTAGAATGAGAGGTTTTAAAAGGAACCGCAAACACTTTTGTTAGTAATTTCCATACTCTTAATCAGGGAGGTAAGTAAACTGCTAGATTAGTCAGATAGAGCCTGATCCTAAATGAAGCCAAAAGTATAGAGTTCAGTTTCAACAACTACAGTATTTTATATATTAGAATATATATATTCTATCTATGCTATGTTCCCTTTGTGATCAGCTCTCCTCTCTGCAGCACTCTGCTTCAGTTACACTAATGTCTCCTTTGCAATGCCTCCCATGAGTCAAGTACCCTTACCTCAGGAGCTCAGTACTTCTGTTCCTTCTGCCTAGAATACTCTTCTCCCAGATATCCACACTTCTCTTACTCCCTGGCTTTATTACTATAGATCTTTGCTCAAATGTCATCCATCAGAAGAACATCTCTCAATATTTATAAAAAGTAATAAAGCCTTAAGGGCACTCCTCTACCTCCATACCCTCACTATACCCTCTTACTCTGCTTTATTTCTCTCCAAAGCACTTATCATCACCTAACTCATTTTAATTTAATGTCTTTCTCTCCCATTAAAGTATAAGTTCCATGTAGGTAGGGCTCTATTATGTTCTCTGCTGTATCCCCAAAGGCCTAGAATGGTGCAACGCATACAGCGGTCACCCATACTTTTTGAATAAATACACTTATTTTAGTATGCACAAGGACAGTCGTAACAGGACCACCCAAAATGGTATTTTTTACGTAGACTAAATCAACGATCCACAACTCTCTGCACAACCTGCTGTTCCCAAAAAGTTGAAAAACAAACCTGAGCCCATTGCATGTGAAAATTTTCAATTTCAAGTTAAAGGGGATCTAACAAATAATGGTTTATCGTAATGTTATGAAAACTATATAGTATGCTTTAGAAATGACCACATAAAAACTGAAGGAAAACTCCAGAAGCAAAAATGTAACACTTCACATAAAACAGGAAAAATGAGATGAGTTCATGCATGAATTCAGAGTAGACCAAAAGCAAAACCAAAGATATACAAACATTACTGGGAGAAGAAATACTGCATGGGTTATACAAACTCTGCAGAACACACTTCCCCATAGTACTTTAACTCAACCAGTCATTTTCTCCAGGGGTAATTTTTCCTCTGAACAATGTTTCTACTATAGTAGTAACCTGAAAATGCTTTTAAATCTGAGCTCCAACAACTCAGGAAGATGTTTTCCCCACCTCTACTAACCGAAAGCAAATTGTTTCAAACAAAAGTCAAGCGTATCATGGGAATCTTGATAGCTACTGCTTTTCTCATTCTCAATCAAGATTTCATTTCTTAAAAAGCACAAACTTGGTATTAAACTTCCTTTACCAATCAAAAGGCTTCCAAAGTAGAAACTCATATTTTCTTTTAGCTATTTACCTTAAGAATATTAAAAACTGTAAAACCTTCTTTAATATTACATTAGTAACAAATCCTAAACCCTACACTCAAAAAGTAACTATTATATGGCATACAGATTCTCTGCTTTAGGTAGGTGAGAATTCATGAGGATTTCTAGTGTTTAAGGACAGGGAGAAAACAGGCCCACTATGGAAATGAAGAGCATTTTTCCATACAGAGACAGCAGAAGGAACCAATCCCTACTATATTAAAAAAATGTTCTCACTTTTATTATTTAATATGCCTCTCCAACAAGATCTGGGGTAGATAAAATAAATGTTAATTGTATTAACACAGGTTAGGTGCTTACCCATAGGTAAGGCCACAGGAGCTCACTACTAAATATAACAGATTTATTAATAGAATTAAATTTTTGTAAAAGATAAGGGTGCTTGGAAACATATACGAAGTGAATACCCAGCCAGCCAATTTAATGCAAGTTCTAAATTTCTAGCTAACTAAAAACACAAAAAACAGAAAGAAAAGTAGCGAAATGCAAAAAAAAAATTTTGTATTCAAGGGAAAATGTTCAGCAAAGTACAAAACTTCGGAAGTAACTAGTTACCAGATGGTTTCATTAATCTTACAGCCGTATTCGTAGAACGTGCCACACGTCTGTATAGACCTCCCCAGGCAAAGTTCACCAACTTTAGAAACTTACAGGACTTGGGGCTGACTTCCACAGCAAGTCAGGCAACCCAGCCAGTGGCATGCACCATTAGCAGAATGTAGAGGCCTCAAGTTCCCATCTAAACAGGCACTCTCTAGGCTATATCAAAACTATGCTGACACCCAAGTAGATTTTCTAATAAATGAGCTTGCCTAAAACTCGTCTTTAAAATAAAAAAAATTATAATCATTTAGCCACATATCATTGTCTCTTTCAAAAGGGTCACTTCGAAAGATACTCTTTTTGCAACTGCTTTCATAAGTGATTTTAGTAACGTAAGACTGATTTCGTCAACCATCCAGAAAACTGGAGACACTCAGTTTGGAAGGCAAATTAAGTGGTTCATCAAATGTTCCTTCACTGATCAGATCTCTGAAATTTTTCCTGGGTAGGAGTACAAATAAAAAGAAAAAATATTCACCAAATATCCAGTAACTAGAGGATAAAACAGTTTCTGAACTTTTGCTATAAGTATTGGCACAATTTTTTTCACTTAGCAAAAGTGTAAAAGTATTTAGAAAACATGCAAGCTGAAATCAGTCCTCAGCCAAAAGATGTCTGGGAAACAAAATGAACAGTCTTATACCTTACTCCATTCATTTTTTGTGTGTTAAGGGGTCACAAAACACGGTCCAAATTAAGATGTAACTGTTATAATTTTTTTTTTTTTTTTTTTCCTTGCGTTATGCGGGCCTCTCACTGCTGTGGCCTCTCCCATTTGCGGAGCACAGGCTCCGGACGCGCAGGCTCAGCGGCCATGGCTCACGGGCCCAGCCGCTCCGCGGCACGTGGGATCCTCCCGAAACGGGGCACGAACCCGCGTCTCCTGCATCGGCAGGCGGACCCTCAAGCACTGCGCCACCAGGGAAGCCCAACTGTTATAATTTTATCTTTAAAGTTTGTGGGATCCTCTGTGAGAAACATGTTACACTTTAACATAACTTCCATTAGAATTCACTCAAAAATACAGTCTTCACAGACTGATTTATACCTTAAGGAATAAATCTAACCAACATTTTAGTTGGATGTTAAAATTAAAAGTAGGGAACACAAAATATAGAATGCTCAGTACAAGTAATAAGGATTGTGAATTAATTAAAAGAGGAGAGAAAGGAGCATTCAAAGTACTAAAAAGAAATGACAAAGGTATCTAAAAGGCTTTGATAAAAGTACTATGACGCTAGGATACCTAAGTCACAATGTGAGTGGGCACGTCCAATAATGGAGCAATAGCTCATTAAATGGCAGCAGTCTGACAGTGAAATACTATGAGGCCAACAAATACATGGCAAGAAAAGCTGAGTGGGGAAAACGCTCACAGTATATTATATCAAAGCCACATTAAAGGGACTTCCCTGGTGGCACAGTGGTTAAGAATCCACCTGCCAATGCAGGGGACACGGGTTCGAGCCCTGGCCCAGGAAGATCCCACATGCCGCAGATCAACTAAGCCCGCATGCCACAACTACTGATAACCCCGCGCCTAGAGCCTGTGCTCTGCAACAAGAGAAGCCACCGTAAGAAGCCCGCGCACCGCAACAAAGTGTAGCCACAACTTGCCACAACTAGAGAAAGCCCGTGCACAGTAACAAAGACCCAAAGTGGCCACAAATAAATAAATAAATAGATAGAGTTATTTAAAAAAAAAAATGTTAAAGAACAATGCAGAGTAAGATTTCATTTTTTAAAGTCATATATACTATATTTTCTGATATATAGTGTATTTGCCCAAATATGGGATGATGCAAAAAGAACTGAACACTTTCAAAATTACTCAGCAATTAAGTTATATATGAACATGTAGTTAAAACCAATATGTAACAGAACTATATCACTGTTATTTCCATAATTTCACAAATTTCAGTAAGCACCTCTCATGTCACACAGCCAACACCAATCCTGTACTGTAATTCATTCCGGACCCTTTGGAGCATATTATGATCAATGGTTGAAAGGACAGCACTGACATGTTCCTTTATTTCCTCAAGGATATGAGGAAGAGGTGGTAAAAGTACAAGAGTTGCATGGTGTAACAGCTGGAAATTCAGCAGCCACTCTTGCAGAGGTAGGCCAATATTTTGAATACAAGCTCAATCTCTCACCATGGTAGGTGAATCTTGAGGAATCTCCAGAACCCATAAAGAAAGGCAAACTCCCATCTTACTAAAAAGGAAAAATCAATCTGTTAGCACAACTAGATATGCTATTTCTGTCACCGTGTTTTCTGCAAAATGAATGGACTAAGAATTCACACGTGAAAACTAAGAAATGTAAAGATAACTCTACAATTTGATAATCATATATTAGTATAGTTATATTAATGGTATGATAGTACAGTTATTTTTAACCTGGTTATTGAGCGGTAAGTTTTTCTTTAACTGTTTTTTTATTTAATCACCATGTAAAAGGAGAGGTTTTTATCCCCCCTTAGAAACTATTCAACAGAAAAGCTGCTATAAATCTTCACAAATTCTCCCATTACCTGGTTTTCTGTTTATTTTAAACAAAGGTTTTTTGAATAAGATATTAACCTGAAAACACCTCCATCAGTGCTAATTTCAGGTGCTTATGGAGGCCACCAAAAGAAATCAATTTTAGTAAGAGGAATTAAAAACAGATTTAGGAAGTGTTCAGTGCCTTCAGAACACTTTAAAAACCAATAGAAGAGAAAGGACTGACCACCTTTACATCTGTAGCAGAAGAAGTAGAACTAAAAAGGGAATTCCTAGGAGAAGAAAGAATTCAGGTGGAACTAGGTAAACAAAGCCAACCCTAAGGTACTCTACATTAATATTTCACTGAAATTTAGCTCTTATGTCACAGATTAACACAAGCCAAGTTTGCTGAGTCGTCCATACTTTAATTTTTAAAGTTCAAAATAAATTTAGTTAATGGAATCATCACGTAGTTGCCGTAAAATTTTAATCACACACCAAGCATCTTCTTCAAATCAGCTCAACCTGTCTCTTAAAATTATCTATTATTATTTATTCATCACAATCTGTCATACATAAAAGTCTTACAAGAGCAGAAGAAAGTTTAAGTCATGAAAGCGCTACACAGAGAAACATATACTCCTGTAATACTCTCAGAATTCACTGCCACTACCTTCCTTCTCAAGTGAAATGGTCTTTTTCCACTCCCCCACACTATCAAAATGTTTTAGCCTACTATGTGAAAGCATTCTTAATATGAAAAAGTCTGAAAACCTAAAGCTTTCTCCATGGTGTTGTGGTGTATTCTGCATTCCTACCACTAGATGGGAGACTGTACAGAGAAACAACAGGACTGGCAAGAACAGACAAGGGTTCAAGCTTACCTATAAACAGACCCCTTAATTTTGAGACTGCTTAGGATTCCAGGTAATTTCCAAAACTAGACAAGTTTAGTCCCAACCCAGATTCCAAATAAGATCTTAGAGGTGAGGAGAATCACATTTTGGTAAGCACTACCTCAGAGGTAACTATTACTTCTGTGTTAATGTTTAATTTACCAGATAATGTAAGGTAACAATAAAAAGTTACTTAATAGAATAAAAACACATCACTTAATATAAGAATAAAAAAATTTATTTAAACAAAATAAAAACATTACAGTGTTCCAACTTAAAAAAAAAAATCACATGTCTATGGTACAAGCCCAAGGCATTCTCCTTCCCTTCTTTGAAGGTCTGAAGTTTCAGAATTACAATCCCACCTGTAGAAAAGAAAACAAAGTACGGATTGAGTAATTTAAGAGTAAATGCCCAAATTACAAATTCTCTTTGTACTACATTCTAGGAACTTAATAATAGTTCATCAGCCCAGTTAAGGAGATATAACCAGGATTCTCAAAAACAATCGAACACTGGATCAGAAACACACAAAACCTGATTTCCTAAGCAAAATAAAAGGTCAACTAACAATACATTACAAGTTCTGTACTTACCTCCACCAATGCTGTAAACCAGAACAGTCCAGGGCTGCAAAAAATATGGAACGAATTCTTTTCATGCCACTGAGACCAGGAAAAAGGAACCAAAGCTTGAGAGATTCTATGAGTGCAGATCAGAGTTCTCTAAAGGAGAAAAAGATTATGTGGAGAGGTTCAAAGAACTGGGACTAAGTCTGTAAGGAAAGTATGTTATTAGTAAGGGGCGATCAGTGCCCTGATTTTCCTGGAACAGTCCTGGTTTATACCTGTTGTCCCAGTGTTCCATTCAGATAGCATATACTTTCACTCTTGAAAGTGACCCAGTTTGGAATATAAATCATATGTCACTCTAGTTATAAGTGACCTAATAAAAGTCTACATGTAGCTAAGGAATTAACACACAATCACCATCTACTCCGAGTATATTTTGCATTTTTCTTTCTCTGAGGGCTATATCATTCTGTTTTGTCCTCTCATCCCCAACAAAAACCTCTAGGCAAATGATTCTCAAGTTTCTTCTCTGGGGAACTGGAAATACTAGAAATTTTCACCTCTATGTCCAAAAATATCTTTTGCTTAAAAAACAGGAACATAATCTTAACTGTAACCTGACTGTCCCACCATTTTTGTTTTAAGTGATCAAGTTTCATTCTTTGCTTTTTAAAAATAAATTCAGGAATCTTTTGTTTCCTTTTATCTTCCACAACATGTGGCATGTTCCTTGTACATGTGTTGATATGATGGTATAAATACTTGTAGAGTTATAGGTGAAACAAAAGTCCATTTCTCCACTCTAAGATCCAGAGGGAAGAAGAGAGAATAAGAGACAAAAAGTCCTCCCCATAGCTAGGTTAATGTTATTCAGTAACAGCCAACCCCACGTCTAAAAAGGAGGAATCCAAAAGAATTTTAATGGCTTCTCTTAAGAATTTAAATCTGCCTAGACAGAGGGAATAACAAATTGCAGTTAGCCTCTGTGCCAAAGTCTACTCACCCAGAAAACACAAATTTCATGTCCCCAATGCAATTAGAACAATAGAATCTTTATATTCCATCTTCCCACAACTTTGCAAACTTCAGTACAAACAAACAGAAATCCCATTTCTTCTACAATACTCACTGCATACAATAATATGCCAAATAGTCTGACAAGTTAGAAATATACAATAGTGGACAAAGTTCCTGCCATCATGAAGCTTATATACTAGTGGGAGAGACAATCAATAAACAAATGAACAAAAACATGTCAGATGGTGAGAAATGCTAAGGATTTGTTAGCCCTTAAGAAGAATGGGGCAGGTGCTTGGGGGAGGTTGCTATTTATACATGATAATCAGGAGTCTTGCATAAAGAGACTTCTAAAAATTAACAGCAACAATGGTAGGGTGTCACCAGTGGCTTGGAGGCCTATGGAACTGACCACCATGATTAATTACCATCTTCCACATAGTAGGGAAGTACAGAGGCATCCCATTCATTCTACATCACCTATGTGTGCTTCACCCTTACCAAAGCAAAGTCATGCTGAACAGCAATCTTGTTGATTCTGCAAAGCCTCTAGTTTTACGTAGTTAAGTAGAGACAGTGGAAATCTCATTTATTCACACACTTCACAATTAAATCAAAGCAATACGTTCACCTTCAGTGAGTCAAAATGGTACCAGCCATCTACTACAGTTCATGAAGTAGGCATCAAGAGACCCCCTCAAAGCTAGTGGGTAACAAAGTGAATGCCATTTCTGAAAAACCTTTTTTCAACCTGATGTAAACAGTAATGACAGATATAACCAAAAATAGTAAGAACCAAACAATAACCCACCTACATGGCTTTAAGTTTTGAAATAATGCTAAGTGAAAAATGTGAGCAATCAATATATTATTAACAAATCCCAATAAATTAAAGCCAAAGTATTTTTCCTAGTAAGTTTAAACTTGAGCCTTTAAGTTTCTACAGGAAAAAATAATCACTCGGAGTATTTCAGCCAAAAGATCTCCACATTCTCACACATTTCGTAACCATACAACTGTTCTTATAAAATTCACTATAACCCATGTTTGCCTATTTCTCAGCATAAAAGAAAAAAAAACTGAAAATTTCATGACAAATGACTTTCTTGAAAGGCATAATAGCTTCTGAGATAAAAATCTGCTTTACAAGATGTCAAAATTGAAGATATTACTTTTTTTAACTTAAAAATTCCATGTAAATTATATAATAATATTAAAGAAAAAAACACCAGTTTGAATCTAAAAATCCAAGCTTTGGCTATTAAAAATTGTTTGTTGATCTGAAAGCAACACTTTTTCAAAACTATGCAGGAGAATAGCAAAGGAATTTGGTACACTTATTTAAATTCTAAAATAAAGTTATTTGAGCTGTTTAAAAGTCATCAACCGATTAGCTCTTCTATTAAAAGTTGACAGGATCACAACTTATTCTACACAGGTATGGATTTATTTCCCCTAAATATAGGCTTTAAGTATTTCTCAATACAAGGCATTTTGATAAACAGATCTCTGCTGCTAGAGAATTTGGAAACAATTAATTTAACACAACATATATTGTACATAGTACTTACAATGGGTTTTAATTTAGTTCTGCTTTTATGTACCAACTTCAATAATGCTAATAATAAAGGACTAAGAATAAAAGCAGTTGATTCTTTCATGTAAGTATCTATATTTAGGTAGATAGATAATATCACACATCTTTTCAAAATCCACATTCTGTCTGTGGATGGATATCTGAAGAGTTCCTCAAATTTGAAAGAATGTATCTTTCACTTGATTTGTTATGGTAAGGTAATACAAATCTTAAATGGTCCAGACAAGTAGCAGAGAAAATTTAACCACCTTTCTCTCAATTTACAATACCACCCTTTCACCAATTTCCCTTTTGCTACAGTGACAAAGGCTCCCCAAGTAGCCTTCTACCCAACTAAAATGCTACTACTTTGAAGACTACTATTTTTAGGCTATGATCCTTGCCTAAAGACAATTTTTCCCACCGAAAGTGGGCGGGGGGGCGGTAATGTGAGCAATGGGGAGCGGCAGATGAAGCTTCGCTTGCTCTTCCACCACTCACCTCCTGCTGTGCTGCCTGGGTCCTGCTAGGCCAGGGGGACCCTGCTATATTGGATACCTTCCAGAATGACTGGGATTGGCCAGTGAGGAGAAGGCACGTCTGTTTTTAGTTCTTTCTATTCCTTTAAAGTTCATTTCTCCCTATTAGAGCTCTTCTCTGACTGCACTTATTTGACAGTCTATCCTAAGTGCTATTCATTTCCAAAATGCATCGAACAGTAATGATGGGGATGCTAATTCCACCAATCACTAAAATTCTGCTCTAGGCTCTCCTTCCAACACTCCCATGCATGGCTGAATCCACTTCCATGTGCTAGGACTGTACTGTAACAGGATGAAGTGACATCAGAATAACCAAAGGATCCAGAACCAAATTCTAGATTCACTGTTTTACCATTATGACTTCAAGCATGTTAATTAGCCACTCAGTTTCAATTTCGCCATTTTAAAAACAGGGATAGTAGTAATTAATTTTCACAACAATATATACTGTAAGACAACATATTTAGAGTACTTTACAAGCTTTAAAGCACGATTAAATACTGGATATCATTCATTTTACTTAGTATCATATTTTACTGGTGAGTTTTCCCTCATTTTAGTAGATTATTCCTCCATCACTTTTCCAATACAGTACTATGAAACCACCTCAAACCCAAGGACATCTGCAAAACCTTCTTCAGAATGTTTATAAAGCCCAACTTCTTCCACTGAGAAGTGTTAACCAGTTACTTGCGCTGGATTGTAAGAGGGGCAAAATCTTTATACATAGGGATTTCTTCATACTTTATAACGAAGTTCTTTCACATCCTTAGTCTTTTGATTTTGTATTACAATAGCCTTGTGACAAGGCAAGGGATGCTTTGCTATTTCCATTGTAAAGATTTAAATACTTGCTTACCTTGCCTACCTAAAGTATCACAAACTAGTAGCTGTGCTGGAATTAGAGTCTTTAAGAGTATTTTCCACTAGAGGAATGGATGAAGATATATACATATTTTCCTCTCAATTCTCTCTCTCTTCATTTCACGTGGTTTGAGTCTTGTCTTCACCTTCTCTAATTATTCTAAAATTCACACATTTCTTTTTAGCCCTCACAAATCTAATTACTAGTACAGACAGCAACCACCTCTTAACTAGTATAGTATATTCTGCTCCAGTAACCACCTCTTATCTAGTATAGTATATTCTGCTCATTAGCATCCTCGTTTTCATTCTGACTACAATAAACTGAAGTTGACAGGGTGTAAGGAAGGAACCATATCATTCAACTCAAGTTCACAAGGAATGGGTTTAAAGAGTTTTGGCATCCCCATCTCCAAGTGACTCAGAAACTGCAAGCCTTAATTTATAAGCAAGGTTTAAAAAGCCAAGAATATTACAAAACAAAGTCAACTCACCAGATTTTAGGTGAGTAGGGCATACATGATTTTACATGAGAGGAACACATAAGGCAGTTTTCCAGTCATCTGCCAGAGATGTAATCATTCTCAATTCTAAGTAATAGGAGAAGAGGTAAACTATGTTAAAAAGGGCCTCAAAAACTACCATACCTTCTGGTTGGTCACTGGCTAAGTTAGGAAAACCTAACTCTGATGAAGAAAGTCAAAGAAAAGGCACTTCTAGGTTAAGTCTACAAGCCCAAGGACAGGAAGCAGCTTAAGCTTGTCTTAAAAAGTTTTCCAGCTCCTGATCCGAAGAAACCGTTTTCTCCCAGCAGTTAAACAAGGAGTGTCTCAGCCTCCTCAGCTGCTTTATAAATATCAATAGCTTTCTAACTTAGCTGCCAGTTGTAACTCTGTAACTAATTTCTTTTTCTGTAGCTGATTTTTAAGTCAGTACTTATGGTTGTTGTTTACTGCCACTCAGCTATGTTTATGCAGTGTTTCTGGGATGTGCTACAGAAATCATCTGCAAATAATGCCTTGGTCCACTCTAGGTCGCCAATTCAAAACATTTTGCAAGAATATTAAGAACAAAAATAAAGGAGGGTTGGGCTTCCCTGGTAGCGCAGTGGTTGAGAGTCCGCCTGCCAATGCAGGGGAAACGGGTTTGTGCCCCAGTCCGGGAAGATCCCACATGCCGCAGAGCGGCTGGGCCCGTGAGCCATGGCGGCTGAGCCTGCGCATCCGGAGCCTGTGCTCCGCAGCGGGAGAGACCACAACAGTGAGAGGCCCGCGTACCGCAAAAATAAATGAAAAATAAATGAGGGTTTATACCATACCATGTCTAAAATCTCATACTGAATTAATAAATAACACAAATTCCAAACCTGATAACTAATACACAATTACATAGTTCTGTGAAAAGTTAAAAAAGTTAATGCTGAGAAAAGAAAAATAAAAAAGGAAATACTGCCTGCTAAACCTTAACTTCTCAGTCACTGAAAAGCTGGTGTTACTTCTAAAAAGAAATGTGCAAATGGGAATAAGGATAATGTGGTTATATCTTCCAGATCTGAAAACTGAAGACAACGTGATCATGTAAAGAACACACCAGATCTTGCCTCCTTGAGTTTCATACCGAGATCAAATGCAGCTATCCTGTAACCCTCTTGGATATGCAGTTCTTAAAAACAAATTCACTATAGAGCAATCCATTCAATTTATTGGTATTTATACCAATAAATCTTCACACTGGCCTTATAAATCAAAACTAGACCCATTTCCCCACAACATCTCATCTGAAATAAAGCTAGTAACTGCAATTAGTGAGATGTTTTGTTTTCTACTCACCTAATATAAATGCTACACATTTCCAAAATCTTGCCCCTCCCTCCCCAAAAATGCTACCTGAAGACAAAGTTAGCAGTTAAAAAAGATACCAACAAATATTAAAACAAGTTTCCTAGGTATAATTCATATTGTATACAACTAAAGATTATTCTAAATATCATTAAGTTACTTACTTAAAGTTACAAAACGTAAAAAGACTGCCAGAAAGAAAGACAGCTCACACTGTATTTGACAAGTTAACTCAAAACTAACTACACATACATGTACCTGCAAGTAAAACTTTTTTTTTTGGCTGCGCTGCACGGCTTGTGGGATTTTAGCTCCCTGACTGAACCCATGCCCTCGCCAGTGAGAGTGTGGAGTCCTAAACCTGGACCGCCAGGGAATTCCCTGATCTTCTCTTAGTGGTGGTCCTAAGAACACAAAAGGTTGCAGGCCAAAAAAGAGTAGGCAGCTATACTCAGAAAAATGGATGCGGTGTTGGTCTATTACAAGTTCCAGCATTAATAAGTAGACATATGCAACCCCCATCCACAACATATATCCATAGTATACATATACTTCAAGAAACAGTCTCTCCAACAAATAAATAATCTTTGAAAGAAAAATAACGCTTAATTTCTATGGTTCTATGAGATTAAAATAAGCGATAAAAATAAGGTATAAGGCATTAATTCACAAATTCATCACTTAACCAAATAATTTTAAATTACTGTGCAAATGAACACAAGGGGATGGATTAGTGATGCTCCATTATATACAGTCAACTGATCTCCCATTATAACCAACAGCCAACAAAAGCAAGATAATCACCAGTGTACATGATTTAGTCTGTGGCAGTAGTTAAGGGACCACCACCATCACCGCTTTTCAGGTATCAAATTCATAATCCTAGCATGAACACTATGAACTTATCAGGTGAACCAACTAGCTAAAGACCAAGATCATATCTGAATATTTGCAATAAAGATTCTGTCCAGGAAATTCACATTTTAAAAATAAAGCAAAAAACTGTTGACTAAATAGTTCATTAATCAGCCTAGTATATTAAGTCCATTATCTTCATCAAAGATTTATTAAATATTTACTAAGATATTATTATGCACCAGGCATTCATTATATTCTGGGTACTGGGGATACCAAGACAAAGCAGAGTCCCTGTTTTCAGGAGAAATAAACATGCTCAAGATGCTCTGAGTTAAAAAAAAAAGAAAGAAAAAGAAGAAGAAAAAGAAAACAGAAAAAAGAAAATGCCTCTGCAGAGGGATAGAGGAGCAAACTTGATTACAACTGCTACTGAAGGCTTGAGAGATATGGCTCATCTGACCAACCAGGGAAGGGGGAAGAGGGGAGAAGGGTCCTGTTCTCCCTCACCAAATAAAGGCATCCAACTCAAACATACGTGCCCCAAGGGGGCAAACAGGAAAGGAAGATAAACATCCTGTGGTCAACCTGGCTGACTTAAGTGAAAAATTCAGAAAAGAAAGCATTTGAAACATGGTTGGAAACACTAATAGAAAGTATTTTATTATCAAGTATGTTAATATTTTACATAATTCACATATTTTTAATAAGATAGAAGAAAATTCACATTTTTGTTGGCCATTTTCTCCTAAAACAAAGTCACAGAAAACAATACTACCCCTCCCTCCCAATGACAGTAAAATATGTAAGTTAAAATTGTTTTTCAAGGAAAGATGACATATTGGTAGGTGAGCTACTCTAATTAATGGAGAATGAAGCAAAAGCTCATAAAGAAACCATCCTTAATCTTAGTTTCCAAAGCACCAAGCCAAGAACAAAAAAGCTAAAGGGGCACAAATATAGCATCACAGAACAACAGAGCAGGGAGGCAATTTAGAAAATAAGCAATTTAAGTGAGTAAGGGATTTTCCTAAGGTCCTATGGAGCCGGGGCCAGCACACCACATTCCAGTTCAGGCTTATTCCTCTAAAAGCATAAGAAGTATAAGAAGTTGCTGTTTCCAAATGTAATCTTACATATTTACAGAAATTATATTTCTCAAAGAAAGGCTTTCTTCTAACTATATCCCATTCCCTAAAAGTTCTCTGTGAGCTAAGAGATTCCCCAGATTGCCTGACTTCCACTCAAGGTTCTTCATTGCCATTTAAGTGCTAAATTTATTCCCTATTTTCTTTTATTAGTAATGTTTCCTTTATGTACCTGTATAATAGAGTTAATAAGACTACATATTCAATAGGATTTTTTAATAAAGATTAACCGTGTTAATGCATGTCAAGTGCTTAAGACAGAAAGGATTCTTTAAATCTGAGCTATTATCCCCACCATGCAGGTTGTGTCCTTAAAAAAAAACTGATTTGATCAGATTTTGTGCAACACTGAAGACTGAGTTTCCTTAAACTTTAATAAAATCTCTATCTTCAGATCAAAATTAGGAATATATTATTACTGTTTAGAAGACTTCTTCAATAATTCATTCCTGTGCAATCTATAGACTCAGAAATCCCCAAAGCCTTAGATATTGCCACTATTAATACAGTCTATAACCAAGTTAATATGAGATATAAAATCTCATTCTCAGCTTCAAGATCAGCAAAACTTCTTGCCTTCCCTATTTTAACACTGGCAGCAGAAAACATAGTGCAACTTTGAAAATCAGCTCTAACTATGGTTCAACTTTACCTTCAGCAGCCAAAAGCTACCAGGAGATGAGATATATCTAAAGGTCATATGATTAAAATCCATACACCCTCCACAATCTCACCTCAGACAATTGCTCCAACAATCTCTCTCCTTACGCCTAACCTGTCCTTCCTCTGGCCTCAAAGCACCCCATTTACCATCTCCAGTTAAACAGATTCCTTTGTTCCCCAAGCACAGTTCCAGCTTTCCTACCTACAAATGTTTGCTCAATGCTCTTTCCTCCACCTGAAATTCCTACTGCTCCTCCCTAATTATCATTTAAGGTCCATTTCTCCCCCTTATCGAAAGCAGTTATCTCTCTCTCTCCTCTAATTTTCAATGACATCTGTTCTGAGCTTATCTCACACTGCCTGGTAATACAACTATCTGTATATGTCATCTTCCTTACTAGACTGAGGACATGATCAGCAATTTCAGTTTTAGATTTCTCAATAATCTCAACATGGTAACTTGTTTATATAATAGACACTCAATATGCAATTGCTAATGAGTATATTAATTTCCACTAGACTAATAAAGTCTTGTTTGGTAGAAATCAGGCTTTAAAAACCTAAAGAAACTAATAATTAATGTATCCTTTGTAGATAAATTGATATCAATTGTTAAACCACATAAATCAAACATGCCCCCAAGGATCTTATCAAACTTTTCCTCTTCACGCTGACCATCATCAGATGATAAGATAGCTTGTGTTTAAGTTCATTCATAAATTTGGAACTCAAAAAAACTTCACTTGCACCCAAGCCCACAAAAGCCATGAGATCAGTGTACCTGATTTTATTTATTCAGTGAGCCAAACCACCATGTATAACAACATTCAGAAGTACAACTTCAGGTGCCAAAGCTCATCTATCCCCCTGCACAAATGGCAACAGGATTGTAGATTCCTATCTTCCTTCCCTTTCAAAAACCCTGCCACAAATTACCAGGAAAAAGGAAAGTGTACTTCTCCAGTTCCGTAACACTGGCATCTAAAGCTAGGAAAGCAGCTAATAAATGGGAGGAAAGGGGATCCTAAAATCAGGATCTGGGGAGGAGAGACCCGAGTCTATCAAGATAACTCCTGTCCTTACAAGACATTTACGGGCTCTCTCTCCAACCTCATCTCCCTCTTACTCTCATTAACACTTTACATTCCACCATACAGCACTACTTAAAGTTTTCCCCAAACACATCAAAATGCTTTCTTGCCTCTGTGTCCCTAAATGTGCTAATCTATTTAGGAGGAAACCCTTTGTCCATCTGGCAAATCACTGTTCATTCTTAAAATTCTTGTTACCTCCTCTACGAAGCTGTCATTAACTCCTTCAAAATTACTCCAGCCCCTACTTTGATACTTTATGTAAATAATATTATGCATTTATCTCAATTATTACAATTATTTGTTTACACATTTTCAACATCAGATCTCATGTTCCTTTTAGAGTAATGATTAAGTGCCATTCATTTTTACATTACTTTCTAGACCTTGATCACTTTTCCTCAGCACCCCATTTAATGCTTCTAACCAGGGCTTTTGCCAGCACTGTTCAATTCAGCAGAACTCAATCTCAGAACTTTCACCCCATATTCTTGCTCATAGAACAAGCAAAAGACTTTAATACAGTTTCCTAGATAATTTTACTAAAATAACTAAATTTTAAAAAAAGATTTGCTCTTATAATTCTCTTTTTTCCACTCAGGCCTTCTCCAAGAAATATAAAGTCACACAAAATAATAAACTCTTGAGTCTGTAGGTACACAAATGAATTAAGATTTATCTACATTACACATTCAAAAAAAAATTAATTTGGATTTCCATAAGCAATTCACCACAGAGCCCTAAGACCAGGACAGAAAGGGCATAGGTGAAGTATGTAGTAGGAAGAAGCCAATCAAGGTCAACATCCAGTTCACTATAGCCTATTAAAGACATATACTTCATTTCTATCTTTCTTTGCACTTTACAAGTTTTGCCAATATCTTATAACAAAAAACACAAGCATTTAGCAAATAAGGCCCATAGCGTTCTGCTATCAGGTGTGAATTATCACAGGTAACACAAAGTCTAAAATCAAAGACTGCCTGGAATTCACTTACAACAACCATACATTAGCAAATAATACTCATAATAACAGGGGAAAAAAAGAAAACAAAAACAGAAGAAACATTTGAAATCAAATATACCAATATTAAGTAGGTCCTGGAATAAATAATATTTTAAGTGTGTCAAACTACCCTAATTTTATATAATCTAACTCTGGAAATTTACTTCTTAACTTCCATAATTCCTCACATTTTCAACCAATAAAGAATAAAAATTTACTTCATCATGGAAACAGAAGTTTAAACAAACAACTACTACTTACAGCAAAGGCATTAATTACCCCTACAGTAATCTTTCTCTTCCTTTATGGAAAAAAAATCCTAAAACGTTCTTTGATAACACATTAGAAACCCCTCATGGAAATTTCATCCCTCCTTCATTCTTTCAGCATCTTTTTATTACATACTTGCTATATGCTCTATTTAGCACAGTAAAGAGGACACACAAGGGTTTTCTGTAAACACTTATAATTATAGAAGCTATACGTACCCCAATGTCCACTGCAGCACTATTTACAATAGCCAGGACATGGAAACAACCTAAATGTCCAACGACAGATGAATGGATAAAGAAGTTGTGGTACATATATACAATGGAATATTACTCAGCCACAAAAAGGAATGAAACTGGGTCATTTGTAGAGATGTAGATGGACCTAGAGTCTGTCATACAGAGTGAAGTAAGCCAGAAGGAGAAAAACAAATATCGCATATTAACGTATATATGTGGAATCTAGAAAAATGGTACAGATGAACCTATCTGTAGGGCAGGAATAGAGATGTAGACATAGAGAACAGACATGTGGACACAGGGTGGGAAGTGGAGGGTGGGATGAATTGGGAGATTAGGTTTGACATAAGTATATTACCAAGTGTAAAATAGATAGCTAGTGGGAACCTGCTGTATAGCACAGGGAGTTCAGCTCCATGCTCTGTAACGACCTAGATGGGTGGGATGGGGGGGTGGGAGGGAGGTCCAAGAGGGGGGATATAGGTATACATATAGCTGGTTCACTTCATTGTACAGCAAAAACTAATACAACACATTGTAAAGCAATTTTACTCCAATAAAAAAAAAGAAGTAGTACAAGTCATTATGGAGAAGTACAAGATACTGTGGAAACATACACACCATTCTGTATAGACAAGAATTACTGCTTATGGACACTCATGCAACTATGTATTATCTCTTCACACATTTAAATTATCCCAAGAACCTTAAAAAAAAAAAAGGTTGCTGGATTAGATTAATTAGTCCATTCAGTTGAAAAATGTTTGACTTGAATTTTCCATAGTCAATGAACCAGTACTGGAGAATGCCATCAAGGAAAATTTTTTCTCCCTCACTAACCTCTATTTCCACATTACACAGAGGTAGCAGAGTTGTACCCCATGTAAACCTCAAAAGAAGGGGAAAAACTCAAATATCCTTCGTTTTCCTTAACGTCACCTTGTGTCCACACACCACATATAAAAATTAACTCAAAGTTGATCAAACCTAAAAGAGCTAAAACTCTTAGGAGTAGGTGAGGTGTAAATCTGCATAACCTTGGATTAGCCAATGGTTTCTTAAGATATTATACCAAAAGCACAAATATTCAAAGAAAATATAGACAAACTGAACTTCAAAATTAAAAACTTTTGTGCATCAAAGAACACTATCATTTATTTAAAAAATTATGAATCACTATGTTGTATACGTGGAACTAATATAATATTGTAAATCAACTATACTTTGATTTTTAAAAGGGCAGGGGGAACACTATCAAAAAAGTAGAAAGACAAGACACAGGATGGGAAAAATATTTTCAAGTCATATAAGGATCTAGTATCCAGAATATGTAAAGAACTCTTCTAGCATTCCAAATGATAAAGAACCAAATTTAAAATGGGCAAAGGATCTGAATAGACATTTTTTCAAAGATATACAAAGGGTCAATAAGCTCAACATCATTAACAAGATGTTTAACATCATTAGTCATTAGGGAAATGCAAACCAAAATCATGATATATACTATATATATATATATTTATATTTATATTTAACTAGGATAACTATGACGAAAAAAAATTTTTTTAAATACCCTGAAAATAACAAGTGTTAGCAAAAATACGGAGAAACTGAAACCTTTATACATTGTTGTTGGGAATGTAAAATGGTGCAGCTGCTGTGGAAAACAGTCTAGTAATTCCTCAAAAAGTTAACATATAACAACCATATGACCCAGAAATTCTTCTCCTTTGTACATACCCAAGAGAACTGAAAACACATGTTAACACAAACACTTCTATACAGATGTTCATAGCAATACTATTCTTCCTGGATTTAAAGGGATAAACAACCCAAGTGTCCATCAATGGATGAATGAGCAAAATGTGGTATATCCATACAAGGGAATATTAGGTTATAAAAAGAATGAAGTGTTGTTACATGCTACAACGTAAATAAACCTTGAAAACATTATGCTAAGTGAAAGAAGCCAGACATGAAAGGCCATGTATTGTATGATTCTACTCATATGAAATGTCCAGAATAGGAAAATCCATAAACAGAAAGTAGATTACTGGTTGCCAGGGAATGAGGGTGGAGAGATGGGGGGAGTGATTGCTAACAGATTAGGTGGTTTCTTTTTGGGGTGGGGAGAAATGTTCTGGAATTAGATACTGGAGATGGTTGCACATAACACTGTGAATATATTTTATGTTATGTGAACTACAGCTCAATTTAAAAATTGCACTAAAAAAATCACTTTGCCTCACAATCCCCCTTTTCACATTCGCTTTGGATTAAATGACAGTATCTCAAATCAGTCAATACCATGCATGATAATAAATTTCTGCAAACAACTGTTTCTAATACACCAAAAAGGTCTGCAAATCCTCTCCGGTGTGAATACCACCCTATTTACTTTTTGGTATATACTTGAATTACGATAAGATTTTTGCATATTAGATGTACTTAAAATGTTACATTTGTATTTCTCAAGCTTCCACAGGATATCTAACTCTATTACCAGCACATACAAATTTTAACATACATACACACACACACACCATGACCCTTGTTCTCAGAGCTTATAAATCACATGAGGAGATCTATAATCAGCAGAAACACGTACATTAAAATACAGCAACTGAGTATACCCTATGAAGTCACTTGTAATCTTTAGTGAGGGAAGAAGTTTGGAAAGCATATCTAGCTTCCTCAACCACTACTTGAAAGAAATGTCCCTTGAGTAAAATCAGGGCCCCTAGCAAGCTTTCAAGTACTAAGTTTATGACTATAAATACCAGCACCGTTTCAGAAATCACTGCTGGAATTCCAAGCATTCAGAGAAGACCTGCAGCAACTCCTACCAGCCCCTGGAATGAACTGATGATCTGGATTTAGTGGTCTTACTATCATGGCCATCACTACTTAGCACTCCAACCTTTGCTTACCCTACAAGGCTTCGTTCTAAAACGGTCATTTCTTTTCTTTTGCATCTTGACGTTATCTATTACGTGTACTTTAGGCCATCACTACTACTACTCCAACCTTTGCTTCATACCTCACAAGGCTTAATTCTAAAACAGTCATTTCTTTTCTTTTGCATTTTGACATTATCTATTAAGTGTACTTTATCCTTCCTTATATCTAAAGTGAGGCTGCCATACAGTTATATACTGGAGGCACCCTGCACATAGATTATAATGTGATCAGCACCTCCAAGAGCTGTACAAGGAAGCAGCTCTGATAAACATTTCAAATCTAATTCTGGTACCCTGTTTAATTCTTAAAATTAATTTCTACTTTTAAGACCATATCCTCAAAAAACATGCATTTGAATATAGTTTTCAAACTGAGTAGCTGTAACCAAGAAACTTTTTTTCTTTGCTATACTTTGGAAAAACCACATAATACCTAAACAAAACTAAACCTCAATGCCTCATAGGTGCCATAGCAATTTGTTATAATCTTTTTTATCAATGCTACTGAATGACTTCATATATAATTTTGTAACCAGGTGATTACCATTCACTGCAACTAAGATAATGGCCATAAAAACATTATTAAAATATCTACTGGAATAGATCTCTATGGTGTGTCCATACGTTGTTCATGGAATAGCCTGAGCTGTGTTGGGAGATTATGTGTAATCATTCAGTACTTACTGGGCACCCAAAGGGTCACTGACTAGGTACTTTGAGAAGAGACATAGAACAGTACAAAAAAGAACAGTTCCTGTTCACAGAGAAAACACTCATGAACCCAATATATACATAAAAGCATAATACTGAGTACAGTTTAATCAAAAAAAAAAATATATATATATGTAAACTTTAAATGGTGATAATAATGTGGGACTGACAGAACCAGGGGGAGTTATTTAGTAACGTATTATGAAAGAGGTTACTTTAAATGTGAATGTTAACAAAAGCAAGTTAGTTTAAAGAAGGTTTAAAAGGAAGGATGCATCTGTACTGACAGAGAGGTGAAGATATTTTGTGTCCAAGGAATGGGATTTGCAAAGGCTGGCTAGTAGTTTGAGGGTCAAGAACTTATTTTGGCTCAACTGGTACCTAACCTGCTTGGCTGAAAAGAAATAGCTTAGATATATTCAAAACAAAACAAGTGAGGAAAAATAGATCAAGAGTCTCAATTAATGATGGACTCTATCAAGGCCTTTTAGGAAAAATTACATTATTACTGTTAGAGACTCTTTTTGCCCTCCAGAAGTCTCCTTTCCAAGTCACACAGCACATTCTTTCCAATCTACTCAACAGTATGACATAATCAAAAGATCACGTCACACCTCTTGCTCAGTCCTACAATGACTGGACCACTGTTACCTATCAAATCAAATCAAAATTACTCTGAGAATTTACAGGACCACTTACATCTAGTTTCTGAGTATTTTTTTCTCCCCTCTTCTAAACACCCTTCCTTAGAGTTGCATTTTTTTAGTCTCAGAACCTTTACAATCTTAAAAATTGAAGACCCCAAAGAGCTTTTGCTTATGTGGTTTTTCTCTCTATTGGTATTTACTGTGTTAGAAATTAAAACTGAGAAATTTTTAAATATTAATTCATTTTAAAATAATAAAATTCATCATATGTTAGCATTATTCATAAAAAATAACTATTTTCTAAAACCAAAATTTAGAACAGTGGCATTGTTTCACATTTTTTCCCAAAACTCTTTACTATCTGGCTTAATAGAAAACAGTTAGTTTTTCATATCTGCTACTATATTCAATTTGTTGCAGTATCACATAGCCTCTGGAAAACTCCACTGTACAATAGTGGAAGAATGAAAATGGAAAAGGAAAATAATGTCTCAGCATATGAATATAGTTTCGATTTCACAAATACGTTGAAGGGGTCTTGGGGACTCCCAGGAATCCCCGGACCACACTTTAAGAAACAGCCATGAATAGATAAACATGGTCTATTCATTCTCTAGAATAGAAAGCATTACATAAAAAGTTACACTAAAGTGAAAGCCAGACCTGATGCTAGACTACCTGGGTTCAAATCCCAGTTCTCCTCTTCCGGGCAATGTGACCTTGGGCAAATTACTAAACTGAGGGCCTTAGTTTCCTCTTCAGTAAAATGGTGATAATAATAAAATCTCTTGGACTTCGCTGGTGGCACAGTGGTTAAGAATCTGCCTGCCAATGTAGGGGACACAGGTTCGAGCCCTGGTCCAGGAAGATTCCACATGCTGCGGAGCAACTACTATTGAGCCTGTGCTCTAGAGCTCATGAGCCGCAACGACTGAGTGAGCCGACATGCCACAACTACTGAAGCCTGCATGCCTAGAGCCCATGCTCTGCAACAAGAGAAGCCACTGCAATGAGAAGCCCACGTACTGCAACAAAGAGTAGCCCCCACTCACTGCAACTAGAGAAAGTCTGCGCGCAGCAACAAAGACCCAACGCAGCCAATAATAAATAAATAACTTAAAAAAAATAATAAAATCTCTCACAAAGTTGTTGAAAGGGATAAACAAGTTTATAAATGCAAAGTGTTCAGTAACGTGAGTGCCCAGCAGAAAGTAACCATAAATAAACATTTGTTAAATAAATATAAACACAACCTAGGCACAAACACAAAAAACACGTCTAGCTGTATTGCCGCTATATTCTAATGTAACTTGAGAAATCCTTAATATTCTGATAACCTGGCAAATTACAATTCTGAACATAATTTTTAATACAAAGGTTTAAGTTCATTAAAATTCCCTTTTAAAGGAATATCATTAGTAAATTGTAACTGCCTACAAACAATTCTCCATGAAAAGAACCATATACACAGTGAATATACAAAATTCTGAAAGATCAAATCCAAAAATTTCAATTCTCTAGAGAAATATATAAAGCCATTTAACTGGGAACATACTGAGACAGAACACAAAGTAACGGAAATGCCACTTCAGCCACCAAAAGAACAGGAAAAGCAAATATTAAGCCTTTACTTTGAAAATCTAACCCTACTTCTTCTTGGTAGGGCTCTAACCTCTTGCCAAGAAGTCTTTCAGTTTATTTTACTTGCTTCTTTGACTTTAAGGGCAAAATCACGGAACTAAGCACTTTGAAGAAAACAGAAGAGACTTTCTATGTATTAGGGTGAACTTTCACATTAAATATTCTAAATGATAATCAGAGTCAAAATAAACTATTTTATTCAAATTAAAGCAATTCTGATGACTAATTAAAATCAATTATTTTAAACAAATTGGTGAACTTTCACATTATTTAAATTAAAGCAATTCTGATTAGTTAAAATAAATTAAACAATGTATTTTTAAAACATCTGGGGGGGGGCTTCTCTGGTGGCGCAGTGGTTGAAAGTCTGCCTGCTAATGTAGGGGACACAGGTTCGAGCCCTGGTCTGGGAGGATCCCACATGCCGCGGAGCAACTGGGCCGGTGAGCCACAACTACTGAGCCTGCGCATCTGGAGCCTGTGCTCTGCAACAAGAGAGGTCACAACAGTGAGAGGCCAGCGCACCACGATGAAGAGTAGCCCCCCGCTTGCCACAACCAGAGAAAGCCCTTGCACAGAAATGAAGACCCAACACAGCCAAAAATAAAAATAAATAAATTAAAAAAAAAAAATCTAGGGAATTCCCTGGCGGTCCAATGGTTAGGACTCCACGCTTCCACTAAAGGGGGCACAGGTTCAATCCCTGATCAGGAAACTAAGATCCCTCAAGCTGTGCGGCACGGCCAAAAAAAAAAAAAAAAAAAAAGGGACTTCT
>NW_006774099.1:454063-459731 GCF_000442215.2 Lipotes vexillifer
TGGTTAGGAATCCACCTGCCAATGCAGGGAACACGGGTTCAAGTCCTGGTCCAGGAAGATCCCACATGCCGCGGAGCAGCTGGGCCCGTGCGCCACAACTACTGAGCCTGTGCTCTAGAGCCCGCAAGCCACAACTACTGAGCCCAGGTGCCGCAACTACTGAGTCCCGCATGCCTAGAGCCCATGCTCCTCAACAAGCCACCATAACGAGAAGCCCACACACCGCAACGAAGAGCAGCCCTAGAGCAGCAAATAGAGAAAAGCCCGCACACAGCAATGAAGACCCAACACAGCCAAAAATAAATAAATAATAAATAAATAAAATTTTTTTAATTTAAAAAGTAAAGTGGAAGAGCTTAAAAAAGTTAAAAAAATAAAACATCTAATTAAATATCATACAAGTGCTTTACAACTCAAATGAGAGGAAAAAAAGCATGTCACTTCATAATGAAGTTTCACTTCTTTTCCATTGAAATTAAATTTTAAGACATCTTTAAAAATTATTCAGATATATAAAATATATAAACATAAAAAGCACTGCTACAAGGATAAAAAATAGATGAAGTCTAAACAGTATTTCTTAAAGTAACAAGTCCACCAGTGAAGCCTAATTACTTTACAAAGAAATTTTAGAATTAACTTACTAGTTACAAATAAGGCAGCTACCGAAATGGCTATAGGTAAAATTCTCTTCAGGTTTCTCTTTTAAAATACATACTATTCAGAAACATAACTAAATATGTGAAGGAGGAAAAACTTATATTTGTGGAGTTCTACTATTTACCTCCTACATTTGACATAAGTAGTCAAATCTTGCTATTACCACTTTGATGACTCAATTACCATTTTTTTTTGTATTTCAGAACTATTAAAGTAGTAAGGGACAGAATAGGTCAAATAATGAAAATGAAAATATAAATCATACGATTAATTCTTATGGGAAAGAACAGTAAGCCCAAACCTAACTACGAAATAATCGTCCATTTGGAAAGCCCCAGTTACCTTATTTCTAAACAAGCGCCATATAGGGGCAGATCTTCTACTTACTATCTTCCTCACTGGTACCTTCTTTCAAATCAGATCCCAGCTACCAGATATATTCTTGACAATACGCAAACTAAGCACCCATTGGATATCATTAACTAAGACATTAAAAATCAATAATTTGTTTAGAAAGATAATTATTTTGGGTGCATGTCAATATTTTATATGTATTTTCAATGGTTATACAAACCACGAACCCAAATATAAATTCCACTCTCTACATATTCAAAACATTCACAAATTCTTACTTTAAAAAAAAATATGTTTCCACAATTAAAATTAGGCAGAGTCTAGAGCCATTACACAACACACAAATACCCACACTGTATCTACCTTAGAGATATGCTTATAACGGATACTTAATAAGAACATGATCTTGATTTTGTTGTAAGAATGTAAGGCAGATGGTGGCTGGAATGAAGTGTCCCTTGAAATTAACTGTAAAACATATGGATATAAAAGTGAAAACATTAGAGCCATTAACATAATATTTCATCTCAGTGAAACATGCTCCAACATAAATGCCCAAGGAAAGTAAACAAGTATAGAAAAAAGTGTTCTTGTCAAAAAAACAAGAGTAAAGGTTGTGAAATCAGGTAAGAATGTTTTTACTTTAAGAATTTATAAATTTTAAAACTCTGTTCTGGGCTTCCCTGGTGGCGCAGTGGTTCAGAGTCCACCTGCCGATGCAGGGGACACGGGTTCGTGCCCTGGTCCGGGAGGATCCCACATGCCGCGGAGCGGCTGGGGCCGTGAGCCATGGCCGTTGAGCCTGCGTGTCCAGAGCCTGGGCTCCGCAACAGGAGAGGCCACAGCAGTGAGAGGCCTGCATACCGCAAAAAAAAAAAAAAAAACTCTGTTCTGTCTGTACTTCAACCAATAATGTTTTAAGTATTCTATACCCTCTTTAAATTTAGTTAGAGATGACCTATGCATATGACTTGCCTCTCCCATAGCTATGAGAAAGGATTAAATTAGATAATGGTTAATAAGTGCCTGGCAAACTGAAGTCCTTCAAATACAAGGCTACTATTCTTCTATCTTGATTATGGCCATTAGAGGCCTGAAATTAAATGCAAACCATGTTTAGTTTTAAAAATATGTTTCAGGTTTGACAACTCTTTTCATACTAGGGACACTACTTAACATTATTATCTACTGACCCCTATAAGCAAAGCAAAAGGTCTTTCTTAAACAAGTATACAATGTAGTATGAATTAAGCCATAATTCATGGATTACAATCATCATTTCCTAATATAGACAGACCTTGGCGGAG
Organism: Lipotes vexillifer; assembly: GCF_000442215.2. Classification (NCBI taxonomy): domain Eukaryota; kingdom Metazoa; phylum Chordata; class Mammalia; order Artiodactyla; family Lipotidae; genus Lipotes; species Lipotes vexillifer. Next base: position 456,385 of record NW_006774099.1, read on the forward strand.
TACACAGAAACCACCTCCACACTCTAAAGGTTTATAGGAAAAAACAGTCTTAAGCATATTTTTGTTAAATACTAATATTTAAAAAATGAAATCATTTTCATTAGGGTCAACTAATTAGGCAACAGTTTCTCAGTATATTAAAAGGTGCAAGAGAACTAAGCCTTCACTAGAAAGAAAAATTCCTAAAAGAGGAAAAATTGTATCTACATTAAAGACTTAAAAGTCCATGATGTCAAAACCCAGAACTGTTTGTGAAAGCCTTTTCAATTTCCTCAAAGTATGTTAAAGTGTGTGGGGGAAGAAGGTGTTTACAAAAACCACTCATTGGTCAGACTTAAATTTATTCCATTAGTGGAATTGGTTATAAGGGTGTTTTAAACAACAATATAAGAAAAATAGTATTACTGTATTTTAAAAACCTCATAGAGTAAGTGGCTCCTTATTCATACAGATTTTTTTAAAAAAATCAAACATTACCAGGAATATTCAGGTTCTAAAGTGGGAATTTATAAACACAGCAGTGGTAGAGAAAAAGACTACAAATGTGAGATTATCCATATACCAAACTTAATCCCAGTTCTTATCTGCAGCAGCTTCCATTACAAGAGAAAAGGCTAACATTCATAAAACCACAAGCAAGTCTCACTCTCCTAAATTTACCTAGCCTATTTTCTGACCTTTTCCACAATGTGTTAGAACTGCAACATTTGAAATAAGACAAGAACCTTTAAAAAGACTTTTAAAAGCGGTATCTATTCGTGTTATAATTTATCATTTTGAAGGGAGAGATGAGGATAACAGTTCACAAAGTCACAAGTAGTTTCCTCAACGCCAAAAACAAACAAACAACAAAACCAACCAAACAAAAGAATTAACAGTGTTAGGACAAACCATAGATTGGGTAGAGCAAGCCAAGTAGTCATTTGAAGAGAAGTAAACAGGAGAAATGTCTACTCCAAATATCAGACAATCAAAAGAGGTACTTAAATGGCTTCATAATGTATTTAAAAGAATTTTCCATTTATAAATGTGTCACCATTTAAATATATTCTGAATTCTTTAAAACAGTCAAGGATTGATAGTTAACAAGCAGGATTGACTGTCAATCCTTGATAGTTAACAAGCAGCCTCCATGACCCGCACATCAAAAGAAGAACCAAGCAATAATGATGCTTTTTTAAACTTTTCCACAAGGAAGGAATAAGTCACAATGAATAATGGGTTTGTCTGTAGCAGTAACTTGTTCTAACAGTACTTCATGAGCAAAGTATCTTGGAAGAATTCACATTTTGTACATTTTTTTAAAAAGCGCAAACCTTAGGGCCAAAGTCCAAACGAGAACTCAAAACAGGACTCCCATCAGTGAATTCCCTTTCAGGACATGCTCACTCTTCCTTCAAACAGTAAAGCAAAGTAACTTTCGCGTAGGATGAAGTCAGTCAGGCTTTTGTGTCCAGTAGCCATTTAAAAAAGGAACTTATCTATTACAATGCCTTTTTCCCTATGTTTCCCTGAAAAGTTTCAGGTCAAAGCTCCATTGAGTCAAAGCTTGAGTAATGCACTGATCTTTGTACCTTGAGGTAAAGGAGTGGAATAAAAAAGGATATTACAGGTGGCTTCCAGGTTTGGAAAAAGTTCGGAGTAGTTAGCTCTAGTAACTGTAGCTAAGTCAGTGAATGGTATAATATCATGCGTGTAAGAAAAACTAGTTCCTCAAAAGATAACCAGCATAAATTAAAACGGAGTCCAAACTCAAGCATCACCAAATATCTTTTTACCAGTTTTTTAAAGGATGTATGTTATTTGTAGATTTGATTATTAATCTATTTTGAATTCCAATAGTCTACACTTCACTCAAGCTTCTGAATTCAAACCGCCAGGCTTAACAGCTCTAGGAACTGATACCAAAATCAGCAAACCCTTTTCCATATCCCTATTAGAAAAAAGAAAAGGGGGGGGGGGGACTGACATTCACAAATTATCCCAGTCAAAAGCATGAAAAAACAATGATTAAACCCCACCAGAGGTGATTAAAAATCCCGGCGTTCCACAAAGCTTTCCCCACACCAACAGAATCCCTGTACTTTCACGCCCACGAAGAAAGTAGTCAGGGGAAAAAAGTCCGATATTGAGTATGATATTTACAATGAGACGAAGGAACTTAAGTGAACTTACAGAGGCAAAGAAAGGTAACCCAAAGGGCGGGGGTGGGGGCGGGAGGAAAGGTGTACGGGAAAGGAAAGGACAGAAGAGGCTAATGGAGCAAAGGAAGTGGGAATCACTTCAACGGAGGCGGCCCTCAGGGTTGCGGAGAAACAGGGATCCGGGCCCACGGAACCGGGCGTTTACGGAAACCCGAAGAAGGCTAGTGGGGAAACAATAGGGCGGTGAGGCCGGGAGCAAGCGGGGAGACTTTCAGGAGAGGGCGGCTAGGCAGCACGGGACGGGTGGGAAGAAAGAGTAGAAGGCTGCAGCAGACATAGGAGGCCGGGAGGTGAGGGGCTAGGTGGAGAGGCAAGTTGGCCGGCTGTAATGGGTATCGCGGAGCACCGAGCAGAGAAGCCAGGGTCCCCTAGGAACCCGGAGGGGAGTGGCTTGTCAGGGATTTTTAGACAGGGAACGGAAGCCGTGAAGGCAGGTGTGATGGAAGCAAAAAGAACACAGCTCGGATGAGCACAGGACCCGCCGCGCCAGAGAAGACGCAGGGAGGGAAGAGGCAGCCGAAGCGGGGAAGAAGAGAGATGGGTAGAATGACGCGGGTCGCGGGGGCAGCGGTCGGCTTCACTCACAGTCCAGGTGCTTTTTCTTGGGCCCCATGATCTCGTGGGTCGTGGCCTTGCATACTGTCTTGGACACGGCGGAGCCGGTGACACTGTGTTGGGCGGCGGTGATTCGGTCCGTCAAGCTCTGGCCGGACATCTCTGCGGCTCCTCCGCCACCCCTCCCGCTCGGCAGCCGGCGGGGACTGGGACCCCCAAGCGCCGGAGGACCGCCACCCCCCTACCCCCACCGGCTCCCTCTCCGCCTGCCGACCTGGGGCGGGGCTCAGGGCCGCACGCTGCCACCCAGCCCGGAAAGAACCGGCTCTTGTCACCCGCGGGGTCAGGCACGAAATCGGGCACTCCCCTGCCCCCGCCTCAGCTCAGCCCACCCCCTCCCTGGTCAGCTGAAGCCGGGCAGGGCAAAAGGGACAGGCAGCTGCAGGAAAATGGCGGCGCCAGGCTCCTCCTCGGAGCTTTCCGGGCTGCCCCGGGTCACGTGACTCGGGCGCCGCCCCTCCGTCTCCGTCTCCCGCCCCTTTTCCCTTCTCTTTCCTCTTCGACGCAGGCCCTCCCTCGCTCGGCGAG
>NW_006774099.1:459798-466727 GCF_000442215.2 Lipotes vexillifer
CCCCCGCGGGGGCAGCTCGCGGCCCGCCGCGTCACGTGATGCTCCCTGTTAACAGGTCGCCCGAGGCTGGGCTCGCTGGGGTCACGGGGGGGGCGGGGGGGCGGGGCGAGGGACGTTTGGCTTTTCCCCTCTCCCCCCACAAGGGTGTCCTAGTGTCTGTGGTTGAAACCAACGGCTTCCCGCAGAGGAGGTGCAGCTACCTTCACAGCTCCCCCTGAGCAAGGGGGTGTCAGAGCTGCTTGGGCTTTCCTAGCAGAATCAAGAATGTGTTTAGGGAGGCCCCCAAAACCATCTTCCTGGCTTTAATGAAAAGGAAAAGGCTTCCGTCGGCCCATTCTCGGAGGCTGTCAGCAGGCCTCTCGCTACAGTGGGTATTGAAGTTCTCCCTGCTTACTTACCCCAGAAGGGTTGGGGTTTTTTCCCCCTCTTCTTGAGAAGCTTGGAAATGTCACCTGTTTTTGTTTATCTCTTCCCTGAAAACTTGACACATTGCTGCCAGTCTAAATTTGGATACTAATGGGCCACTATTTTTACTCTGGGGTGTCAAATAGGACAGGAAACACATAGCTTCACTGGAATTTGAAAAGGGAAGCAGTACGATGATGTCAACAGAGGTTAGCTGACCCTACAAGGCTGACTGCTGTGGTGATTAAAGGTCCAGACCATAGAAGGAAGTGAGAAGGTAGTAAGTGGAGAAGTCCCATTCAGAGAATCCAGACATCACTACCTGCCATCTCCCCTGGCTTAGTCTTTGTTCTCTTTGGCCTCTTTTTCTCTTGCGTAAGCCAGATTTTCAGGGAAAGAAGACACTTGAAACTGTCCTGTGGGCATTTTAGAGGAATTATTATATCCTGTGAATCTGTTCTATGAGATCCAGATCTATTTCACAAAGTCTTTTAAAATGTTAAAATGCCCCACTTTCAACACAAGTTTAAGGATAAATTTTAAAAGCTCCATGAATGTTAAATTAGCATGATAGTCCTATGTAATCTTGCTAGTTTCAAATGAAATGCTAACATACTCAGAAAGTCTGTGTACACCATCTGCTAGCCAAGTCCAAAATACTGTGCTTCAATCTGGTGGCTCTCAAAAGATGCAAAGCTAATGGTTAACATTTTATGTATCATCATGAATTTTGTGGTCTCCTCCCATTCCCGTTCCCCCCCTTTTTTTTCACTATGGCTGGTGAAAATTTGCAGCACCATGCTTTTGCCAAGAACATAAAGTGCTTAAACCAGCAGGCTTCATCTGTGTCAAGCCAGTCCCAAATTTCTCAAAACTGTAATGACTTCCTTCAGTGCATCTGCAATCCATCTGCAGTTTGGTGCCCAGTTTGCTGCCCTGTGTCCATTGGGCCGTGGAGTTACCCAATTCTTAAGACCTCCTTGCTATTCTTCTGTGGGTTCCACTTAATAAGTTACCGGGTGGCCTGAGCCTCTGCATTGGTAGACCCCTGCTGAGGTCAACAGGAGCTAAATCAGTAGCTAAATATTTCATCTTTAGGGAAAATGTAAAAGTTATTCCTAAACACACAGAAGGCAACACGTATTTTTTGCACTACTATGAATGACATTCTAGGAAGGTATTTCACCATTACTTTTACCAAAGAGATTCTTACCACCATTACTCAAATAACTGTAGACATGTTCACCTTATAAATAAACTAGCTTCTGTTAGAAATATCACTGTACTTTTTTTCAAGGGTATATTTTAGAAGTTTCTAAATATGTAAACAATTAGTGTCAATTAATTGTTTGGGTCCCCTAAATTAAAAAGTATATTGTAGAGAGGTACGAGGTACAGGGGAGGGAACAACCGTTTTTTGAATGCTTTCTATGTGCTAGGAACACTACATGAATTTTTTCATTTAGTTCTCATTACTATAACTCTAAAAAGTATTGTGCCACTTAATACAGGGAAGAAAAAAGTCTTAGAGATTAAATGCTTATATAATTTTTCTCTATTGCTTAAAAAAAAAAATCTTAGAAGTCCCAGAATCCCACAAATACTCAAGTGATAGAAGCGAGATTTAAAAACTCGTTGTCTTTCCATTACTTTATCTAGATTCTTTAGGCAAGACTTGAAGCAACTACCATATATATTAAATTCATTGAACAAATACTTCTTGCCTGCATACCCTGTGCTAGGCATTGCTAGGTGCTGATGTAATAATGTGTGACGCAAACATGGTCTCTGTTCTCAGAGTTCTTATACTATTTTAAATGGCAACAGAGGAGAAAAATAAGTGGAGAGAAGAAAATATGCTGCACCTGAAGAATCTTTATGATGCCTGTAACTTTAAGAAAATGAGGGAGAAAAAGAATATGGAAGAGGGGATTGATCAGAATTTTTACCTTTTATTATTTCAGTTAAGCCCATTCCCAAATCCAAAGAGTCTACCAGTTCCCTACTCCCACTCTTCTTAGACATTAAGGTTATCTAAATTATAATCTTTTGACATTCTGTTAGCTAAGCTGACATGAACAACTTGGCAACCCCTTCATCCCTCACCTTTCAATGTTTATGTTTCCTGATGCTGCCAAATCAAAGATCATAATCTTATATAACCTTACACAAAGGTAAGGACTTTTCTTTGAATGTAGCTGAGCTCTCTTGCTAGAACTTCCAAGCAAGGACTTCACTTCCTTATTCAGACTCGCAGCATACACCCTTGTGATAATAATAATTACATGCAACTTTGTTGATTACCCTATGCTAAGCACGTTACATGCATTATCTCAGTTAAACCCTAAGACCACCTCATGACCTGAAGTGGCAGAGACACCTCTGAATTCCCCAAAGTCTGTTTCCTTTTCTCCTGAGCACACATACTATGTTTCCCAGCCTCTCTTGTGATTAGTTGGGGTCAATACACAATAGACTATGGACAGAAACAATGAAAACTGTTTAGGTTTTGGCCCACAAAACCTCTAAAACCTCCTACACATGCACCATATTCTCTTTCTTTCCCTACCTACCAGCTGAATGAAGATTTCAAAGAATCTAGAGGAAGTCAAAACTGCAAAATAGAAGAAGCATGAGGCCCCAAATTAGTCCTTGAAGGAATCCTGCCCCAGAGAACTGCATGACCAGGAACACCTGTATTGGATTTTACTTGTTTTATTAAATTATGCCTCTAAAATTTTAATGCTGTGTGTTATAGTAGTAATTAACTACCCTACCTAATGCCCTTCGTTTCTCTCCATTTTACTGATGAAGAAATTGAGGCTTAAGAAAAGTTAAGCAACTTGCTTAAATTTGCTCAGCCGTTAGGTAGGGGAGCAAGGATTAGATCTCAGGTCTGTCTGACTTTAGAGCTTGAGCTCTCACTGCTTGAGATCCTCGTGATACTATTTTATGTACTTCTAAAAACTTTATTAAAATTTTAATACACACTGCTTCACCTAGCATGCAGAAAAGACAGAAATCAGGGTGACCACCAGGTTCTCTCCCATATGTGAGACTGTCTTACTATCTTTAACTCATTCCTGCCACATTTTCCTTTCTTCCAGGTATATTAATTCTATAATTTCAATGACTTTCAATGTATTTGGGCCTTTTATACCTCTTGAAAGATGACATGTGGACTAGCTCTTAAATATAATCCTTCTCTTAAAAGGAAAGACTAACCAAACCTTGACCCTGAATCATCATCAAAAACTCTTTAATTATGAAGCAGAATAAAAACAGGATACCTGTGCTGTTAAGGTACATGGGGTCCATTCTTCTCTGTAATATAAAGAGGCTGAATCAAGTAAAAAGGGATTAGAGCATGCAACACTGAACTAAAAGATCAGAGTTTCAATGTTAATGGTAAAATTAGGATATTAAATTTTGACCAATAAGTATCACTAAAATTAAGGAGATTTATTAATTCATTTGAGGCAATGGGAGAAATACCAGTTTGGAGTCAGACACACTTAGGTTCGAAACTCTGGGCAAGTTATTCAGTTTCGTCATATGTAAAACAGGGGCAGTAGCATATATCTTACAGATTTCTTGTCAGGATTAAGATAATGTACATTTGTAGCCTTTATTTAGATTCCACGTATAAGCGATATCATGTGATATTTGTCTTTGTCTTACTTCACTCAGTATGACAATCTCTAGGTCCATACATGTTGTTGCTAATGGCATTATTTCATCCTTTATTATGGCTGAGTAATATTCCATTGTATATATGTACAAATGAACTTATCTACAAAATGGAAATAGAGTTACAGATGTAGAAAATAAACTTATGGTTACTGGGGGTAAGGAGTGGGGGAGGGATAGATTGGAATATTGGGATTGACACATACATACTACTATATATGAAATAGATAACTAATAAGGACCTACTGTATAGCACAGGGAACTCTACTCAATACTCCGTAATGGCCTATATGGGAAAAGAATCTACAAAAGAGTGGATATATGTATACGTATAACTGATTCACTGTGCTGGACACCTGAAACTAAAACAACATTGTAAATCAACTATACCCCAATAAAAATTAAAAAAATAAAATAATGTGCATAAAAACTAGTACAGTGCTTGACACACAGTTGTCACTCAATGAATAAAATCATTCAACAAACATTTGCTCATAATTTACTATGGGCAAAGCCTTCTACTAGAGTCTCAGGATACAGATATAGATTAGACAAAATGTTAATGCAATGTACAATTGACCCTTGAACAACATGGATTTCAACTGCACAGGTCCACTTATACGTAGATTTTTTTCAATAAATAACGTACTATAGTGCTACATGATCCCTGGTGGTTGAATCTGCAGATGCAGAGGTCGGACTGTAAAGCTATACATGGATTTTCGACTTGACAGTGGGGTGGGAGATGGGGGGTAACTCTTGCCTAGTTCAAGGGTCAACTGTATTAAGTAATATGATAGAGGTATGCCTAGAGTACTATTAGAACAAAGAGAGATGACACCTAGTTCTTCCTGATGGGATCAATGAAGGTTTATCAGGGACAGTGACACATAAATAGACTCTTGAAGGATGATTAGGAATTGTGAAGGAATCAAAGAGAAGTTATTGCAGGCGGAGGAAAACCACATCTGCAAAAGAAGGAGCCATTTGGGGACTGCAAATTGTTATATACGGCTGAAACATAGTGTATGTGAGGTTTTTATTCAGTCAATCAGCGAGTCGTTATTGAGCACCTACATATGCTGAATAGTGTTCTAGGTCCTGAAAACACATCAGTGAACAAAATAGAAAAGTTTTCTGCCTTCTTGAATGGTGTGTATATTCAAGTGGGGCATATAACAAATAAATATGAAACAGATGCAGGGAGAGAAGAGTGCTATGAAGAAAAATTAAGCAAAAGGGTAAAAGAATCGAGAGGACTTTAAATTGGATGATGACAAGGGAAAGCCTTTCCAAGAAGGTGACATGTGACCTGAGTGGATTGTGGGAGTCAGCGGTGCACATATTGGGGAGATCATTTTGCATAAAGGGAACAATGAGTACACTGTCTCTCAGAGAGGAACAAGGTTAACTTGTTTGTGGAACAGTAAGGACAGTGTGGCCACCAAAGAGAGAGTGAAGAGAAAAAGATTTAGGAAATGATCCCAGAGATATGACCAGATTATGAAGGGCTTTATAAGGCATGTTGAGGAATCTAGGTAACATCTAGAGGTAGATGTCCCATGAGAAGAGATAGCCCTAGGTCCTTGGAACAACTAAAGACTGCATGAAGTAGGCTGTTTCCAACCAAGACAGCTGGAACAAGACCCCATTTGTTGCCATGTTCTTCTTTGTACCTGTATCCCCTTGGGTTTGCATCTTTATCTTCTCAGCTATTTTCTTCCCTCACTTCAGGATTAAGGTCCAAGATAGCTAATGGCCATCTGTGTCCTTTACTCATGGTATCCCCAAGACCTGTATTCCTCATACACTAGTAAGGTTGAATAAACCCTACCCAAATTAAAGGGAAAAAGAAACGATTACATAAGGAAAGTCCAAATAGATTGTCACATGCTTTCATTGTTCAGTTTTCAAAATCTAAGAATATGGCTTTCAAATGCCTTTCAAACTCTAATAATTTTTGTCTTAGTGTCTGTCTGCATAGCAGTTACCAGATATATGATCTTCAGAGTCTTAAATGCTGCTGCACAGCCACTGCTAACACTAGGTGATTTACAAATGATCATCCAACAAAAAGAACAAGAAAGCCTGATACTGATAGAGGTCAATATGACTACCATGAAAAATTCAATACGTAATTGCAACTTACTAAATAGCAGTGCAGATCTGGATTGATCACCTCCCCAGGAAAATAATCGTCTTTCTTTCGGCTTAGGCTGCAGATTGACCAAAAGAAGGGGGACTGAGAAATGAAGCAAAAACTAATGATTTGCAAAATGAAATGAAGCAAAAACTGAAATGATCCACTGTACCATTCCATGATATGTAATAAAAACTATTTAAGCTCTTACTGTTTTAACACCAGCTTATTTAGGCCCATTTGTAACAATATAAGACCACAAATAAACTGATTTAACTGTAACTCTGCACAGATTCATAGGTTCTAGTAATTCAGTTACTTTACAAATTCTAACCAATTCCTGCCTAGGCTACTAATATCCACCACAAAGGCACCCTATGGTTAATCCTATAAATATCTTCCCCTTACCACCCCCTTTTGAGACATTATTGAGACTCTATTACTGTGATGCTTCCCCTTATTAGCAACTTTAACAAATCCATGTTTTTATGATGAAATATTTTTCTCATGATCTTTGTATGGAATGTGGCAGACTAAATCATATGCCCCACAGAGGTGTCCATGTCCTAATTCCCAGAACCGGTGAATTTGTTGTCTTACATGGTAAAAAGGATGTAGCAGATAAGATTAAGTTGAGGATGGGGAGATTGTTATCTGGGGGGGCCTGATGTAAAGGGTCCTTATAGAGGGAAAG
>NW_006774099.1:466750-467364 GCF_000442215.2 Lipotes vexillifer
GGGAAAGAGGAGGTCAGAGGGAGAAGAAGGCTATGTGACAACAGAAACAGAAATTGGAGTGATGTGACCACAAGCCAAGGAATGCCAGTCACCTCTAGAAGTTGGAAGAAAGAAGGAATGGGTTGTCTCTCGAGCCTCTATAAGGAACCAGCCCTATTGTCACCTTGAAGTGAATTCTAGAGGTTACAGGTCTAAAATGAGACAACAGAATAAATTTCTATTATGCAAGTCACTGAGTTTGTGGTAATTTTGTTACAGTAGCAATAGGAAACTAATGCAGAGAACTTTGGCAGGAATTTGGATTTTATTCTAAGTGAGATGAGAAGTCATCAGATGGATCTCAAAATATATATATATATATATATATATATATATTTTTAATGTACATTCTTGCTGTGTGGAGAATGGAATTTAGAGCAAGATAGAAGCAGGGAAAGTAGGAAGGAATTGCTTTAGACAAGAAGAGCAGTCAGTGACAGTGACTTGGATTACAGTGGAAGGCATGGAAATGAACAGTAGATAGATTTAGGTATATTTTTAATGTAGAATCAGCAGAATTTGCGGGTGGCTCAAATGGTGGGGAGAGAACCTGAGGACATTGACTCAAGGGAAAG
>NW_006774099.1:467374-498792 GCF_000442215.2 Lipotes vexillifer
GAGATTATACAAGGATGACTTCTAAATTTTGGCCTGAACAAGTGGGTGAATGCAGAATAGGGGCAGATGAAGCTGGAATGAAGGTAGTAGGCAGGTCATGAAGAACCTTGTATGCTGTGTTTAGGAATCTGGATATTGTCCTGAAGGCAAAGGGAACGCATTGAAATATTCTAATTACAGGAATTGGATGGAGGTCTAACTGACCTTTGTGTCCCTTTCATTTTCTTAGTTCAATTAATACATTAAAAGATGTCCCAAAGCCATAAACCATTATTCCATCTCTTTCCTCATTCTCTACCTGTGTAATGCTTTGGTTTTTAATTTAATTAAAGCCTTGTTATGAGAAAAGTTAACAAGAAAGTTCTGAACAGCTAAGCTTTCCATTTTATGGTCTGCATTGGGCCTGATTTATAGAAGTCTGATAGATTAGAAAACAAAAAGCTTATAAAAATAGTTGTACTTGTTCATAACACTTAGCCCAAGGGTAGATCAAGGGAAAACTGGTTGGTGGGTAGAGGGCATTGTAGCAGTGGCATTAGAGAGGGGAAGGAGATAGATTCTAGAGATATGAGAGAAAATGCATAGAACTTGATAAAGAGATTGCATGAAATATGCAAGGGAGAACACAAAGTAAAGGTTGATTCCTAGGTTTCTGATGGGGTTCATCTGGATACATCATGATTCCAGTTACTGAAAAGGAGGAACCTAGAGGGAGAGGAAGTTGGGAAGATGGCAGGGAGAGAATGATGCATTCGATTTGGATATAACTTAATTTTTAACTAATAAAATTGATATTTTAAGAGCAGTTTTAGGTTCACAGCAAAACGGAGTAGAGAGTACAGACAGTCCCCGTACACCTCTGTCCCCACACATGCACAAACTCCCCCATTATCGACGTCCACAGCGGTACATCTGTTACAACTGATGAACCTACACTGAAACATCATTATTATCCCAAGTCTGAAGTTTACTTTAGTGTTCACTCTTGGCGGTGTACATTCTATACGTTTGGACAACTGTATAATAACAAGTATCCACCACTGTAGTATCATAAAGAGAAGTTTGTGCCCTAAATATTTTTGTGCTCTCCCTTTTTATCCCTTCCTCCCCACCCTCAACCTCTGTCAACCACTGATCTTTTTACTGTAGTTTTGCCTTTTCCAGAATGCCATATAGTTGGCATTATACGGTATGTAGCCTTTTCAGAGTTGCTTCTTTCACTTAGTGGTATGCATTTAAGTTTCCTCTATGTCTTTTCATCGCTTGATAGCTCCCCTTTTTTGGTGCTGAGTAATATCCCATGGTCTAGATGTACCACAAGGTATTTTTTCATTCACCTACTGAAGGACATCTTGGTTGTTTCCAAGTTTTGGTAATTATAAATACAGCTCTATAAACGTCTGTATACTGGTTTTTGTATTTTGTATAGACATAAGTTTTCAATTCATTTGGGTAAATACCAAGGAGCACGATTGCTGGATTGTATGGTATTAGTATGGTTAGTTTTTTGTTTTTGTTTTTGTTTGTTTGTTTGTTTGTTTTTTGCGGTACACGGGCCTCTCCCGTTGCGGAGCACAGGCTCCGGATGCACAGGCTCAGCAGCCATGGCTCATGGGCCCAGCCGCTCCGTGGCATGTGGGATCTTCCCGGACCGGGGCACCAACCCGCGTCCCCTGCATCGGCAGGTGGACTCTCAACCGCTGCACCACCAGGGAAGCGCAGCATGGTTAGTTTTGTAAGAAACTGCCAAACTGTCTTCCGAAGTGGCTGTACCATTCCCACCAGCAATGAATGAGAGTTCCTGTTACTCCACATCCTCACCAGCATTTAGTGTTTTCCTTGTCCCGAATTTTGGCTATTATAATAGGTGTACAGAGGTATCTCTTTGTTGTTTTAATTTGTAATTCCCTAATGACATATGATGTTTAACATCTTTTCATATGCTTACTTGCTATCTGAGTATCTTCTTTGATGATGTACCTGTTCTGGTGTTTTGCCCATTTTTTAAGTGGGTTGTTTGATTTCTTATTGTTCAGTTTTTAAACTTTTTTGTATACTTTGAATAAGTCCTTTAATCAGATGTGTCTTTTGCAAATATTTTTTCCCAGCCTGTGGCTTGACTTCTTTCTCTTGACATTGTCTTTTGCAGAGCATAAGTTTTTTATTTAATTAATTCCAGCTTATCAATTTTTTTTTTCTCTCGTGGATGATGCCTTTGGTGTTGTATCTAAAAAGTCATTGCCATACCCAAGGTTATCTAGGTTTCCTCCTATGTTATCTCCTATGAGTTTTATAGTTTTGCATTTTACATTCAGGGCTATGATTCATTTTGAGTTAATTTTTGTGGTGGGTGTAAGGTCTGTGTCTAGGTCTTTTTGTTTTTGCATGTGGATGTATTCCAGTACCATTTATACAGATGACTATTTTTGCTCCATTGTATTGCTTTTGTGCCTTTGTCAAAGATCAGTTAACTATGTTTATGTGGCTGTATTTCTGGGCTCACCATTCTGTTCCATTGATCTATCTGACTGTTCTTTAGCCAATACCACACTGTCTTGATGGCTGTAGTGTTACAGTAAGTCTTGAAGTTGGGTAGTATCATTTCTCCATCTTTGTTCTTCCCCTTCTATATTGAGCTGACTTTCTGGGTTTTTTGCTTCTCCATATAAACTTTAGAATCAGTTTGTCATTGTCCACAAAATAACTTGCTGGGATTTGGATTGGGATTGCAAGGAATCTGTAGATCAAGTTAGGAAAAACTGAAATCTTGACAATACTGAGTCTTCCTATTTATGAATGTGGACTATCTATTTATTTAGGTTTTTTAAAAAATATCTTTCACTAGAGTTCTGTGGTTTTCCTCATATCAACATTATACATATTTTGTTAGATCTGTACCTAAGTATTTCACTTTTCTGAGTGCTAATGTAAATGATAATGTGTTTTCAGTATCAAATTCTGCTTCTCTGTTGCTGGAATGTAGGAAAGTAGCTGACTTTTGTTTATTGGCCCTGTATTCTGCAGACTTACTATAATCATTTATTAGGTCCAGAAGGTTTTTTCTTTTGTTGATTCTTTCATATTTTCTATATAGACAATTGTGTCATCTGCAAACAAAAATATTTTTATTTCTTCCTTCCCAGTCTGTATATCTTTTAATTCCTTTTCTTGTCTTCCTTCATTAGATAGTTGTTGTTTTTTTTTTTAATCTCCACCCTTTAAATATTTCACTCCACTCTCTTCTTGCTCACATGGTTTCTGAGAAGTCAAATGTAATTCTTATCTTTGCTCCTCTATAGGTAAGGTGTTTTTTCCTCTGGCTTCTTTCAAAATTTTTTTCTCTATCTTTGATCTTCTGAAGTTTGGATATGATATGGCATGATGTAGCTTTTGTTTTGTTTTATATTTGGCATATATCCTGCTTGGTGTTCTCTGAGCTTCCTGGATCTGTAGTTTCGTGTCTGACAATAATTTGGGGACATTCTCAGGCACTGTTGCTTCAAATAATGCTTCTGTTCCTTTAGCTCTTTCTTTTCCTTCTGGTATTCCTGTTACACGTTATACCTTTTGTAGTTGTCCCACAGTTGTTGGATATTCTGTTTTGTTCTTTCAGTCTTTTCTCTCTTTGCTTTTCAGTTTTGCAAGTTTCTATTAGTATATCCTCAAGCTCAGAATCCAGTCATGGGCTTTCCTCTGCCATTTCCAGTCTATTGATGAGCCCATCAAAAGCATTCTTCAGGGCTTCCCTGGTGGCGCAGTGGTGGAGAAGTCCGCCTGCCGATGCAGGGGACACAGGTTTGTGCCCTGGTCTGGGAAGATCCCACATGCCGCAGAGCAGCTGGACCTGTGAGCCATGGCCACTAAGCCCGCGCGTCCGGACCCTGCGCTCTGCAACGGGAGAGGTCACAACAGTGAGAGGCCCACGTACCAAAAAAAAAAAAAAAAAAAAAAAAAAAGCATTCTTCATTTCTCTTACAGTGTTTTTGATGTCTAGCATTTATTTTTTATTCTTTCGTAATGTTTCCATCTCTCTGCCTACATTATCCATCTGTTCTTGCATGTTGTCTACTTTTTCCATTAGATCCCTTAACATTTTAATCACAGTTGTTTAATCATAGTGCCCAGTCTGATAATTCCAGCATCCCTGCCATATCTGACTCTAGTCTGATGCTTGTTCAGTCTCTTCAAATTGTGTTTTTACCTTTTTGTATTCCTTATAATATCTTGTCGAAATCCGGATGTGAGGTACTGAGTGAAAGAAACTCCAGTGAATAGGCCTTTTGTGGTGTGGTGTTAAGGTGTCAGGGGAGGAAAAACATGCTCTAGTCCTATGATTTTGGGTCTCAGTCTTTTAGTAAACCTGTGCCCATGGACTGTGAACTTTACCAGTGCTTCTCAGTTTTCCCCCCCTTAGGTAGGACAGGATGGCCAGAGGGGGCTGGAGTTGGGTATTTCCCTTGCCCCAGGTAGGTTAGGCTCTGATAAAACCCAGCAGGTTAGACTCTGCTAGTTTCTCCTGAAGATAGATCTTATTAAGAATAACAGAATGCTCTGGTATATTTCAAAATGGTTCCTTTTCTCCTACCTCTGCTGGAAACACCAGGGGAATTTTCTCTGGTATCTGCTGTGAGGGCCTGGAGGAGCTCCTAGAAGTAAAACTCACAGAAATGGGGGGCCCCTTATTCCTGAGTTCCCCTGGAGATTTTAACTCTCAGACTTGTCCACACTTGAGACACCAGCATTTTTTTTTAACATCTTTATTAGAGTATAATTGCTTTACAATGCTGTGTTATTTTCTGCTGTATAACAAAGTGAATCAGCTATACATATACATATATCCCCATAACTCCTCCCTCTTGCGTCTCCCTCCCACCCTCCCTATCCCACCCCTCTAGGTGGTCACAAAGCACTGAGCTGATCTCCCTGTGCTATGTGGCTGCTTCCCACTAGCTATCTATTTTACGTTTGGTAGTGTATATATGTCCATGCCACTCTCTCACTTCATCCCAGCTTACCCTTCCCCCCACCCCATGTCCTCAAGTCCATTCTCTATGTGTACATCTTTATTCCTGTCCTGCCCTTAGGTGCTTCAGAACCAATTTTTTTTTTTAGATTCCATATATATGTGTTAGCGTATGGTATTTGTTTTTCTCTTTCTGACTTACTTCACTCTGTATGACAGACTCTAGGTCCATTCACCTCACTACAAATAACTCAATTTCGTTTCTTTTTATGGCTGAGTAATATTCCATTGTATATATGGGCCACATCTTCTTTATTCATTCATCTTTTGATGGACACTTAGTTTGCTTCCATGTCCTGGCTATTGTAAATAGAGCTGCAATAAACATTGTGGTACATGACTCTTTTTGAATTATGGTTTTCTCAGGGTATATGCCCAATAGTGGGATTGCTGGGTCGTATGGCAGTTCTAGTTTTAGTTTTTTAAGGAACCTCCATACTGTTCTCCATAGTGACTGTATCAATTTACATTCCCCCCAACAGTGCAAGAGGGTTCCCTTTTCTCCACACCCTCTCCAGCATTTGTTGTTTGTAGATTTTCTGATGATGCCCGTTCTGACTGGTGTGAGGTGATACCTCATTGCGGGGTTTTTTTTTTTTTTTTTGCGGTATGTGGGCCTCTCACTGTTGTGGCCTCTCCCGTTGCGGAGCACAGGCTCCGGATGCACAGGCTCAGTGGCCATGGCTCACGGGCCCAGCCGCTCCGCGGCATGTGGGATCTTCCCGGACCGGAGCACGACCCCGTGTCCCCTGCATCGGCAGGCGGACTCTCAACCACTGCGCCACCAAGGAAGCCCCTCATTGTGGTTTTGACTTGCATTTCTCTAATGATTAGTGATGTTGAACATCCTTGCATTTGTTTGTTGGCAATCTGTATACCTTCTTTGGAGAAATGTCTATTTAGGTCTTCTACCCATTTTTGGATTGGGTTGTTTGTTTTTTTGATATTGAGCTGCATGAGCTGCTTGTAAATTTTGGAGATTAATCCTTTGTCAGTTGCTTCATTGCAAATATTTTCTCCCATTCTGAGGATTGTCTTTCGTCTTCTTTATGATTTCCTTTACTGTGCAAAAGCTTTTAAGTTTCATTAAGTCCCATTTGTTTATTTTTGTTTTTATTTCCATTTCTCTAGGAGGTGGGTCGAAAAGGATCTTGCTGGGATTTATGTCATAGAGTGTTCTGCCTATGTTTTCTTCTAAGAGTTTGATAGTGTCTGGCCTTACATTTAGGTCTCTAATCCATTTCAAGTTTATTTTTGTGTATGGTGTTAGGGAGTGTTGTAATTTCATTCTTTTACATGTAGCTGTCCAGTTTTCCCAGCACCACTTATTGAAGAGGCTGTCTTTTCTCCATTATATATTCTTGCCTCCTTTATCAAAAATAACCATGTGACCATAGGTGCGTGGATTTATCTCTGGGCTTTCTATCCTCTTCCAATTGTCTATATTTCTGGTTTTGCGCCAGTATCGTACTCTCTTGATTACTGTAGCTCTGTAGTATAGTCTGAAGTCAGGGAGCCTGATTCCTCCAGCTCCATTTTTCTTTCTCAAGATTTCTTTGGCTCTTTGGGGTCTTTTGTGTTTCCATACAAAGTGTGAAATTTTTTGTTCTAGTTCTGTGAAAAATGCCATTGGTAGTTTGATAGGGATTGCATTGAATCTGTAGATTGTTTTAGGTAGGATGGTCATTTTCACAATGTTGATTCTTCCAATCCAAGAACATGGTATAGCTCTCCATCTGTTTGTATCATCTTTAATTTCTTTCATCAGTGTCTTATAGTTTTCTGCATACAGGTCTTCTGTCTCCTTAGGTAGGTTTATTCCTAGGTATTTTATTCTTGTTGCAATGGTAAATGGGAGTGTTTCCTTAATTTCTCTTTCAGGTTTTTCATCATTAGTGTATAGGAATGCAAGAGATTTCTGTGCATTAATTGTGTATCCTGCTACTCTACCAAATTCATTGATTATATTTAGTAGTTTTCTGGTAGCATATTTAGGATTCTCTATGTATAGAATCATGTCATCTGCAAACAGTGACAGCTTTACTTCTTTTCTGATTTGGATTCCTTTTATTTCTTTTTCCTCTCTGATTGCTGTGGCTAAAACTTCCAAAACAACGTTGAATAATAGTGGTCAGAGTGTGCAACCTTGTCTTGTTCCTGATCTTAGAGGGAATGGTTTCAGTTTTTCACCATTGAGAAAGATGTGTTGAGCCACCAGCAATTTGTCAATTATGGTTTAGGTTTCCCTACGCTGGTACTGGTTCCTGTGGAGGTTTCTGCTTGTGGGTTTCTGCTCCAGCAAATTGTGATTCACTGTGTTCACCTGTGTGTCTCTCCAATTTTAGGGGCAGTTTGCTCTGTTACCTCACTTCTCTGACAGACGTATGTAGAGTTCATTTTTCAGTTTGTTCAGCTTTTTACCTGTTGTTGTGACAGAGTGCTGACTTCTAAGGTCCTTATATTTGGGACCAGAAACCAGAAGAGGGGATTTTGAAGTGCTCATGAGACACCCAAAGTATACCAAGGGATAGTAATGTGGCTTTCAGAAAGCTGGAGATACAGGGCCAAACGATATGAGTGTACAAGTTGTGCAGTTGGTGAAATCACGGAGTGTATGAAGTCTACCTAGGAGTGAGCTCCCAGGAGTGAGATGGAGTTCTGGGGAATTCCAACATTAAAGAGGCAGCATACGATTTTAAAGGAGCACTGAAGACATAGCCACCCTCCAATAAAATTAAATTTTCTCTGGTACTTTGTTGTAGCTCACATAAATTTATCAAAGTTCATTACCTTTTATTCTTTTACACCCACACCTCCCACACTCCAATTAACTGAAGCAATTATATTACATAATCTTCTCATCCTGGGGCAATTTTTAACATGGAGACTTTTAAAAAGTATAATAAAATATTTTAAACTGCCTTTTAAATTACGATCTATAGATTGTCCTATAACGTTTTTGTTTAAAAATATCACTGTAAAGAGAAGATATTTTATTCCAATTGGCAGGCCACAGAAAGTTTTGAGTACCAAGTTCTGAGTCTCCAAAAGTAGGATTAAAATTTTAGATACTGAAAGCTTTCAGGAAACAGCAGCATTCTGCCTGCTACAGTAAAATGAAGACAGGAGGGATACATCTGCCAAACTTGACATTGTAACTAAATCACTTTGTACTGACATAGCTTTACTTTAGCGGAGAATGTTTGTGGGGATTTTTAATCAGATAAAAATAGGGCTGCTGTTTTTTCTATACCAATTAACATAGTTGACATTTAGCCAGATCTGCCCTGGACACAGCAGGGGATGTACAGTTTGTCCTGATTCTGTGGGAAATGAAAAATGCAGCACTTGGCACAAGAGAAAATATGTGAACCCAAAAAATGTTGTCAAATATAGCAAGTCAAATTAAGGAAATTGATTTACTGAAGGGCAGTCTATGCTTTCTAGAGAACAAAGGAGGAGGGAGGACTCTGGACTTCTGAAAAAATTAGGGATCTTGAGTTTAACTATTAATATTACATATTAATGAATAAACATATTTAGTTAAAGACTTTCCTACAACCCTATTAAATATGCAATTTGTCTTACTGTGAGTTTGAGAAAGGAACTGGTAGTGGCTCAAGCATAGCATATAAAGACTTATTTAACATTTCTTAACAGAAACTCAGCCTAGATGTCATCTAGTCAAATTCTTTCATTTATGGATTAGGAAAGTTGGTCCCAGAGATATTAAATTACTTTTTATGAAGTCACTCTGATACAATGCCCTCACAGATCCTTTGGCTCATGGACTGAAAACTTTATGGGGACATCAATTCTATAGTAACATTTCAAATAACCAGAGTTTTTGAAGAATAGTTTATTCTAGTTCATTTAAACTGATGGTTAAATAATTGTTTGAAAGAAAAGTGTTTTTATATTTATAACTGCTTAAAAATTGATATAAGGTATCAGTTCATAGTCCTACCTTTATAAGTAGTGGGTTGAAAACATGAAATTGCTGGTATTGGATAATTATTTACCCACAAAAATCACAAATTTCATATGGTTCAACCTAAAGTAGGAAAGTGAACTGAACTGAATATTTAAATAACTTGTAGTAACTCAAGTTCATCACTCCAAAGAGTATTTTGTATAGTTTATCATTATGGCTTCAAATATAGATGGTTCAAGTGGCTATATAGGAAATATTCTGGTTCCCTAAATACCCTGAAAAATTGGGGACCTGTGCTAGCCAGCCTCCATGATGGACTTCAGTGATCCTCACCTCCTGGTATTCATGTCCCTGTATTGTCCCCTCTCACAATGAACAGGAATGGCCTACGTGGGAACATTGAGGAAATGATGGCGTGTGTCTTCTCAGGCTTGATCATAAAAACTATTGCAGCCTTCACTTTGCTCTCTCTTGGCTCACTCACTCTGTCAGAAGTCCATTACCATGTTATGAGAACACTCAGTCTAACGGAGAGGTGCACGTGGCAAAGAACACAGGGCTCCCGCCCCCAGCCTGCATGAACTTGCCAGCCTTGTGAGTGGGCCATCTTGGAAGCAGATCCTCTGGCACCACAGCCAAGTCTTCAGAAGCCCTGACCAACATCTTGATTGCAACCCCAGGAGAGACCCTGAGCCAGAATCACCCAGCCAAGCCGTTTCCAAATTCCTGATCCACAGTTTCTGTGTGAGGTATTGTTGTAAGCCACTAAGTTTTGGGATAATGATAACTAATACAGGACTTTAAAAACATATCTCTGCCCTATGTGTTAGTTTCCTAGGGTGACTGTAATAAATTACTACACATTTCGTGGCTTAAAACAACACAAATTTATTCCCTCACAGTTCTGGAGGCCAGAAGTCCAAAACCAAGGTGTTGGCAAGGCTACACTCCCTCCTAGGCCTCTAGGGGAGAGCACTTCCTTGCCTCTTCCCGCTTCTGGTGGCTCCATGTGTTCCTTGGCTTGTGGCTGCATTAACTTCATTCTGCCTCCACTTTCACATGGCTTTCTCCTCTTCTCTCTGTGTCTCCCCTTTGTGTGGCTCTTACAAGGACCCTTGGATTTAGAGCCTACGCAGATAATCAAGGATGATTTCATATCCAGATCCTTAATATAATTACGTCTGCAAAGACCTTTTTTCAAATAAGGTCACATTCATATGTTAGAGAATGTGGACATATCTCTGGGGTGGCCACCATTCAACCTACTACCTGCTATATGAGTTTACATATAATTTAATATATAATTTGCTTAAGTCACCTAAAAGAGTCATGAAAGCAAAATGATAATAACAGTAATAATAATAGTAATAATAGAAGACCTGGTTAATTGAGTGCTCTAGTGAATGGGTTTAATTCTCAAAGCTGCATCATATCATCTTTTTGTTTTTATGAAGAGGAACAAGAATCCTGGGTTCCAGCTACCACTGGTTGTATGCCCTTGGCAAAAAGCTTTACTTTTATGATCTCCCTTTCATTTTTTTGGCCATGCCACGCAGCATGTGGGATCTTAGTTCCCCAACCGGGGATCGAACCCGTGCACCCTGCAGGGTAATCATGGAGCCTTAACAACTGGACCACCAGGGAAGTCCCTCTATGATCTCTTTTAAGGGAAACTCCTTTCTCCTAGCCTTTTTCCATGTGTGGATACCTCCACTAGAGTAACCCCCCTGGCCTCTCTTTTCCTCCACAATCACTCTCCCTAGGGCAAGAGGAGGGATTTACCTGATGGGTGAGCTCAGGAAAAAGAAATGGACATGCTGGCTAGGGCCAGGATGGTATGAGGCCAGGGAGGCATCTGGGGCCCAAAATTTAAGAAGGCGCTCACACTCAGGGTCATGAGACAGACATGGTCATGGGTCTGAGAATGCGGGCCTCCTTGAATTTTGCACCCTACACACTCTAGTCCTGTGCATAGCCTTCACCTGTTTGGATCTGCCTGCCTGCAGAGGCCTTGTGTCTGGTCTGTCTCTGCTAAATGGTAAGGGGCCTGGGCCTGCTTAGGGAGGCCTGGTGTCTCCAGTGGACCCATGTCTAGATGAGTAAGTCTACCCAATTTGGGGGTGAAATGTATATCAGATTGGAAGATATTTGGTCACATATCAAAGCCATATCTTCCCATTTAGCTTTTCACCACTAATAAAGCTGCTATTTTAATCTTCAGTTATCTGAATCCTATATCTGTCTCTCAGCTGATTCCACAGTCAGGTAGATGAAAAGAGCACTATTAATGACATTCACATACACACACATCACAGTTCCCTCATCGATAAAAAAACAACAACTAGGTAACAGTAGGAGCCTTTATAGCATTGTTATGGAAGAGGAAAGAGACAGAGGGATGGGATTTCATTTGTTTGAAAATATTGTTTACAGCTCATGTGATTTTCCTGGACCTATAAGGCCCTAACTCCATTCCAGGGATTATATTATTGGTCACACTCCAGTGCCCCTCTGTGAAATCCTCCCTGCTGGATGATTCAAGATCACACCAATCTTTCTCTACTTTGATCCTCCATAATACTTGTTTGGACCTCACTGTTCACAGTTCTTAGTATCTATTCTCTAATTTTCCCAAGTATACATCATTTGCCCCTTCAATTAATTTTTAAACTCTCGATATTGGCCAGCTATGTTGGGGCACATTATATGAACATCATTACCCATTTATTGATTGACCAAATTAATAGGAACACTTCTTCAAGAAAAAGATCATTTTGTCTCAGAAATCATTCTTTATTTTAGAACATAGTACAGAGATTTTCCACATGGACTATTTTCCCCAAGAAAACTGTATAGTACTTAAAACACCTGAATTCCTTATATAATCCTCTTTAAGGTATTCATATTTCAGAAATGTGCTAAATTTTTTGCTGTTAATTTGCTTTCCTGGTTTCTTAATTTTTGACTCTACTTGTGAGGCTACTGATTTAACTATATTATTTTAGACAGGCCAAAATACCAGTTAGGCCAAAATGAGCTTGCTGTGTATGGACTCTGCCCAAAAGGCACACCCCTAACATATGTGGAGGTGAGACCAGACGGTACATAGAGGGCCACATATCATATGTCTACATGTTTAAAAGTTACATATAAAGTTCTCAAAGTTTTAGAGAAAAAGAACACCCTATACTTCTACTTGACATATTTTCTCTTTTCTTTTCTGAATTTCACGTTTACGTTTTTCTATTTCTATCTTGGCCTGAACTTGTACTCACTCTTAATGCTCTAAAAGACTGAAAAACAAAATGTAATTGTATTCAAACTGTCCAAATTTCGAATGTATTTTCCATCAAAAACAATGTAAAGCAGGGCTTCCCTGGTGGCACAGTGGTTGAGAGTCCGCCTGCTGATGCCGGGGACACTGGTTCGTGCCCCGGTCTGGGAAGATCCCACATGCCGTGGAGCGGCTGGGCCCGTGAGCCATGGCCACTGAGCCTGCGCATCTGGAGCCTAAAAAAAAACGTAAAGTAAACAAAACAATCTGAAAAATTACAATTATTTTTGGATTAAGGTGGTCAAAAAGTGCAAAATTTATAAGATAAATAAGTTCTGGGGATATAAAGTACAACATGACAGCTATAGTTAAAAATACTGTCTTGTATATTTGAAAGTTGCTAAGAGAGTAGATTATAAAAGTTTTCACCACAAGGGGAAAAAAATTGTAACTGATTTAATGGATGTTAACTAAGCTTATTGTGGTAATCATTTTGCAATATATACATACAGTTGGCCCTCTGTATCAGTGGGTTATGCATCCATGGATTCAACTAACCATAGATAAAAAATATTTGAGAAAAAAAAGTTCCAGAAAGTTTCAAATAGAAAAACTTTAATTTGCTCCATACAGGCAACTATTTACATAGCATTTATTTTGTATTAGGTATTATACGTAAGCCACAGATGATTTAAAGTATATGGAAGATGTTCATAGGTTATATGCAAATACTACACCATTTTATATAGGGGACTTGAGCATCCATGGATTCTGGTATCCAAAGGGGTCCTGGAACCAATCCAGAGATGACTGTATCAAATTATTATGTTGTACACCTTAAGCTTACACAATGTTATATGCAAATTGTATCTCAATAAAACTGGAAATAATTGCAATATTTTATGTTATTTTTTTAACATCTTTATTGGAGTATAATTGCTTTACAGTGGTGTGTTAGTTTCTGCTGTATAACAAAGTGAATCAGCTATATGTATACATATATCTCCATATCTCCTCCCTCTTGCGTCTTCCTCTCACCCTCCCTATCCCACCCCTCTAGCTGGCCGCAAAGCACCGAGCTGATCTCCCTGTGCTATGTGGCTGCTTCCCACTAGCTATCTATTTTACATTTGGTAGTGTTTATATGTCCATGCCACTCTCTCACTTTGTCCCACCTTACCCTTCCCCCTCCCCATGTCCTCAAGTCCATTCTCTACATCTGTGTCTTTATTTCTGTTCTGCCCCTAGGTTCTTCAGAACCATTTTTCTTTTTTTTTAGATTCCATATATGTGTGTTAGCATATGGTATTTGTTTTTCTCTTTCTGACTTACTTCACTTTGTATGACAGACTCTAGGTCCATCCATCTCACAACAAAAAAATCAATTTCATTTCTTTTTATGGTTGAGTAATATTCCATTGTATATATGTGCCACATCTTCTTTATCCATTCATTTGTCGATGGACACGTAGGGTGCTTCCATGTCCTGGCTATTGTAAATAGTGCTGCAATGAACACTGTGACCCTTTTTGAATTATGGTTTTCTCAGGGTATAAAAAAAAACTTTTTTTCTAAAAAATTCAAAATTCTCTCCCTAAAAATTGAAAAGGGAAAAATAAATTGTAGCTATTGAATATCAGAATTTTAAATCAAAGTTACAGAAAAAATTTTTGAAAGTTTATTTGCATTATTTAAATATTTTAATTAAAATAAAAGTATTCTTGATTCTCACATTGACCATCCAGTGGCCAATGTGAGGAACTTATATCACCACTTCATGTATGTTATGTTAGCCTACATATACACACATGTAAGAGTAATATGAATTGTTTTATGTTGCAAAATGTCCCTCAGCCATCATGTTCAGTTACTGTAAATAATATGCTAATTCACAAGTACGTCTGGAGATACAAATTAAAACGTGAAGAAAAGCAAGAAAATGGATGCTTGATACGCTAGAAGTTGATACCATGCTATGAAAAATCTCTTGCGCTCACACTATCTGAGAGGAGGAATCTGAAAAGGTAGTCTTTTATTCTTCCTAGGTGTTTCTACTATCTAATACCCAAATTGCTGATGTACATCTCCAAGTTTAGTGGCGATATAATCCACAGGACTTCATAACATTTAGACGCAGCTGCCTTTTCACTCAAGGACATAGGAGAAGGAACATAAAGAAGCATTTCCCTGGGGCCTGAATGCTGTTAGCATGAAAGTGAATGTTTAAGGACATACTGTGCCAATGCTGAGCACAAAACTCAAGTGCCAGAGGTGCCCATGTGCTATTTAATAAATTTTGTGTGTGTTTTTATGATAAGTGAGGCCTTCTAAAACACAGGGTCTAAGGCAGGACCACCTTGGGAGCAGAGTTGGTTGCACTACTGCTCCAAAAGTCAATCATTGAAAGTCAGAAAGTTCGTTCTAGTCCCTTATGTGATTCATGGATTAATGAATTAAGTTATTTGTAGTGTTACAGTATAATAGTGAGAGCACACAGACTCTGGAGACATAGTGCTTAGGTTCACATCCCAACTTTGCTACTTAGTTTTGTAACTTTGGGCAAGTCACTTAACCTTTCTACATCTCAGTTTTCTTATCTGTAGAATGGGGGTGCTAATAACAATAACTACCTTGAAGGACAGTTGCCATGCTTAAAAACACCTCTCATTGAGTAAAGTGTTGAGAACAGTACATGGATTCTAGCAAGTTATATATATGTAATTATATATTAATATAATATTATATAATGATTAATACAATATATTAGTAATTACATGATATATCATTATTATTATATATGATTATTCTATGTTTTAAACCAATTCATTCTTGGAAATAACACAATCATTAATAATAATTATAATAATTACAACTAGTTTTTGAGTGCCTTCTATGTGCCAAGCACAGCATTTACATTTTATCATTTGAGCCTCAGAACACTCTTGAGAGGTAGGCATTATTCTCAATTTTCAGAGGAAGAGGCTAAAAGTAAGACTAGTTAACTAATCTGCTCAAGGGCACAGGTAGTAAGTGACTGGGCTGAACTTCAAATAGATGTTTTCTGAGTCTTCAGCCTGTATTTTTTTCACTTTCTTCTTGGTGAATCAACCATGTCTCTTAATCCCAGATTCCAAGTTCACAGGGTACAATGTTACTATTATTCTTAAGGATGAAAATTGTAAGTAACTTGTCATCACCAAACTTTGAGCTCCTTGAGGGCAGAGATTGTTTTATTCAGCTCTTAGCACAGTGCCAGGAATACAGTTGACACGCAATATATGTTTGTCAAACTAGAGAAAGACAAATGTCATATGATGTCACTTATATGTGGAATCTAAAAGATGATACAAATGAACTTATTTACAAACCAGAAACAGACTCAAGGACATGGAAAACAAATTTATGGTTACCAAAGGGAAAAGGCAGGGGTTGGGGGTGAGAGGGACAAATTAGGAATTTGGGATTAGCAGATACAAACTACTATATATAAAATAAAAAACAAGGTCCTGCTGTATAGCACAGGGAACTAAATTCAATATCTTGTCATAACCTATAATGGAAAAGAATATGAAGAAGCTTGTATATGTATATGTATAACTGAGTCACTTTGTTGCACACTTGAAACTGGTGTACATTGTAAATCAACTATACTTCAATTATGTATATATATAAGGTTAGCAAACCAATGATGATTAATCTGGAGCCAAGAACAGGCTAGGGAAATTAACAAACATAATATTTTGTGATTTGAGAGTCTAAAATAGATTCACTGAGCTAACTGCTGTACTACCTCTGCTTCATGTAACAAAATTTTATATGATCAAATAATGATTTTTTAAGTTCAGTCATTTCTATACCCTTAGTTCTTGTTTTGACATGTTTTACCCAGGGCATGTAGGCCTTGACTCTGCCATGAAACTTTTTGAAGACTAGGAACATTCAAATTCTTTTCTTTCCACTATTATTCTCAGGATCCTTGCTAGAGAACAAATTACAGGATGTTGAGAGAGATGTTTTCCTTATTTAGATTTGAACTGCATGTGGCTCTATTTTTCTCAGAAAAATCTCATGGTACACACAGGTTCATACCAGCTTGGAATATTATTTGTTTGCCTGCCATTTTAAATAACATTTAAATTTAAGTGCGTATATTTACGGATACAGTGATGATTCTATAGAGTTTTATTCTGAGTTTCAGTTCTTCTGGAGTTGCACAAGGAACAACCTGCAACTAGTACTGAACAGCATCCTAAAATGCATTTCCTAGCAATTTGTAGGAGGAGAAAAATGAACCGCCGCCAGTTCTTCTACTGGACCAGAAACAGCAGCTATTTATTTACTCTTTAGTCCAGACTGGGAAAATGGGATTTCAAGCAGACTCAAGCAGCATAAGCCCAAGTGAGTGGCTAACCAAAAAGGTGATGAAAAAAAAAAAGACTTGTGTCAGACATAATCCCAAATATCCACTCCTTCATCCTTTCTTGGTGATGGAAACTTGAGTTAAGCTGAGTTTATAGCCATTCAAAAAAACAAAACAAAACAAAACAAAGTTTCTTTTGCAGTTAGGTATGTCTATATAACTAAATTCTAATCAGTGAGATGTTAGTAGAACTGTCCTTTGCAATTCAACCTGGTTTATATATAGCACTGAAAAGAAACACACACTTGTTTCTCCTAAAAGCTTAGCATTTCTTTTCAAATGTTCCCTCGTTTTTATAATCTAATCTCTAAAATCTTTCAATCTATTATTATATATTGAGTCCTATGTTGTAAGGTTATAAATTCATTTCTTTTAAATTTTCTTTTTACCCTTGAAAAGATATTTTACGTTTTGAATAGTGAATAATTATTAAGGAGGTAGATAAGAGTAGGGGGTGGGAGGAGAAAAGAAAATGAAATGAAAAAATTAGACTTTAACACAAAAGAAAACTTATCTAAGTGCACATTAAACATTTTGGCCAAGAAAATTCTAATAAGAAATACCAAAAGATTTTTAACCATCAGGAACAGAAGTCTGACAAAACCAAAAGGCAGGTTTCTTTAGGATCTAATAAGATAATTTTGTCTTCTTGTTAGCAAATGGATGTTGGAAAAATATGCTCAGATGTTCCCCCAATGGTAACAATGTGCATGATTCAGTCTGTGAGCAATGGCAACTTACCATGATGTTGGGGAAATGCACACAATTGCCAAATCATATCCTCAGGCACCAGAATATGTGTGAGTCCTCTACCCACTACCGACTCATGTCTCTAAGATATGTTGAGACACTCGTCATGTGTCTGTTTTTAGTCAGCAGTGTAGTGTAATACAAAGAGCACTGGGTTCAAGGTCAGAAGACTTGAGCCTCCGGCCAGGCTCTCACACTTCATGGCCTTGTGCATGCCGCTTGACCTTGCCCAGTGTCAGTTTCTTCATCTTTAAATTGGGGTTAATAACACCTGCACTGCTCGCTCAGAAGTCTGTTGTGAAGATCCAACGATGTGTATGAGTTAGTGCTTTGTAAATTATAAAAGTTAAGCATTCTCTTACTGCAGGCTTTTCTGCCTATACCTTCGGATCTACGTTGATATTTCTTTTCCTGAAAATCTTTTTTTGAAAATTAAGAGTGAGTCTGAATCCTTCAGTTACCTCTTTCGAGAACAAATCCCATATCCTCTTCAGCCTCTTTGTCATAAATGGTGAGTTGGACTAGACTGATAGGTCAAACTTCTATTCAGCCGCAGAAAAATATTTTAAATAAATGTATTCAGAAGATCGCATGTAAAAAGGACAGAAACAGTTTTGCTCTTAGTTGAGATGGTTGAAGCTGGAATGAGGGGAGCTCAGAATCCTGTCTAATTAGACTTTTCCCCCACTATACCCCGCTCGGGCAACTCCTGAAGCCTTCCCAACAAAACTCAGATCCTTCCCACTCTAACCTACATTGTTGATGTTATGATTCCAGCCCTTATGTTTCTATGATTCTTCATGCAAACTCTGTCTACTTGAAAAGGGTAAAAAAAAACTGTAGTATGTTATGGACAGATAGATGCCTTGGCATCTGAACTCTTACTAGCTGGCCAACAAATTTGCTGAAATACAGCCAGATCAGTTTAACCAGATAACTACCAAACTCCTCGAGACAGAAGATGTCTTTAAGAAGCTATGTGAGGGCTTCCCTGGTGGCGCAGTGGTTATGAATCCACCTGCCAACGTAGGTAGGAATTGGCACACAATAGGTAGGAATTGGCAAGAAAGAATTCATGTTAGCATCTTACCAGTAATGAAGAAATGAGATTTTATAGGTGGGGCCATAGGTTTTTGTTTGGCTTTGTTTTTGTTTTTCTTTCTGGTTGATGGCATAGGTCTTTGAAATCTCGTACATTTCTTCAGTATTTTACATACTAAAGAAAAATAATAAACCCATGAAAACAGTTGATTAAAGCCTCCTTTTCTGGGCTTCCCTGGTGGCGCAGTGGTTGAGAGTCCGCCTGCCGATGCAGGAGACACGGGTTCGAGCCCTGGGCCGGGAAGATCCCACATGCCACGGAGTAATTAAGCCCGAGCGCCACAACTACTGAGCCTGTGCTCTAGAGTCTGTGAGCCACAACTGCTGAGCCCGTGTGCTGCAACTGCTGAAGCCCATGTGCCCTAGAGCCCGTCCTCCGCAACAAGAGAAGCCACGGCAATGAGAAGCCCGTGCACCGCAACAAAGAGTAGCCCCTGCTCGCCACAACAAGAGAAAGCCTGCGCACAGCAACGAAGACCCGACACAGCCAAAAGTTAATAAAATAAATAATTAAAAAAAAAAAAAAAAAGCTATGTGAAATATCTCAGCAGTCCCCATGGAGCCAAGAGCTCTGCCTGAAACTATAAAATAAATATTGAATGGTCAATTCTCCAAGCTGTTCTACACTAAATATACAGTAATTCTGCAGGCTCTTTGAAACTGTTTTCAGTAAGAATGACTCAGAGATGAAGAAGCCACTTATAACAAAGCAAGTAATGCAATACCATTTCTCAATGCCCCAAACAAGAGAGCTTGCTTAGGGAAGTTGGCTTCAGAATACACAGATCATATAATCGCAGAATGTCAGACCTGGAAATAATGCTAGAGAACAGCTGGTCTATTTTACAAATGACAAATCTGAAATCCAGAAAGACTGTGAGCTGCCCAAGATTAGGAATTCATTCAAGCTTCATTAAGTAAACATCAGCTGAGTACGAACTATATGCCAGGTGGTAAGAATAAGTAGGCAAATAAAACACAATCCCTGTCCAAGTGGTGAGAAAAGACAAGTAAATCCATAATTGCAGTTAGATTGTTGCAAAACCAGGTTTCAAACTCTGTGTCCAAGTTCTGAAGCCAGTGTCTGTCCCACCACCTCACACACTACTCTTCTCAAATCAAAAAGCTTGAGAAATTAGTAGTGGGGAACTATGGCCAAAATGATCCAAAGATAAATTAATGTAAACTAAGCCTCAGTCTTTGGGGTGCACAGGTACTTATCCCCATTTCTTAAGGACCTATGAGTAATAAAGAGGGCTCTATCCTTAAATGAAAGAAAATGTTTATGCCGATCGCTCACTAATATTTATAAGGACTTCTTAGAACACTGAGGAAATCACGAATGAGAAAGTCCTACAAAGAAAACTAATGATAGCATGGCCTTTGCTCAACTTTTGGAGAAGATGCCATCAAGGTCAAAGTCATGAAAAATTCCATTAACTATTGGCCTACTTTTCAACCTACTTAAGCAAGAAAAGGAGACTTTTTTTTTTTTTTTTTGGTGGTACACGGGCCCCTCACTG
The DNA here is from genome assembly GCF_000442215.2 of Lipotes vexillifer. Classification (NCBI taxonomy): domain Eukaryota; kingdom Metazoa; phylum Chordata; class Mammalia; order Artiodactyla; family Lipotidae; genus Lipotes; species Lipotes vexillifer. Next base: position 487,400 of record NW_006774099.1, read on the forward strand.
CTGTGGCCTCTCCCGTTGCGGAGCACAGGCTCCAGATGCGCAGGCTCAGTGGCCATGGCTCACAGGCCCAGCCACTCCGCGGCATGTAGGATCTTCCCGGACTGGGTCACGAACCCGTGTCTCCTGCATCGGCAGGTGGACTCTCAACCACTGCGCCACCAGGGAAGCCCAGAAAAGGAGGCTTTAATCAACTGTTTTCATGGGTTTATTATTTTTCTTTAGTATGTAAAATACTGAAGAAATGTACGAGATTTCAAAGACCTATGCCATCAACCAGAAAGAAAAACAAAAACAAAGCCAAACAAAAACCTATGGCCCCACCTATAAAATCTCATTTCTTCATTACTGGTAAGATGCTAACATGAATTCTTTCTTGCCAATTCCTACCTATTGTGTCTTTTCTAAACTGCATTGTGGTTTTCAACTACAGTAAAGTAAAATCAGCACATATACCTAAACAAGAAAACTTTAGGAAACAATATCCCTACATTTATTTGGCAAAAGCCTAGCATTAGTAGACCTGAGGTCAGGCCCCTTACAAGGAATCCATCATCTATCCATCTATTGTCCATTCATTCATCTAGCAAGTGTTTATTGAGTGCCTTCCTCATGAATACCATGACATCAGAAGCTATGTGAAATACTTACGACACAGAATAGTATTTCTCAAAATGTAGTTTGAGGATCCACCTGCATCAGAATCACTTGGAGAACTTGCTAAAACCTAAGTTCCTAGACTTCACTAGTATTAATCATTTATATTGGTTATAGCACCCTATAGTTCTGCAAGCAACAGAAACCAACTCAGGCTACCTTAGGCAAAGAAGGAGCGGATTGGAAGGATATCAGGGGTTCACAGAATTTACCAGAGATTGGAACCAAGGAAGCTTTAGAGGAGTCACAACAAAAATCATAAGGCAGGAACGATGTGGTCTGCATGCTGACGCTGCGACTATCCCCAGTTGTAATGTCATCGCATCACTGCTCTAGACTGAAAGTTCTGAAAAAGAGCCTCCAAATGATGGGGCCTGCAGCCCAGGCCCAGGGGACTTTTCTGAAGACTACACAAAGGGAGATTCCACTAAAAAGAAATTAGAAAGAAAATGGGAAGTGGAGTTAAATGCCAGTTAGTCAAAACTGACAAATGACTAGGTAGCTATTAAATCAGAATCTCTGAGGGTTAGGCTGGGAGTTTTCTACATTTTTTTTAAACAAGTTTCTCAGACAATTAAGCAAGCTTCTTCAAAGTCTGAGGAACAATGATGTGAAGGATAGGATCTATACCCTAGAATGCATTTTTTTTTTTTTTCCGGTACGCGGACCTCTCACTGTTGTGGCCTTTCCTGTTGCGGAGCACAGGCCCCGGACGCGCAGGCTCAGCAGCCATGGCTCACGGGCCCAGCCGCTCCGCGGCATGTGGGATCTTCCCGGACCGGGGCACGAATCCGTGTCCCCTGCGTCGGCAGGAGGACTCTCAACCACTGCGCCACCAGGGAAGCCCCCTAGAATGCATTTAAATTGATTTTAATCGAAGTGGAAAACAGAGACATCTTATTTATGAAACTGAAGAATAATTCCAAGTTTCTTATCGGATGTCTCCCTGTAGATATTGGCCCCCATGTCTACCTCTTGCCCTCATCAGCCATTATCTCTTCAGTCAAAAATGAACATCTTTATAAAAAGATATTATGCTTATGCAATAGAATATGCAATTACAATAGAATATATGTACACTCATATTTTTATGGAAAAAATATATAAATGCATAAAAGTATATGTGGAATACTACATATCAAAATGTAAACAATGAAAAAGAAAGAATAATTCCAAAGAAAATATAAAATGCATGACAGGTACATAGAATATACAGTACATACAAGTAACAGAAATCCTTTATTTCAAACTCTTATGTATTTCAGTATTTTCTAATTTTTCTGGAATGAAAAAAATACTCTAATCCAATGCATTTGACTGTAATTGATCATTGTTAGTGACCATCTTTAGACTTTCATATGGCTGATAGTTTAGGACTTTCTAAAAGCACTACATGTCAAATTTTTTAAAGTTATAGAAATTTTCATCAGTATCACTTATTGAATGTCAAATGCAGAGAAATGGTCACCAAGAAGACGCTACAGTGCAATTAATTTATTCATTCCAACTGACATTTGAGTACTTTCCACATGTATAGTGTTATCCTAGGCTCTATGTTATACAAAAAAAAAAAAAAAAATGTAGAAGCGAACTAGTTAAAGAAAAAAGATTATTTTAGTAGGAGACTACTAAAAAACAATGTGAAAGCAGCTTATAAACAAACACATGAGGGTATAATCTAGATTCTAGATAGTGTCTAATGTCTGGCTGAACAGCCCTAAAGCATGCTCCTCTCAAACTAACTCCAGTGGATAAGAGCAAGATAAACCATCAGCTTTTCTTGTGTGTTGCATTGATCTGAGATAGGAGTAGTCATAAAATAGAAGACTTACAGGCAGTTCTGAAATACAGCATCAACCACTGTGTGGTAGCTGCCTCCCAGGACAGCTGAGAACAGCCTGGCTCCTTTTAACAGAAAAGTATCCACCAGTCCCCAACAATTACCTTGCCTCTGGCTGATCACAGGGCTTGGAGGCAAAACTGAGACCAGGGAACCAAAAGGGCAGTTAGTAGCTGTGTTCAGGCAGTTAGGACAGTAGCTGGCTCCTAGGAGGAGCTCAGTGAATGCTCCTTGTTCAATAGTCATTTATTTGGAAAGAGCTGCTGCCATTACATGGGTCTATCCAACTCTTCTCTCACCCTTTCCTCCTTATTTTCTCACTCCTCTGGGTCCCCCTGCCACATACAACACAAAGAGAGAATAATCACCATCCACATTCAAAGTGCTATCTTTGAATGAAACACAGAAGTGTTTACCTGGATGCCAAACACTTAAAACCACCAAAGTATCTCAAATGCATTGCAAAACATAACCTAAAATGTACGTTTAGCTAGAGGCCCCTCGAAAGAAAGAAAGAATAAAAAGTAATTTGGGTTCAGGCAAGAAGGGATGTTTCTGCTGTTTTTATGCATAATGTTTTAAGCTTTGTCTCTACAAAGCTTAGAGAGACTTGTTAAAAGCACATTAAAATGCAGCTAGCTGGTTAACTCACAAGTCAAGTCGTGTAAGTGTAGATCTTTATTATTATAATTATAACAGTTAATAATTATTATAATCAACATTTATGTAGTGTTCAACGTTACCAAATGCTTTACACTATTCTTGGCTCTTATTCTGCTAATACTAAATCAATTAAAGCCAAGAGCATTTCATTTTTATTCACTAATGATGCTGAAGTTTGAATGTTTTGTGGAACTTACAGAGAAAAAGACAGATGGACTAAAAGTTTAAATATTTGGTGTAATTACAGTTAAAATATCCAACTGTAGGGACTCCCCTGGTGGTGCAGTGGTTAAGAATCTGCCTGCCAGTGCAGAGGACTCAGGTTTGATCCCTGGTCCCATATTCCGTGGAGCAATGTGGAATGTGATCCCACATTCCGTGGAGCAACTAAGCCTGTGCGCCACAACTACTGAGCCTGCGCTCTAGAGCCCTCGAGCCACAACTACTGAGCCCGCGTGCCACAACTACTGAAGCCCGTGCACCTAGAGACCATGCTCCGCAGCAAGAGAAGCCACCACAATGAGTAGCCCACGTACCACAATGAACAGTAGCCCCCGCTGGCCGCAACTAGAGAAAGCCCACGCGCAGCAAAGAAGAACCAATGCAGCCAAAAATAAAAATAATTAATTAATTAATTAATTATTTTAAAAAGTAAGAGGAAGGTTTAAAAAATATTCAACTGCGTAATTTAATTGAAGCTTCACACATTATAAAATCAATTATTAAAGTGGCTATTTAAAAAATTTATGTATTTATGTATGTACGTATTTATTTATTGGAGTACAGTTGATTTCCAATATTGTGTTAGTTTCAGGTGTACTTTTATTTTTTATTGTTTATTTATTGAAGTATAGTTGATTTACAATATTGTAAAATAGTTATTTTATTTTGATTTTGCTTATAATTACAGAACATAACAGATACTGATAGCCTATATCAGTGTTTCCATAACTTTTCTAATGATATGAATTATAAAGGAATATTTATTAAAAATACAATTCCTTAGCTCCCAAGGCTTGGAGTTTCTGATTCATTAGCTCTGGGATGAGACCAAGAAAATTGTAATTTTAACCAATACTGTAAGAAATTTTTATTATCAGGGAAATTTGGGAAACAGTAGTTTCTGTTAACTGGTATCCAACTCCCAGACCCCACGGGAACTTGGAACATACAAAGTCTACTTGTATAATCAATCTGTCAGACACTGGGCTCAGGGCTTTCCACCTCTCTTTTGGTCTCCACAACATTCCATAAGATAGAGAGTGTTACCATTTTTGGGAATCAAATTTTGAAAGGTTGAATAACTAGACCAACAGAAAAGTTGAATAACCAGACCAGGAATACAAAGCCAGGTCTACCTGTCTCCAAAGGCTACGCCCAATCAGTCTGTATTTTCTTCTGCACATTGCCAAGTTTTGCATCTCAGAAAAGGAAAGAAGAGAGGAGGAAAAGAAGGAAATAGAATTCCAGTAAGTGCACTTTAGCTTTTCAAGAGATTATTGAATATACACACTAAGTCAAAAAGTTAAATACACCTTAAAATTATCCAACTGAAATGTAAAACTGTTAAAAAGAATCATGTAGAAGTTCCAGGGGAAGACCAAAGGGAATAGACGGTCATAAAATAGACCTAAGATGATAGTTGATTTCTATATTAGTGTTCAGGTAGTTGTTATTTTGTTGGGAAGCAGAGAGCCCCTTCTGTTTGAGGAAGGAGAGGAAAGAATAATTAGGTTATGATGCTTGAGGGGAACTGGTTTATGGTTTCTCTCAAGTTGGCAATTTAAACTATAAGGAGAACATTCTTTTCCGATGGCTGCAACCATTAATCTTGACTGAAGGAACGAAGCAAAAGTAATGCACAGTCTGTAGCTCCGATCTTTGTTTTGCATTAATGATGCTGAGAAAGGAAATTCTCCAAAGTCTCTTGATAAGCAATCCTAGTTATAAGAATCAGATTATTTTATAAAAATGCAAGACCTGAGTTGAGCTAACTTTTTCAGAGAACACAAGCTGAGTTGAGCTAGTTTTTGTGCAGAACGCAAGCTCTAATGTTACACTGAAAGGCCCAGCAAACAAAACCTTCAGGCCTTTGGTGCAGAAATGGGACAGATAGCCCATGATGAGAAAGGGTGGAATATATCAGCAAGTTGTTATTGAAATAGCAACGCCCCCCCTTTGGGTTTGTGGTATTGGTCTGAATGCAGACAATGGTGATTATTTTTCAGTTTTGTTATGGATGTGGCTGCTTCCTTGGCTTTCAAAAAATTCTACTGCCTTGGTTTCTCTGTTTCAACGTGTCATAATATCTCTGCTTTACAATTAGGGGCGGTGGTCTTGGAAATAGACTAGTATGCAGGTGGGATTTATAGCTTAGGGGAGACTACAGTATGGTAATGAACTTAGCTCAGGGGAGCTTCCAGAAAGGTAACAGACCCATTAACCAGTAAGAGGACAGTTGTAGGAATGAGTCTGAAAGTGAGAAAGACATTATAAAAGAGCCTGATAAGCTGAAAGGGCCTGGCTATAAAGCAACATCAAAAACCCTGTTAATTCCCACCCTTCTTATACAGTTGATATAGATCAGAAATTAATCTAAGAACTTTGTGTTAGAAAAGCAAAGTAATACCCCAGGGGAGATGTTTAAACACTAGGGCAGGGTGTTGTGGTTTTCACTTTCAAAGCACAGTTTGCATATAAGGAAGCATCCTAGTGAATATAAATAATTTTATTATTTTGTCTATATTGAATTTATTTCATTTACACTTAATTTTTAAGCTGAAATAGGTTTTTAAGACCTGAATGTGTAAAGTAGGGATGTTGAAGAAAAGGCCCAGTTCTCAAATGCAGAAAACTACTACAAAAAGTGGTGTGATTTGTCTAGGCATTTGCTGCCTTGATGCTTTGCGTGCCTGAGATCAGGGGTTAAACCCATTGTTCTTTGAGATCTTCCCAATTCTAAGAGCTATGTATCTATGGACCAGAATCTGAAGGGGAACAAAAATAAAGCCTTTTCTCATTAGTGTGTCTAAGAAACATTTCCCAACTAGATTGTATTATATCTCTGTACCATGTCATATACTATCTACATGCCAAGTGGAAAATATAGTTGGAAATTTTTTTTTTTTGCCAACTATAACTCTGTTCTGAGAAACTACTTTCTTTACCAACCATGGCTATTCAATCACATCTTATAATGTAGTATAGGTATCCAAGGAATACCCACCATGGTCTTCTGAGTCACTGAATCAACTCTTAATAAAAATTACAGATATATTACAAAGGCACCAGGGACTGGCGTAGTGTCCACCTGTTTTTCTTGCAGATGTCTAATCTAGCCAACCAATTGGTTATGCATTGTGAGATGGGAGGACAGAAGCATCCTGTAATAGCCAAGCAAGTTGGTTTCTTAGACATCTCCATATGACTGTCTCATAGGTCTATCGTACTTAACATATCCAAATCAAACCAAATCCCCAAAAAGTGTTCTACATGCAATCTTTCCTATCTCGGTAAATGGCACCACCATACACCCAGGAATTCAAGTCCAAACCTAGGACTCATTCTAGTTCCTGCTTTACCTCACTCCCCAAATTTAATTCACCAACACATTCTGGAAATTCTGAACAAATTCTTCTGAAACAAATCCTGAATTTCACCATTATTACTCTTATGATCCTACTCTAAGCCACCATCATCACTCATCTGGACTGCCATAAAAGCTTCCGTTTTCATTGTTGCTCCTCTATACTCCATTCTCTAGCCAGAAAATAGAATCATCTTTAAAAAACACAAATCAGTCCATATCTCTCCCTTGTTTAATTCAACCCTGTCCATGGCCTTTCACTATAAAACATAGCCAATAGTCTTACCAAACCCTATAGGATCCTACATGATCTGGCCTCTGCCTACCTCTTCTTACCAAACCCTATAAGATCCTGCATGATCTGGCCTCTGCCTACCTCTATGGTCTCACCTCCTACCTCTCACCCTTTTCTTCAATTCACTCCAACTAAATTGTCTTTTTCTTCTGTCCCATGAACCTGTACACCAAGCTAAATTGCACTCAGTGCCTTTGGGTTACTGCTCTCTATGCCTGATATGCTTTTCCTGGACCTTTTTATAGCTGTCTCCTCATAATTCAGGTCTCAGCTCAGGGATCACCTCCACAGAGGAGCCTCTTCACCTCTCCTCTCCCTATTCATTAGATTTATTTTGGGATTTGATTTTTTTAAAGCTATATTCATCTATTACTTTGATTTTTTAAATTAAGGAAAAATAAATGTATAAACAAATAAAATAGCCTCCCTAGTCACTATTATATGACTTTGTTTTGTTTTCTTCATTATAATCATAATTTTCTCAAATTAATATTTTTATTTGAGTTTACTTGTTTATTGTGTGTTTCTCACTATAATGTAAGCTCCACGAGAAGGGAGATTTGTTTCAATGACCCCCATGTCTGCCATATCAACCAGTGTATCCCAGCACCTACAAGGTCTTTTGTACATCGTAGAGTCTCAGTAAATATTTGTTAAGTGCATAGATTTCAGTTGCCTAAGAGAAAGGTAGTTTTCTCTTGGCTGAGAATGGTCACATGCATTCATTTAAAAAGAATGTTTTAATGAAATATTTTGTTCAAGTTGGGTTCTATTTGCATGTTAAGATACTATTGCCAGGGACTTCCTTGGTGGTCCAGTGGTAAGACGCCACACTCCCAATGTAGGGAGCCAGGGTCTGATCCCTAGTCGGGGAACTAGATCCTGCATGCATGCCGCAACTGACTCCACAGTCCGCAACTAAAGATTCCTGAATGCCACAGTGAAGATCCAGCATGCCGCAGCTAAGGCCCACAGCAGCCAAAATAAATAAATAAATAATAAATATGAAAAAAAAAAATCCAAGAACATGGTATATCTCTCCATCTATTTGTATCATCTTTAATTTCTTTCATCAGTGTCTTATAATTTTCTGCATACAGGTCTTTTGTCTCCTTAGGTAGGTTTATTCCTAGATATTTTATTCTTTTTGTTGCAATGGTAAATGGGAGTGTTTTCTTGATTTCACTTTCAGATTTTTCATCATTAGTGTATAGGAATGCCAGAGATTTCTGTGCATTAATTTTGTATCCTGCTACTTTAACAAATTCATTGATTAGCTCTAGTAGTTTTCTGGTAGCATCTTTAGGATTCTCTAGGTATAGTATCATGTCATCTGCAAACAGTGACAGCTTTACTTCTTCCCATGCACATATGGTCACCTTATCTTTGATAAAGGATGCAGGAATGTAGAGTGGAGAAAGGACAGCCTCTTCAATAAGTGGTGCTGGGAAAACTGGACAGGTACATGTAAAAGTATGAGATTAGATCACTCCCTAAAAGCATACACAAAAATAAGCTCAAAATGGATTAAAGGCCTAAATGTAAGGCCAGAAACTATCAAACTCTTAGAGGAAAACATAGGCAGAACACTCTATGACATAAATCACAGCAAGATGCTTTTTGACCCGCCTCCTAGAGAAATGGAAATAAAAACAAAAATAAACAAATGGGACCTAATGAAACTTCAAAGCTTTTGCACAGCAAAGGAAACCATAAACAAGACCAAAAGACAACCCTCAGAATGGGAGAAAATATTTGCAAATGAATCAACTGACAAAGGATTAATCTCTAAAATTTACAGGCAGCTCATGCAGCTCAATAACAAAAAAATAAACAACCCAATCCAAAAATGGGCAGAAGACCTAAATAGACATTTCTCCAAAGAAGATATACAGACTGCCAACAAACACATGAAAGAATGCTCAACATCATTAATCATTAGAGAAATGCAAATCAAAACTACAATGAGATATCATCTCACACCAGTCAGAATGGCCATCATCAAAAAATCTAGAAACAATAAATGCTGGAGAGGGTGTGGAGAAAAGGGAACACTCTTGCACTGCTGGTGGGAATGTGAATTGGTTCAGCCACTATGGAGAACAGTATGGAGGTTCCTTAAAAAACTACAAATAGAACTACCATATGACCCAGCAATCCCACTACTAGGTATATACCCTGAGGAAACCAGAATTCAGAAAGAGTCATTTGGAAGGTCCCACATGCCGTGGAGCAACTAGGCCTGTGAGCCACAGCCGCTGAGCCTGTGCGTCCGGAGCCTGTGCTCCGCACCAGGAGAGGTCACAGCAGTGAGAGGCCCGTGTACCGCAAAAAAAAAAAAAAAAAGAGTCATGTACCAAAATGTTCATTGCAGCTCTATTTACAATAGCCCAGAGATGGAAACAACCTAAGTGTCCATCATCGGATGAATGGATAAAGAAGATGTGGCACATATATACAATGGAATATTACTCAGCCATAAAAAGAAACGAAACTGAGCTATTTGTAATGAGGTGAATGGATCTAGAGTCTGTCATACAGAGTGAAGTAAGTCAGAAAGAGAAAGACAAATACCATTTGCTAACACATATATACGAAATCTAAGAAAAAAAAAGTCATGAAGAACCTAGGGGCAGGACAGGAATAAAGACACAGACCTACTAGAGAATGGACTTGAGGATATGGGGAGGGGGAAGGGTAAGCTGTGACAAAGCGAGAGAGAGGCATGGACATATATACACTACCAAACGTAAAATAGATAGCTAGTGGGAAGCAGCCACATAGCACAGGGAGATCAGCTCGGTGTTTGTGACCACCTAGAGGGGTGGGATAGGGAGGATGGGAGGGAGGAAGACGCAAGAGGGAAGAGATATGGGAACGTATGTGTATGTATAACTGATTCACTTTGTTATAAAGCAGAAACTAACACACCATTGTAAAGAAAAAAAAAAAAAAAAAAAAAAAGCAGAAAAAAAGAAAAGAATCCCCATTTATCTCTTTAAAAAAAAGAGATACTATCGCCAATACTCGTTCATGTGGAATGTGATACAAATGAGAAATTGTCAACATACAGATAGAGCTTAAAACAAAGATGGCAAATAATATCTTTATCCATTTCAGCATGTCATTGGTGAGGTTCACATCAAAGTAAAAACTGAAAAGCAAAGTTAATGTTGACTTGGATCTTAACAGCTAATTTCTGAGTTCTGCTTTCTAGGCAGTGGTGAACTGGGTAGAGCTGCTAATGTTGGAAGTGAAACCAGAATATGAGAATGCTCTAGGCTGGTTTGCAGCACAGTGAAAATGGAAGAATAAGAGGTAGAGTCAGCTGCCTAGAGACTCCAAAATGAATACACAGTTCTGAGGAAGAGATTAGGGCAAGTGATTTAGAATTAGGGCTTTGAAAAATAAGGCTCTCATTGATTGAATGCCTATTATGTGCCAGGCCATGGTCTGTCATCCTTACAGAAACAACTCAGGTAGGTATTATTTCCCCATATTACAAATGAGTAACCTGAAACTCGGGGAGTTAAGAGACTTGCCAAAGCCACATAGCTATGTAAAAAGTAGAGCAATGACTTAAACTAGATTTTTCAAATCCCAAAGTTGATGTGCTTTCCACTGCAGCACACTGTCTTCCTTCCATTTATCACTGTGATTTCTGGACAGTAAACGCTTCTGATGCCAGGGGATGTGGCCACCTAAATGAAATGTCCAAGCTGAATTAGGTTCAAGGTTTGCTGACCAGATAGGTTTCAAGCCTTGTGCTCACCCCTGTTCCTCCAGCATTCCCTTGGCAGCTCACCTCTACCTCTGTCCGCTGGGGAAAGCATCTTCCAGGTGCTAATAAGAAAGCTACTCTGGCCATAGCGTGAGGGAAAGATGCAGCTTAGCGAAATCACTGCTGAGAGCCTGGGCAGGCTTAGGCCATGTGATCTGAAGAGCTGAAGTGTGCAGCCCACAGAGAGAAAGAATTGGGTAAAATGCAAAATTGAGGAGGAGGATAAGTGTAAGAGGAAAATCTTCCTGACAGAGGTGAATTAGTTATGGGACTAACTCCCCAAGGGAAGAGCTGTGGCTCCGTTTTCCAGCTCCCGAGCAGAAAATACACTGCAGAGGACAAGGGGGAGACTAGGGGGGAACATCAATGACTAACAGGCACTTTCCACCTCTGAGTTTCATGAAGATGAGTGAAGCACTTTTGAATGGAGGAAGAAATTTAAAAATATAATAAAGATGGAAAGATGGAGCTGACTAAGGCACTGCAAAGATCAAGAGGCATGGAGGCTTTTGGCCCTCATGCTGAGTGAGGAAAATCATTTCTTCCAACCAGGAGATGCAGAGCTGAGCGGTTC
>NW_006774099.1:498892-517024 GCF_000442215.2 Lipotes vexillifer
TTCAGAGGTTTGAATTCAGGGTTCAAGCTCTCCCACTTGTCAATTTTATGAACCTGAGCCAATTACTTAGCCTTTCTAAGCTGCAAATCAGGAATAATACCCTATTTTATTGGCCACTTCTCCATATAAAATAAGGCTAACCCCATTGCAGGAGGTTCTTGTGAAATTTGAATGAGAGAACTCATGTAAAAACAGTGCCTAGCACGTGGTAAGCACTCAATGAATGACAGTCATTATTATTGGCTCTGTGTGGAGGGGGAAATATAGCTGGATCATTATTATCAAGGTCAGATTGTAGGGACAATTCCTCCCTTTATTCTTAACAATGGTGCCTCCTTGGTTTAATTATTTGCTATGCTGTTAGCTCACACCCTCACTACTGACTTGGCTTTCTCTCACAGAGAAGATGAAGCCCAAATATGGTAGATCCCATCTCTCTTTGGCAACCTTGCCTAAGAGAAGCTCATTCCACGTTGGTACTCCATATCATTCAGAGGATAAAGCCATCTCTCCATGGAAGGGTGTTGTGCACAGAAGCTAATACTAATGACATTTTATATTTATTCAAACTTTTACAGTTTACAAAGCACTCTTACCTTAGAAGGGTTATTATCTTCATTTTATAGATGAGGAAACACAGACTTAGAGAGGTGAAATAATTTGATTAAGGTGACATAGATAATTGGTTGGTGGAGCAGGGATCCACACACAGCTTCTCTGACCCCTAGTCTGGAGGTCTTTTGTGCCACAAGATGTCATATAGGACACGAACGGCTAGCAGATTAGGAAGCTAGATGCTTCCAGTGATAAAACCATTGAATTTAGAACAGGAAGGAACTTTCAGGTTACCTAATACTGTGGTTTTTAGACTGTGTCCAGAGAATCTGGTAGGAGGTGGGGAGAGTCAAGCAGGAGGTGGGATTGTATGCAGCTCAGCTTTTATTAATTAAATTGATAACATTACAATGTACTTTGAATAAATGTTTAAAACATTAAGACTTTCCTTAAAAAAGGAGAAAGTTTGAAAATCCCTGATCTAGTTCAACTGTTTCATTTCTCCAAGCAGGATACTGAGGCCCAGTCTGGTTAAGTAACTTGTCCAAATCTCTTAACTACTCAGGGGTAGGGCTAGAACTAAGACTCTGTCCTTGTCATCTGCTTATTTAATTAGTGTGCCATAAATATCCTCATTCTCCAAATATTTTTCTTTGATTATCTCAAGCAAGTCACTTACTTGTGACAATCAAATCATCAAGAAGAAATTAGCCCTGGGGTTAGTTTCTCCTGACTACTCACTACATGACCTTGGATCAGTCCACTGATCTCTGAACCCTCAGCTTTTCCATAGGTTGAAATGGGATGATAATTCCTGTCTAGGCAACCCTCAGTGGGAATGTTGTGATGACTTCAGAAAAGAACATGTGGAAGTTCACAGGGTTCTTGAGGGAGTGAGACACAGCAAGTTCAATATGGTATTATTTACAAATGCCTACCAAGTATATGTCACTGCTTGTAAGCCAGTCTCTGCAATTTACCATCCTTATTTATTTGTTGTTCCTCAACTGAGAGGGCAAGATAATTTATTTTTGTAACCATGTCAAGTACTACTGGTTTGTGAAATAGCCTCAAAAACGTCTTATCACACTGGCTTTCTGATAAGACTTTGTGATTTCTTACTACTTACACGTGGAAAGTAATCTTTTGAGGTTAAATACCTTTCATTCTAGACAAGTTACAGAGGCAGATGTCACCGCAGTGTTCTCAAAAGCCTGGGGAGCCCAAAGCCAGATGAGATCAAAGGACTTGTGTGCAAGTTACAGGGTTTGGAAGCCTTCCACCTAACTGGCAGTTTCTCCTCCTTCAACAAGGAATACTAAGAAAACACTATCACAGACCTTCAGACTGATCTTGAAAGCAGCCTAATTTACTTGTGACTTTGGCCAAGTTTTTAATCTCTCTGAGCTTTTCTCACTTGTGGAAGGCAGATATCTATTGCCTTCCATTTCCACCTCATAGGGCCATCAAGGATCAAAAGAGAGAGCACAGGGTGGCATGTATTTACTAACTAAAAGCATTGTTATTTTTAAGAAATGGTAAAATGTTACATTTATTTATAATGTGCATTTTAACGAAATCCTCTCAATTTGTTAGAAATACCCACTTAGAATGATCAGCCACTCAGGTTGAAGAGAGATGTTTCAATTTATGCTGATCTCTGTGAAGAAAGTAAAGTGTCAATACTGAGCATGGATGAGTTAGATCTAGGGAGTTATCTCCTTAATTGGCATTATCACAAAACAAGAAATATTTTTATATTTTCAACTAAGAACATTTTAAACTAAAATACAAACAAACAAAAGAACAAGAAATGAAACAGATCTTTACCAAAATTCTGTCCTGAATCCGCCAAATTTCTAACTACCTCTCTTGGAGAATAGCATTTCTATACTTACCCATGTTGATTATTTTAAAAATCTGGACCTAGTTTCCATTATGCAGACAAGCCAGACACAGAAGCCATCCAATATTTTAAGACTACAACGTTTACTAATGGATGTCTGGCTAGAAACAGTGTTGGCAGAATTCTGGCGGAGGCATTTACTCTCACTAATGATGTGGAACAGGGCTGCGTAATCATGTCTGCTTGTATTAAGTCTACCCAAGACTGTCATATTTTACAATGGAACCACAAACAAGCACCACCCCTAAAAGTCTTGGGATTTTCCTGGAAGAGAAATTACGTCAGAACTGGTTCAGACCTTCTCAAAGTCATTGCCCCAGCCAGTCATTTCACTTTGGACCTTCTTTACAAAAATGACTTCACAGAGTACAGTGGACATCAGACTGTTTCACACAATGTTTAGAGACATAGACAGTATATCCTATAAATGGACCATCCCAGACCAGGAAAAGTCTATCAGACATTTCCTCAGAAACCACATCAAAGTGCTTCCCTTGCGCATATATTAACAGATCCCTAAGGTAGAAGGACATTCAATCCATTCCCCCAACTCTGCCCCAGGAAAGCTATTGCTAGTTGTGCATTATCGTTTTCTTTCCTAGCTGGACCTGGGAAAGAATCATCAGTAGTTATTCATCAATAAGCAAGAAGGACAATGACATTCATTTTGACTGCCTGGACATTGTTACTGTATCATTCTTCTGGGGGAGAGTCATTTCTGTCTATTAAAGGAGACAGATTCCAAACTTAGATATGTGAGAAATCATTTGGTATTTAATAGAATTCAAGTCATGCACATAGCCCTAAAAATTATACTCAACAAGGAGCAAGGAAAATGAATAACAGCAAACCTCTAAAATGGAAATCCTTAGACTAAAAGGAGTATCTGTTGTTATCATATTAGTATTACGCAGTATTAAAAATATCAAGATGTTGTCATCGGATTTCTTTCCCTTCTACCTAGTTCCTAGACCTCCAAGGAATCTTCATTCTATTTTCTGAAATTAGATGTTGATTCAAAGATTTTAGAAGTAAACCATGAATTGAAGACAGTAAAGAAACATTAATTTTTGCAGATTACTATTAAATAACATCTTTATCCCATATTAATAATTTAACCACAGTGTTTGTCAAATATTCCAAAGATCTACTTTAGAAATATCCGGTATTATCTGAAACCAAACCTGGTTATTTAAAATGGATTGGAACTTGGCTCTGTGATTAAAAAGGGTCCTATGTCCCTCCTCCTCTCTTCCCTTCCTTCTTTCCATGCTCCCTCCCTCCCTCCCTCCCTCCCTTCCTTCTTTCCTTCCTTCCCTATGGCCTTAGGGTGCTCCTTATCTATATCTAGGGCAATATTTCAGTGGAAGGTGTACCTCAGGAAACAATGTGCTAACATGTTCACGTAGTAGCATCGAGACAAAGAGATGTATTTGCAAGGCATGATGCTGTCTGTAGTCCTTTGGGCTCTGATACATCCTCTATCAAGATGTTTGTGCCTTGATTGTTGATGAAGATGTAAAGATTATCCCTTTAATTTTTAACATTGTCAAAGTTAATATATACCATTTACTTTTCGACATTGTCAATGTTAATACAAACCTTTTAATTTTTAACATTTTAAAAGTTAATATAAACTCCATTAATGCTTCTCGGCTGATCAAACACGGGAATGATCACTATGCACTAGTTGTATCAGTAGTTTTTTCAGTAGGGAGCCAGTACATTTTTTTGGTGATGATATTGTCAACAGTCATAATGATATCTACCTATATTTAGATTATTTAAAGTACTATCATCCTCAGTCCCTCTTTGAGACTCTCCTTGGACCACTGCTCATAGCTCCAGGCTTCTTCCCCAATTGCCTCTGTAATCTCATGACCTCTTCTCCATGCTGCTGCTCCCCCAATCCCTGGTCCTTCATTCTTTAGATGTACATCAAATCTACCCTTCATTCTTCCAAGTGTAGTTAACACAGGCTATGATGTGTGGTAGATTTTACTGAGTATATTCATTTCCTAGGGCGGCCATAACAAAGTACCTCAAACGGAGTGGCTTACACAATAAAAATTTATTGTCTCAAAGTTCTGGAAGCTAGAAATCTGAAATCGAGGTGTTGACAGTGTTGTTCCTTCTGAGAGCTCTGAGGGAAGAATCTGTTTGGAGACCATTCTCCTTGACTTGTAGATGGTTCTATTATTCCTGTGTCTCAGCGTTGTTTATGCTTTATGCCTAGTTGTGTCCAAACTGCCCCTCTTATAAGGTCACCTACCGTATTGGATTAAGGTCCATCCTAATGATCTCATTTTAACTTGATTTCCTCTGTGGAGACCCTATCTCCAAATAAGGTGACCTTCTGAAATACTAGATGTTAGGACTGCAACATATCTTTTTCTTTATAGTTTTAGTTTTTTATAGTTTTCTTTATAGTTTGTGGGGGACACAATTCAACCCATAACACTAAGTCTTGAAGGTAATACGTGGGAGTACAGCATAGAAAAGAAAAACTTAAACTGAACCTCAAGTGTCATTGTCATGGAATCCATTGACTATGTTACAGGGTCTGATTCTCTCCTTCTTTCTGTCCAATCTGCTACCATGTTTCTGGGCCCAGCTCATCATCCTAGATGGAAATACTATTATGCACATCTCTCACCTCCTATGATGGTTAATTTTATGTGTCAAGTTGACTGGACCACAGGGTGCCCAGATATTTGGTCAAATATTATTCTGAGTGTTTCTGTGAGGGTGTTTTTGGATGATATTAACATTTAAATCTTATGAGTAAGGCAGGTTGCTTTCCATAATGTGGGTGGGTCCCACCCAATCAGTTGAAAACCTCAACAGAACACAAAGCTAGCCCTCCCCTGCCTTTTCCTGTCTGATGGGCTTAGAATGGGAACATCAGCTCTTCCTGGTTCTATAGCAGCTTCCAGCTTTAAGATGCAAACTAGGACACTGGCTCTGTAGAATGTACACACACACACACACACCATTGGTTCTGTTTTTCTGGAGAACCCTACCTGATACACTCCCTAAGACTTACTTGTAAAGAAAAATCACAAATAACATAAGTATCCCTTCACATTCACAACCTATCTGCCACAAAGCCAGCCCTTTATCTTACTAAATACAATATCCAGCTCCTCTAATCTTAAGCCTTTACAACTGGGTTATTCTCTTGGGTTTTTTAGTCATCTTTATGACTAAAAATGCTCCCAGTTGGTCTCTCCAAGAATAAAGCAAGAGCCTACCCCAAAGACAAAATCCAGCTGCCAATGTTAGTGCACCCATGGATTGAGAAATACTGAGGTCCAACCCTACAGCTCTCTGATACGTTCACAAAACTTCTCACATATTCTTTGTGTACACTTCAAGTCACTGAGCACTTTCTCAGGTTCTCTTCATCTAATTTCATCTAAGGTTTTTCATGCAACTAGACAATTCCTTTATCAAAATGTCTTTTATAATTTAATATTGTATGTGTGTGACTTTGTACAGAATTAGCCTTGTCTAATTAGGACTTAGCACAAAACCCTCCAAAGTTTAAACACATCAGAGCTGAACCAAATAGGACTCTTGAAAGAGCGTTTACAGGTTGGAAGGGGATGAAAATCTCCCCCTGACTCTGTGGCTTGACTTTCATCTTTACTTTGGGTCTCTTTTCATGATTCTCTATGTCATCACATCACCTGTTCATGCCACATCCAAGGCTGTGTGGGTCCACCTTTAAAATTTTCAATGTGGACAAAATTGTTTCCCTTGCCATAACTGAGACAGGCTGGTATTTTCAAGAACAGCTTTACTAAACACGAGGGAAAACAGAAAAGAAATAATTACGGAAACCATACACAGGATAAAAATAGCCAAATTTCCAACTGCAGGTTTCTGTTTCTAGAAATTCCATTAGAAGTAGGAAAGCTTTAGTGGGCCTCAATCTAGTTTGCCCTTAGTCAACCACATCCCTTAATTTTGCCATATCCTGTCTGGACTCCTCTCTCACCTCCAACACTTCATCAGCCCCTGAGCCCTGCAATCTTGAGCTGCTATTCTGATTTTTTGAATCCACATCTCAAAGAAAGAATACCCAATAACTTACTTTTTAAATTAGCATTCTCCTAATAAATATATCCTGGACCCCCAAAGACCAGTCAAAATGCCTGCTTACAAGAGATATTCAAGTTTTGAAATTGAAGATCCACTGAGTCTCAAACATTACCTCTTCTCAATACTGATATTAAACCAGCATAAAGCAAAGTGTATTCCAGGAAATGATCCCTGGGATAATGAATATTCTCCACAATGGCAAGTAGGGTTCTGTGGTCAAATACTTTTGAGGAATGTTGGGTTAAATTAAGTTTTGCAGTTTTCTCCACTGCATAATTTCTCAACTCATCATGCAGTCAACAACTATTTATTGAGCACCTATTATGGGCCAGGCACTGCTCTAGGTACTGAGAAAACCTTGGGGAAGAGTGAATAGGACAGGTAAGATCCTTGCCTTGCCTTCATAGAATTCACTCTCTAGGTGGAGTTCACCAAGAAAAGTGAACAAACAAACAAGTAAGATTTCGAATAATCTTCACAGCCGAGGACTGTGAAGACCTCAACGGGTGATATTATAGGGAAGGACTAGAAGTGGGGAACCCGGCAGAAAGAGGGAACAGTGAGTCCACAGACCTAGCAGGACATAGGAAGGACAAAACTAGCATGTTGGAGGAAGAGAAAAGAGCCTCTGTGACTGGAGCTGAAAAAACTGCACGTGATGAGGTATGATCTGAGAGAGCACAGTAAGAAGTAAGGTTTGATTGTTGTGCAATGGAAAGCAGTTTGAAGTGCTTTAAGCCTTGGTTCAATCTAATTTACAATTTGGAAAAACAAACAAACCAACAAACAAAGAAACAAAACAACCTCTCCTTGGCTGTTGGGTAGAGAATAGAATCTAGAAGCCAAGATTACAAGCAGAAACCAGTTAGGAGGCTCTTGCAGGCTCTTGAGATGATGACGGGGTTGTCAGTGCAGATAGAGAGATTGTGGATGGCTTCAGCACACTTTTGAGTAGAGACAACAAGGCTTCCTGATGGGTTAACGTGGGTAATAGGGACCAGAGCGACCAGAGGAAGACGGTAATAACTTCCAGCTTTGGGGCTTGAGCAATTAATTACATGTTGGTAATATTGACTGAGCTGGAAAAGACTAGAGAAGCAAAGGCTTAAAGGCATGAGGGAAATAAAGAGATTGTTTTACCCAAGGTAAGTTTAAGATACCTATTACACATGTAAGAGGTGCTATCAAGTAGACAGGTCTTATGTATCTATGTGTCTGGAGCTTAGGAGGAAGGTTTGAGATATAAATTGGGAAATCATTAGCGTACAGATGGCATTTAAAGTCCTAGAACTGGATGAGATCACCTAGGGAGAGCTCAGAGAGGAGTTAAGGCTCACAGCCAAGCCCTGAGGCACTTCAAATTTAGAAATCTTGTACAGAGGAGAAGCCAGCAGAAAAGACATGTGCATCAATGACTCTATGAGAGGCAATACAAAAGGCAGTGTTTCCCAAACTTATTTGACCTTGGAACCTTTTGTCACATAGCATCGCACAGGCCTAAGGTTCCAAGGACAACCTTTTGGGAAATACTATTCAAACCCTTCTAACGGCACTCCACTGTGGCATAATAGATTAACTTCTAAGGTGACATAGGTAAGTCTTCTCCCTCTAAGCACAGAGGTGTTTCAATAAGAGCCCATCAGTTCCTAAACAAAACAGTCCCCTGATGATCTAGGCCAAAAAATACACCTACAGGAATCACACAGGTGCCAAAGGCAGTAGAAAGGAAAGGAGGGCTGTTCCACCATTGCTTCAGGGAGCCAAACCCCACATGCTGGCAGTTTTTAGCCTTTTTACGTTAATAATAGTTATTTTGCTGCAGAAATAAGATGGAAAGTCTGAGGAGAGCACCAGGGAGTAAATGGTCTCTCTCTCTTTTTTTTTAGTGTGTATTATATAAGTTTTTTCAGGATACTAGCATTTTGGTGTTTCTATTTATATACACTATACCAGAGTATAATTTGATGCTCTGGAAAGAGTTATTTGAAAGCGTAGAGTCCTAACCACTGGACCAACCAGGGAGTTCCCAAGGAAAGAGTCAATTTAGAAAAAGATATATTTCTCTTTTTTCTAGTTAATTTCTTTTGTTTTTGAATAGAAACTCACTCAGGTATATTATTGGGATCTGAGGCAGCCCTAAGGACAGATTTCTCTCTACAACACATTTTCCCTCCTCTTCTCTCTGTCTCTGTCTCTCTGTGTCTCTGTCTCTGTGTGTCTGTCTCTGTCTCTCTCTCTTTCACACACACACCCCCCCACACACACACCACATACATGTAGGCTCAGAGGATGTATGTTCTTTCTCTCATAGGACCTCTGAGACCTCTCATTTTTTTCAGTTATGCACTGAAAGATCATAATAAAATTCTCTATATTTGCAAACCACAATCTAAGTGAACCACATATGTTATGAACTGAATGTTTGTGTCCCCGTAAAATTCATATATTGAAATCCTAACCCGCAATGTGATGGTATTAGGAGGTGGGGCCTTTGGGAGGTAATTAGGTCATGAGAGTGGAGCCCTCATGAATGGGATTAGTGCTCTTGTAAGAAGAAACACAAGAAAGACGATCTTTTAAAAAAAAAAAAAAAATTTATTTAGTTAGTTAGTTGTTCCTGGTCTTAGTTGCGGCAGGTGGGCTTCTTCTTTGCAGCATACATGTGGGATCTAGTTCCCTGACCAGGGATCGAACCTGGGCCCCCTGCATTGGGAGCGCAAAGTCTTGACCGCTGCGCCACCAGGGAAGTCCCAAGAAAGATGATCTTTCTCTCTCTCTCAGCTATGTGAGGATACCAGGAGAAAAATAACCATCTGCAAACAAGGAAGAACGTCCTCACCAGATGTCAGATCTGCCAGGGCCTTGATGCTGGACTTTGTAGCCACCAGAACTGTGAGAAATAAAAGTTTGTTGTAAGTCTATAGCCTTATAACATCTCACACTGCCTAAGACAACACACTTGGTCTCGGACGTTTGTTTTATGAGGAGACCAAGGTCCGGAGAGGAGAGACACAACCCAGTGGAATGAGCCCTTGATGGGTTTGATAAGCCTGAATTCTGCCCTTCTGTGACTGTTGGCAAGTGGCTTCATCTGGGTCTCAAATTCCTCTTCTGCAAAGGGAGGAGACTGGGTGGAGATAAGATCTTCAAGATGCATTTTTCATCATTTACAGTCTGATTTTATGATTTTGAGATGGAGTGTCTTGGCTGAGGTCATACAGCTTGGTGGCTCATGGCAGAATGGGAGCCACATCTTCTATCACCTGTTTTGTTTCATTACAGCAAATGGCGTTTCCACTTAAAAAAATGTGTAAACATCAACTCATTTTTCTCATCTATTTGGATAGCTGTGAAAACACTGCAAAAAGGCAGCATTGTACAGTGAAAAAAGTATAAATTTTGAAACCAATGGGACCTAGGTTTTGATCTAGGTCCAAACCTGGATCAAAACCAAATCTAGGTCCACTTTCAGCTCCGTGACCTTGGAGCGGTTACTTAACCCCTCTCAGCCTCAGTTTTGTCATCTGTAAGACAAGTGTATATGACACCTGCCTCACAAGGCTTGCTGATCAGATTGAAACTGTGGCTATAAAGCATCACAGCCATGGCAGGTACAAACATTCTGCCTTAGTACATTCAGGCTGCTATCACAGAATACCATAGACTGGGTGGCTTAAACAACAGAAATTTATTTCTCACTGTTTTGGAGGTGGAGAAGTCCAAGATCAAGGCGCCAGCAGATCCAGTGTCTGGTGAGAACCCACTTCCTGATTTGCAGATGGCAGAAGAAAGACTAGCAAGTTCTTGACCTCTTCTTACAAGTCCCATTATAAGGGCTCCACCCTCATGACCTAATCGCCTCCTAAAGACCCTACTTCCTAATATCATCACATTGGGGGTTAGGATTTCAACACATGAATTTGGAGAAGACACAAACATTCAGTTCATAGCATATGCTATCTCATATTCCACATCTCCCTCCCTCTTAATTATTTGGGGAGATAAAGAATTATAGCACAGAGTTCATGAACCAGGATGAGAGGGAGGCATGTGGTGACTTCATTTTTATGTATAAGTAATATTTATTAAAGAAATCATTGTAGAGACTTCCCTGGTGGTCCAGTGGTTAAGATTCCACGCTCTCAATGCAGGGGGCCTGGGTTCCATCCCTGTTCAGGGAACTAGATCTCGCATGCCACAACGAAGATCCTCCATGCTGCAACTAAGACCTGGCGGAGCCAAATATATAAATAAATAAATATTTAAAAATAAAATTTAAATTTAAAAAAGGAAGTCATTGTAGTTCTATCCCTCTTGTTGAGAATCTTTTCAAAATATTAGTTTGTGTTCCTCCTTTGGAAAGCATGCACTGAATATAATTGAATCTTTCTTGATGATTGAAAATCTTGCCATGTCTCGGGCTTTTCCCTCAGAACTTGAATTCAAATTATTCAACTGCCTGGATAAATATGTAGAAGGTGCAAAACTTAGTTTGAATATGTTGAACTCAGGAAATCTTCTAGAATTTTGTTGTTTGTTTTGAACTGAAATCTTTGTTAACAATTTCTTTGTGGTTCAGACTTCTAAATAGCACAAACATTCCATTTATAGGTGAGGATCTTGGATATTGTGTTCTGGTTAAACAAATGATCAACAGATTTTTTTTTTCTTTTCCATTATGGTTTGTCACAGGATATTGAATATAGTTCCCTATGCTATACAGTAGGACCTCTTTTATCCATTCTTTCTTTTTTTCTTCTTTCTTTCTCTGTAAACACACATGTACCTACATACATATGATCTACATTTTTCCGCACTGCCCAGCTTGTGGGATCTTGGTTCCCCCCACCAGAGATTGAACCCAGGCCCTTGGCAGTGAGAGTGTGGAGTCCTAACCACTGGACTGCCAGGGAATTCCCTGTTTATCCATTCTTATATAATAGTTTGCATCTGCTAATCCCAAACTCCCACTCCATCCCTCCCCCATCCCCTCTCTCCATCTCAGCAACCACAGGGCTGTTCTCTATGTCTGTTAGTCTGTTTCTGTTTCATAGATAAGTTCACTTGTGTCATAGTTTAGATTCCACATATAAGTGATATCATATAGTATTTGCCTTTCTCTTTCTGAATTACTTCACTTAGTATGAAAATCTCTAGGTCCATCCACGTTGCTGCAAATGACATTATTTCATTCTTTTCATGGCTGAGCAGTATTCCATTGTGCATATATACCACATCTTCTTTATCCATTCATCCGTTGATGGACATTTAGATTGTTTCCCTGTCTTGGCTATCGTGAATAGTGCTGCTATGAACGTAAGAGTGCGCATATCTTTTTGAATTATAGTTTTGTCCAGATATATGCCCAGGAGTGGGATTGCTGGATCATATGGCAGGCAACTCTATTTTTAGTTTCTTGAGGAACCTCCATACTGTTTTCCATAGTGGCTGCACCAATTTACATTCCCCCCAACACAGACTTTTTTTTTTTTTTTTTGGAATGCCTACTTTGTTGAAGGACCTGAACCAGAAATCATTTTGAATGTGAGGAAGTATAAAGATAAGTTTGAGGACTTAAGGAATATATACTGTCATTGGAGAGGAAAAACATAAACTCATGAAAAAGTAACTATAACAAGATCCTGATAAATGAGTGAAGTCTTTATAAAGAAGTCAGTACTTGAAGTGGGACTTGAACTGTGGTTGGATTTCGACCAGCAATGGTCCGTGATAGTGTTGCAGGAAGGGGGACCCCTTCCAGGGCCCAAGAGTGGGCTCTTGTCTAACACTCGGAAATGAATTGTCCGAGGAGACACATGTGCTGACAAAGCAAAAGACTTTATTGGGAAGGGGCTCCCGGGCGGAGAGCAGCAGGGTAAGGGAACCCGGGAGAACTGCTTTGCCACGTGGCTTGCAGTCTCAGGTTTTATGGTGATGGGGTTAGTTTCTGGGTTGTCTCTGGCCAATCACTCTGACTCAGGGTCCTTCCTGGTGGCGCGTGCATCACTCAGCCAAGATGGATTCTGGGAGGTTGGTAGGACATATGGACGGGCGTCTCCTCTCTCCTTTTGACCTTTCTCAAATTCTTCTGGTTGTTGGTAGCTTGTTAGTTCCACGTTCCTTACCAGGACCTCCTGTTGTAAGATAACTCATGCAAGTGGTTACTATGGTGTCTGGCCAGGGCGAGCAGTTTCAGTCAGTGGTTCCCCTAACAATAGGAGGAATGTTTGCTAGGGAAGGGTTTTTAAAGTAGAATACTTTGAATATATGCCCAAGGGGGATGGGAAAGCTTGGGTATATCCAAAGGGCAATAGTTCATTTCAGAGAAAATTCAGTCTAACGCAAGATATTTAGTTGGGATTTTCCTAGTTTCTGATACCATGTACTGAAGATACGGATCTCTTGAAAAGTGTTTCTTAGGCCCCTGTAGTTGTGGGAAACTGTGATCTACTGTACATTCTTTTGTAAATTAGTTTATGTCTGTGGGCTGATAATATGTAGGTCCAAGAGAATTCACAGGGCTTCAAATTTGCCCATTGTTAGAGGCCTAGACCCATCTCTTAGACACCAGACAGCCCTACCAAGACCCGTTCTCCTTTGTAGAAAAGAACACTTAGAGCCACAGGATAGGTCCTGGATTAGGATCCCCATTGTCCTTCCTTAAACATCTCAAGCCAGGAGTGTGGAGGAGGGAGAGAAACAGGTTTCTCTAATCTCACTTGCCTCACCTGCCTCTTGTTTGCCAGCCCAGCCCTGTGCCCATCCCCAACCCACACTGGCTCCATAAAAACAAAGTCAGTTTCTTCAGAGAGGGAGATAGCATTTCACCTACCTGGTCAATGGACTTACACACAACTTCTTTTTGAAAGTGGAAATAATAGAAAAGTGGGAAAAATCTGTGTAGGACCCTGACATGACTTAGTCAGCTTTGTGGAAGCCATCACTTCCAGAAGAGGTTTAAAAAAAAAAAAAAAGAAAAGCATGACATAGCCGTGTGTATTCCACATTGAAGTATCTAGGCAGTGAGCCTCTCGTTAAAAATTGCTGGATGGATAACCTCATCAACGTTTCCAAGCCTTGATTGATTCTGAGAAGGAGAGAAAAGAAAGGTTGAGATTCTCAAACTCAGCTTTCCACGTGTAAAGCAAATCTAGACTATGCCAAAGAACATGACCTTTATGCTTTTTAAGGAAGCATTTTATGCTGAACACCAAACGAGGAAGGCCCTTGGTCTAAGGCCTTCCCGTCTAAGGCCAAGGTTCCCTTCTAGTCTTTTTTTTTTTTTTTTTTTGTCATTTTCCCATATCTGGCCTCTTTGTTCCTGCCCTCTACCTTCAATCATAATGCAAAACTGCTTCCTGTATAGTGAAAAATTCCTTTCCTAACAAGGCACAGGGCCAAAGTGGTAGAAATGGAAGGGAACTAAGAACTACTGAATTCGCCCTCCTGGCTTTTGAGAT
The DNA here is from genome assembly GCF_000442215.2 of Lipotes vexillifer. Lineage (NCBI taxonomy): Eukaryota > Metazoa > Chordata > Mammalia > Artiodactyla > Lipotidae > Lipotes > Lipotes vexillifer. Next base: position 512,921 of record NW_006774099.1, read on the forward strand.
AAGGAAAATGAGGCCCAGAAAGATAAAGTGGGCTTGTTGAGTGTAGGGATGGTAAGAATGGAAGGAAGTGGTGGAAGTTTATAAGATTATTCATATAGTGTTTGATGGTTTACAGAGTGCTATCATACATGTGACCTCATAAAACCTGTGATGTAGGTGATATTTTTATGTCCATTGTACAGGTGAGGAAGCTGAGACCCAGGGAATTCTCCTATAAGGGGAAAGAGCACATGGCTTTTCATCAGGTCAACTGGCCATGACAAAGTCTAGTGACTCTGCAATACCAAACTCTGCTCTGAAGGGCAAGACATACGAAGATGACACTGCCTGTGTGCTCATATCTATTAGGAGAAGGTTGTCAGTCTCCCCTAAGGCTGCCCACAGGGCACCCTAATGCTGTCAAAAAATTATCTAAACCCTAGAGGGTCTGAGTCCCATACAGTCATTTGACTCCCTTCTAAACATGGCTACGTGGAAACTTTAGAAAGGAAGGGCCAGTTTTTCTGCAGAGGAATCTACATTTTAAATTGCACAAAATTGAGAGTCTCTGAAATGTGAAACGTAATAAATTAAAGTTGGCTCAAGATTATAGAGGGATTTGGAGTTTAACTGGAAATAGAGATGAGGTGGTGATGAACTAAGGGCTTTCTGCCCTCTTCTTAACCAATCTTGTACTGTTCTTTGTGAAGTTACCCCCTCTGTGGCCCTGCCTTATCACAGTGACACTGACAAGCATGTATTATTTTTCCCTTTTATTCTTGGTAAAAGAATTGGATCAACAACTAGATCATATCCTTCATGGATGGTGAAAAAAATCATCTGGAACCTCTGTTCATCTAAGATTAGGGTCAGCAAACTGCTGCCTATAGGCTAAATCCAGCCTGCTGCCTGTTTTGTAAGCTCATGAGTTAAGAATAGTTATTACATTTTTTAATGGTTGAAAAGAATCAAAAGAAGAAGAATATTTCATGCCATGTGACCACAATATTAAATTTAAATTTCAATGGCAATGAAGTTTTATGGCAGCCACTTTTATCATTTGTATTTTGTTTATGGCTGCTTTTGCACTACAGCAATGGAGATTGGTAGTTGCAACATAGACTCTATAGCCCTCAGAGCTTAAAATATTTACTATTCAGCCCTTAACAGAAAATATTTGCCAATCCCTGTCTTAGAGCACTAATCATACTGTATGAGAATTGGTTCTGTTCACATCCATCTCCCAAGCTAGACTTTTGAGCTTATGAAAGCCTCCACTTTGCTTAGAATGAGGCTTCACTACTGGTTGGCCCTCTATAAATACTTGTAGGGTGAAAGAGAAAACGAATGAATGCTGTGGGTTTAGGAAATTCAGTTCCCTTTTCTTGGCCTCAATTTCCCCTTTTGTGAAAAGAGAGTTGCCTAGGGTGAACTTGGTCCCTTTTAGTTCCAACATTCTATATTTTACATTAAAGTTACTGTAGCCAAAAATCAATATATCACATTTAGCTCATTGAATCTTATTTTCCCCAACTCTGCGACTTCCTTTAGTGACCTTCTGAATATTGGTTGGTTTCCCAGGTCTGTCAGTATCATGAAAGGGATGCCCTCACTAGCTAACTTCAGTGGAGCGTCTGATGTCTGTGTGTGTAGTATGTGCATTGCATGTAATGTGAAAATTCGTTATAAATCAATAACTTCCTTTCTTCAAGTCTGCTTGTCTTGTATGAGTCTAGTGACCTAAACAGTTTTCTCACGGCATGGTCACCATTAAGAATCTGAAAAAAAAAAAAAGAATCCAAATGTGTGGAGTCCAGAGACCACACTCTGGATTTATGGCCACCCCTTCACCTCCATCAAGATACATCTGTGTGATAGGCCCAGAAACTAGCCATCTGCTCTTAGAAATTTTCACTACTTAGAAAAACTTACTACTTGAAAAGGCCTCCTCTAAACCTCACAAGCTCACAGGGCCATGCCCTCAGGTGGTGTTTGGTGGACACCTTCACACAAAGTTAAGGCCTGATGTGTCATTAATGTGATTTGATTTAAATCTTTATCCTGCACTGTTTCCTCCTAGAAGGGTCAATGCCTCTCTCTAACCCCACCATTGTCAAGGGAACAGAATCTTAGAATTGAGGCACCTGTGACAGGAGGACACGTGCTTGCCTGTCACTGGGGCCTGATGAAACTTTCCTGTATGGAAGTCAAGACCAACCCTCATACATTAGATGAAATTTGTCTTCTGGACTCTTCTGTTCCCCTTTCTACCCCTTCCCCCAGGTTTCTAACACTGTCCACCGTTTATCCTGGGCCTCTACTATGAGGCAACCAGCGTGGGAAATACTCAGGCTTTCAGTTCAGCATCTCCTTTCCCTTTCTCTTGTAAACAACCAGTGGAGAGGTTAAAGTGGAAAAGGGTAAAGCCCTTAGAATCAATTTAGTCTGAGACCCACTTCCTCTACTCATTGGTGGAGCTTCAGTTCCTATTATCTGCTAAATGGAGATAGTACTTATCATCTCCCTCCGCTAATCACCAAGAAACCCTTACAGGCAAAGACCATGCATTATTATTATTATTATTATTATTATTTTTGGCTGTGTTGGGTCTTCATTGCTGTGAGTGAGCTTTCTCTAGTTGCAGCGAGCGGGGGTTACTCTTCGTTGCAGTGCACAGGCTTCTCATTGTGGTGGCTTCTCGTTGTGGAGCACGGACTCTAGGCACATGGGCTTCAGTAGTTGTGGCACATGGGCTCAGTAGTTGTGGCACACGGGCTTAGTTGCTCGGCAGCATGTAGGATCTTCCTGGACCAGGGATCAAACCCATGTCCCTTGCATTGGCAGGCAGATTCTTAACCACTGAGTCACCAGGGAAGCCCGACCACGCATTATTTATTATTCTTTTTATCTCACACTCCTCAAGTACATAGCATGTGGCAAATAATTGACATATGCCTCATACAAGCAAAACGGAACTGACTTTACGTATAATCATGCATGATCATGAAATGTGGAGTGTTGGAGCTAACAGGAACTCAAAGACCTATCCAGTTCAGCATCACTAAATGAAAGGCAGATGTGCCCCACCTCCCACTCTGTGCTAAATGGACAGAAACTGTCAATGTATTCTTTCCAGCTGAGTGTCTTTCCTGACCTGAGCTTCATAATCTTCAACAAAGCTCTTTGGGAGGTCACTCTCATTGACCATTGGACTCAATTAGCACTGGAGGGAAAAAACCTATATACTCTTCTGAGTTCAACTTCTACCTTAGAAATGAAGAAACCTAGACCTAGAGAGATAATATAATTGGCCAAGGTCACAGAACTAATTGCAGGGTGAGTTGGAGCTAGAATATAGGTCTCCAGATTCTTCATCCAGTGCTCTGTCCACTACATATCAATTAGGTTCTAATGAAAGTCTCAGTGCCTTTAAGCCAAGGAGTGAGCACTGAGGGATATTTCTAGCAAGGACACATGTTTTTGTTTTGCTTCCTTTGTTCCTGTTCTGTTTTGGTTTTTTGGAGATGGGAGGGCAGTTTAGGAGGCAAGTAAATTATTCAACACACTTTCACTGACATCCTCTTCCAGGCAAAGGTGCAGAGAGGCAAAGGTCTCCAGAGAGCTAGTTAGATAAAATGAGGACTCTGCCCAGGCCTTGTAGACCCATAAACAAACAGTGAAAAACAAAAAAAAAAAACAGACTGTTAAGTGAGCTAACAGAGATATACTTATCTCTGTTAAGGGTCAGGGGTCATGACCACTCAATTGATAGAGAGGTCTAGGAGGGCTTAACAGAGGAAGTAATTTCCAAGCTGACTCTTCCCAAAAAGAGTCAAAGTCAAAGAACGGAAAGGGTGTTCTGTCAGAGGGAACTGTGTACACAAAGGCATGAGCTGGAAAGAGCCTGTGCACACAGGGAGACTCACAAAAAGTCTGGCATGGAAGGAACGTTGGATGAGGTGAATTGGAAAGGAGAAGGGAGGGAAATAGGATGGTGTCAGAAGAGGGATCTGGAAAGATAAGCAAAAGCAGCCTGCTTTGAAAAAGTCTACAAAGGCTGACGACAGGTATATATATATATATATATATATATATATATATATATATATATATATATATATATAT
>NW_006774099.1:517144-522204 GCF_000442215.2 Lipotes vexillifer
TTGCGGTACGCGGGCCTCTCACTGTTGTGGCCTCTCCCGTTGTGAAGCACAGGCTCCGGATGCGCAGGCTCACCGGCCATGGCTCATGGGCGCAGCCGCTCTGCGGCATGTGGGATCTTCCCAGAACGGGGCACAAACCCATGTCCCCTGCATCGGCAGGCGGACTCTCAACCACTGCGCCACCAGGGAAGCCCCAGAATTGGTCCTTTTGAACTTTGGGGATTCAAGTAGAAGATCTGCAATGTAATTACCTACCCAACTGTGTTCTTTTTGGATCATAACTTTAATGGTCCAGATCCTAAGCCTCAGCACACTGCCCAGCGGGGTGCCCATTCCCATTATGTAACATGTTGTCTGTTTTGTTCACCCCTCTATCACCAGTGCCTGGCACCTAGTAGGTGCCAAATAAATATTTGTGGAATCAGTTTTTTAAATGATGTATTTTTACCAGGGCAAACACATACTCTAGATTTTTTTCAGAGTATCTTTAAAATATCCTGTCCCGGGCTTCCCTGCGTACTGCAAAAAAAAAAAAAAATGTATATATATATATATGTATGTATATATCTCCTGTCCCTTGGTTGCCATTAGTACAACTGTATCTGTCATGCACCTGGAGTTCTGACTTAGAAAATATGGTAACAGAACCCATGTACACAATATAAGAAAGCTTCATTCTCATTTTCAGAAACTCCCTATACGAGCTGGTGTGTTTCAGAGGGAGGTGGGAAGAGAATGTGGTTTTGTGGAGACACTTTTTCTGGCCTGGAGGCTGCAGCCACTCCCTTCTGCATTGTTGGCTGCCCATGTGGGCTCAGACTAGGGCAGCCCCTCTGTCTTGTTCTTTGTCTGCTGAACACACAGACTTTGGGAATCTTGGATGAAAGTGAAAAGTACTAACATCTTGGAAAGGATGTAGTTGGGTGCTTGTGGCCTTGTTTGGGTCTTTCCAAACAGGTTTCTGGCTATTCTATTGGGAGAGGAAAACTTCCACGTCTGCAGAGAAAAAGACTATGCTATGTCACAGACTTAGCATCTGCTCCACCCTCCTTGGAATGTAACATTTAATGTGCTTGATTATCATTGTCAAGTGGATCATCAGTGAAAATCATTATCAACCCTATATGTCCCCCCCCGTTTTTTTTCTTTCGTTTTAGGTTCAGATGTCAAATTTACTAGGTACACATAGATTTTAAAAAATATTTTATTTATATTTGGCGGCGTTGGGTCTTAGTTGTGGCATGCAGGATCTTTCATTGCGGCGTGGGCTTCTCTCTAGTTGTGGCACACAGGCTCCATATGCACAGGCTCAGTGGTTGCGGCATGCACGCTCTGTAGCTGTGGTGCATGGGCTCTGTAGTTGCTGCACGTGGGCTTAGCTGTCCCACGGCTTGTGGGATCTTAGTTCCCCGACCAGGGATGAACCTGGGGCCTCTGCATTGGAAGGCGGATTCTTAACCACTAGACCACCAGGGAAGTCCCTAGGTTTTGTTTTGTTTTTTTGAGTTAAGGAAGAGGCTTGCATTATATTCTGACTTTTCACAGCCTATCTCTTCCCCTCCTTGAAAATTCTGAATCCCTTCTGTATTTAGAAAACAATAGAGAAGGCTGCCTTTCTTTACCATCCTCCCATTCACCCAAAATAAAAACTTTTATAATTATCTCCTCCACTTGTCTCACCACTTCATTCCCAAGCCTTCCTAATTCTATCCCCAAATTATTCTCTTATGTATCCCCTCTTGTCTGAGTCATTCTAACAGCCTCTTAACTGATCTCCCAAACTCCAAGATCCCCTAGTCAGGCCAGCTTCTGCATTGCCTCCTAAACCACAGATTAAACTGTGACACCCTCCTCCTCCAAAGCCATGGGCAGCTCCCATCACACAGGGAATAAAATACAAAATCCTGCGTATATTCAAGACCATGTCGAGTCCTGACAATGCTTTATCAGTCGACCTTTGGAATTGAAAAATGAATAGAAGAAAAATTAGTTTATACAATAAACTGGATATATTGCATAAAAACTGTTCTCCAAAAATCCACTGCAAATGTGTGCCTATATGTGTGTATATATACATGCAGATAGATAGATAAACAGATGTGTATATATACACACAGTGTTAGAGTGTTATTTGGTTTTCTAGGCAAGCTGACAAGTCTATTCACTGTGTAACTGTAGATAAACAACTGTGTGTGCTATTAAAACAAATTACCCAACAATTCCAATAAATAAAACAGGAAAGCCACTAAAATTTTAAATTATTTTAAAGAAATATAGCTTGACTACTGGTCGTAAAGGTGACAAGATGGACAGACAAGTCCATTTGTCTTAATAGCTACGTTTACTGCATGCTTCCAGCATGCCAGGTCATGTTCTAAGAACTTTGCAAGCATTAGCGTTACAAATATTTGTTCTCACAACAACCTTATAAAATAGATATTATTTTCTCCATTTAACAAACAAGGAAACTGAGGCACAGGTAAGTTAAATAACTTGCCCAAGGTCACACAGGGAGTGGTAAAGGTAGGATTGAGGCAGCTTGGTTCCAAAGTTCCTGCTCTAAATGACAACTCCAGATTAAGAGCTGCTGGAGAGTTATCAGGAAGAGTCACGGCCAGTTAGTGTACAGGGGAGGACACACAGCAAGTGTCTAAAGCCATCAGTAAGAGACTTGCTGGGGACAAGGCTAGGGTAGTCAGGATTGGCGACTGGGTATATGATGTTTGGTTGAGGTCATTTTGATGCTAGGGATATTTTGACATTCACACTTAAGTCATTTCTATAAAGAGTAAAGCATTCAGTTTTCAACTTTTAAAAGAGCATCATGTACTCTGTGCAGAAGAAACTCAGTCTAATGTCAGGATGAAGTGAGGGTCAGATGGGGGATTCAAGGAAGGGGCTGAATCAGAGCTGTGATGGGAGATGGTAAAGCTTAGAAAAGGGGTAAGGTTGTTAAACATGTTTGCTCATTTAAAAAAAAGGGATTGGTTGATATTTAGGGTCACAGGATGTCCATGGTGTCAAAATGGGCTAAACAAAATATTCTGCTTCAAAGAGTGACTTGCAGGAGGAAGAGGTTAAGCAGTGTGTGTTAACTGCAGCCTGCCTTGGGCAGAAGCAGAAGGAAGCCTCAGGCCAAGTGATGGGAGGAAAGCTGCTTTCTATTCTGGTCGTCCGAAGGGGCAAAGAATTAAAACACCACCTTTGCAATGGATGAGTTTACAGAATTACACAAAGTGTGACATGACTTGAAAGATAAGACACATTTTGGAAACATCTTCATGTGTTATCTTTTTGCTTTGGAGTATTTCCCATCGGAAAATCGGGATTATTTGATGAAGTGGCATCACCTTGGGTATACCCATGGATCAAGACAGAGTATTGTGAGAAAATTGGTATATAGAACCAGGTTCAAATCCAGGCTCCATCACTTGCCAGCTGTGTGTCTTCAGGCAAATCTCAACCTCTCTGATCTCAGCTCCTTCCTTCATTGATTAAAAGGGAATAACAACCCTACCTAAGTCTCAGGGTTGTTGTGGGCCTTAAATTGTGCCTCAGCTAGTCAGCATTCAGTAAATATTCATCAAACAGCAGGAGTGGTTAGTGGGATTACAGCTGAGTTTTTGTTTTACTTTTCTACATTTCTTAAATTTTCATGAGCATATATTGTGTTTGTAATGAGAAACAAAAACAATAAAACATTCTTTTTAAAAGGGACAGCCATAATTTCTATTTTCACATTTGTTTCTCCACCTTTGTCCCTTTCATGTCTCTTTCTACTGTGTAAAGCTTGGGTCCTTTCTCCACAGCCATATTCAGATGACTCCATGGGATGCTGGTTATTCTCTGGACTCCTGCAGGGCTTTGCTGGGGTCAGCTCACTGCACCCAGACCTGCAGGACTTAAACGAGGCTGAGATCAGTTGCAGCTCAGTGCCCGTGGGGAGCTCTCTTCTCTCCATTATGCATCTATCCTTGTCCTGCCATTCCCTCTGCCACTCAGCTAGCTGCTCTCTGCCACCCCCAGTCCTCAGAGAGCTCCATTTTCTTCCTTCTTCTAGCTTCATTTATTCAGCACTGAGTTCTGGAGCTGCTGACATAGGCTACAGGAGTCCAGCCTGTAGTTGGTCTTTGGAAACCAGGGAGAGTGTGGGCAAGTGCATTAAACAAAGAAAAACGCTGGCAGGAAACCAGCTTGTAGTCTTGAAGCTTCCCCTCGTTCTTTACTTTTTCTTTATAATTTTAGGTTTGTAGGTCCCAGCTCTCCAACTTGCCTTCCGGAGCTGCTTTAGCAATAAGAGAAAAGATGGATGTAAAGATTTGAGGCTGAGTTACACTAGCCCCTGAAGCGCTGCAGCACCAGGAAGCATAACCGGGGGCCCTGTCACATTTGCAGCTACCCGGTCTGCGCACCCCCTCACACAAAGGCCTCACCTCAGTCAGGGAGGCAGGGGAAGAGTCAAAGGGTCAGGGTCACACTCTCTGAGTGTGTGGCTTCTGAGAGCACAGGCGTGGTTCGTCATCTTCCTCTCAAACCCACTTCTGCTGGCAAGCTCCTCTCTCTGCAAACACTGCTGCCGTCCACCCAGATGCCTAAGTTAGAAATCTAGGTGTCATCCTTGACCACTTCCCCTCCTTCACATCCCACATCAAATTACACATGCCACCCTACTTACTCCTTTAAAATGGCCCTCAGATCCATCCACTTCTCTCCATTTCCACTGCTACCAACTAGCCGAGACAAGCATGGTCTCCTGCCTCTACAACTGGTAATCTCAAATAGGACAGTTGTTTGAATGCCAGGTAACCCCAAGATGACAGCTAGCAAGTGTCACACAGGTAGTCAGTGACAGACAGATCCAGAGGAGAATCCAGGCTTCCTAGTCCCAAGTCCAGCACTGCCCTGGACATCACAAGGCTCTATTTGTTCATTCATTCACTTTGCTGGATTGAGACCCTAATAGGTGCCAGACACAGTGCTAGACACAATCATTGTCTCCCTCTGGGGGTGACTCCCCATGTTGGATTGTGGTTTTCTGCCTGTTAATTTTTTTTTTTTTT
>NW_006774099.1:522214-574995 GCF_000442215.2 Lipotes vexillifer
TATGCGGGCCTCTCACTGTCGTGGCCTCTCCCATTTGCGGAGCACAGGCTCCGGACGCGCAGGCCCAGCGGCCATGGCTCACGGGCCCAGCCGCTCCGCGGCATGTGGGATCCTCCCGAAACGGGGCACGAACCCGCGTCTCCCGCATCGGCAGGCGGACTCCCAAGCACTGCGCCACCAGGGAAGCCCTCTGCCTGTTAATTTATCTCATGCTCCTGCCTATTCTCAACGGCAGACAGAGTAGGGCATCTCACAGGCCCCTGCCGGTCTTCACATTCCAGCATTCCACAAGTGGGTTTCTGCGTGTTCTACTCAAAATAGCTTCTGAGCTAGTGAAGCCAACAGAAAATACACACACTGAGGCACTTCATCCAAGAAAAGGACTCTACAGGAGTCCAACATTTAAAGAGAAAACATTTCCCTCTAGACCAAACTTATAATCTACGTAGAAAAGGGGAACAGGAAAGTTGATCTGGTTCCATTTTCACTCCCTAACTTCCTGGGAAATCAGTGCTCAGAGCATGATAGTTTCCTCAGCGTACTCAGGATTCCAACGGATTCACTTAATGTGTGTTAATAAAGGTGTACTATGTGCCAGCACAGTAATGGGTGCTGGGAGCACAATGCTATATCACAGAGACAGATATCCTGCCCTAGGGGACCTTATAAGCTAATGGAATCTGATCTAACCTATTACTTAGTTTCCTTTTAAGTATATTCATTTCTAGATACCATGTCTACAGATTTCAAATACAGGATTATAGAACCATAGATTCTAGGAGACATAAAAGAGATATTCCAATGCCTTTCAGCCCTGAGCCAAGGTTCAAATGTCTTTTACAGAATCCCTGTCAAGTGATCATGTGGTCACTCCTTGGACACAATCCAAGCAGGGGATTTCTTGCCTCTGAGGTGATCTATTCTATTTCTAAACAGCAGGGGATGTTACAGTTCTCTTCCCTGTGTTGAACCGAAGTCAGTTTCCCTAAAAACTCACACTGCATTCTGCCCTCTGAGCCTACACAGGTCAAGACAGTTTCTTCTGCTCTGAGTTGGCTCTGGGCTACATGAGCCTGGTTACAACGTGCCCAAGCATTCTCTTCTCCAGACAATATATCACCACTTGATTCCACCTTTACCCATACACGTGGTTTCGAGCTCCTTCTCTAGTCAAATGGCCAACAGAGCTACTCTCTCCCACTCTCTGGAAATATGAAAAGAATCTTCACATAAACAATATTACTCTCCTTGATTCTCCCATATTAAGCTCAGAGATCATGTGACCGTAGAACAAACTTCTCCCACCCCTGCAACACCCCATCACATGCATAGCTCTGTAGATAGCTTTGAAACAAGCAGGTCAACTTTATTATTCACCAACTAGAGTTAATAATATTGAACTTTCAGGGTTGTTGTCAGTACATGAATGTTGAGTTAAATACTTCAACAAGTATCGATTGAGCAGCCATCACGTGTTGGCTCTGAGTAGGACACAGTCCTGAAGAAGACAGAAAAGACCTCCACCCTTATGGGGCTTACAACCTCAAGTCTGAGGGTAAGCAGCTCTCCAAGGGTCACAGAGTTCTAACTGAATCCCAGGGGTCCCCATGACCTAAGCTGGAAGCTCAAAAATGGTACCCACTGTTTATGAGTATCATCATGATGAACATAGATACAACCAATTAATGCCAATTCAACCCTTAGGTAGTACAATTTCCTTATGAGAATACTGCTTTTAGAAACAGAAGAGAGACCATAGTGGTATTTCTTATGAATAATAACTATTATATCTCAGATTGTCTCATTTTCTCCTCCTAGAAACCCCGTTTCCCATATATCAAGGTGTTTTATAATAAACGAGCTGAGTTAGTTTCCATGCAGTTTCTGTTTTCGTCAAATCTGCATCTCTTTCCTAACTTGGTCAGACCAAATGAGAGACCCTAGTGCAGGACAGCAGCTTCAGGGAGGAAGGTGCAGCTGCACTTAGAGGTATGCTGCCAGGCTCCCCTCCTTCATCTGGCTGTGTGCTAGGGCAATTATCCTGTCCATGAAGTTGTCTTCAGCCATCATCTTATTCAGCATGCTATGGACAACAGGATGTGCTTCTAACATCAAGGAGACTTCTGGCTTTTACAAAGCTGTGTCTTGGCTTCCTTATCATTCCACGTCACATAAGTGTTTGGTCAAGGAACTGATAGAAATGGAAGAGTTATTTACTGTAAAACACATGGTCTCTTTGCACAACTGAAACCACTGATCTTCCTGTTTCTCTGTTACCATCAGATAATCCGCCACTTTAGGTGGCGTGTGTGTGAAACCACCATCTAATGGTTCACTAGGGGAGGGGAGTGACCACAGGATGTCATTACCTGTGTCAGAAGAGTGGAAAATATTTAGCAGAAAGGACTTGCTATTTGCATATCTGAGAAGATGTTCCACGTCCACTGTGCTGCTGGGATGGGCGTTAATATCTCTTTCATTTAAGCCCCTTCCACTGGCCCTATATGCTGACAAGATTTTCAGATAGTATCTATTTATTGGTGTATTAATCATAATGATATTTATAATGGCTAATATTTATTACCTATGATTAGCCTAGCATCGCACTTGGCACGTGATGTACTTTATCTCAGTTAACCCTTACAACGATCTTCTGCAGTAAGCATTATTCTCCTTTTTCACATGAGAAAACTGGTTCAGAGAGGGCAAATGGCTCGCTCAGGGTAATCTAATACAAGTGCCAGGATTCAGGCCCACTCCAGCGTCCATGACCTTTTTATTCCCTTAAGCTACTACCCCATACACATAAATCCCAATTCAGAATAGAGGGTCTCAGGACGTCCTTCCTCCCCTACTTGTTTATTCCCTTCCATTGTTTGTGTCCTTTTCCATCTCCTACAGAGGATTTAGTTCCTAGGAGGAAGAGATAACTTATTCACTTTGTATTCCTCTCCCAGAGAAGAAAACACCGTAAGTTCTCAGTAAGTGCATTTTAAGTGAGAAACACACACACAAACCAGAATACAATGCTATCGCTAGAATTTCTGACTCCTACTTCAAAATTACAGTAAGTCTCTCGTTTTTAAATTAATTATGAATCAAATCACCTTACAGAGCCTATGTGGTAGAAGCCGTGGAATGACTGAACAGTAAACCCCCTTTTCACTGTGGCTCCAAATTGTACATCTTTTTACTGTCCAAAGACAGAGAATGAGATCCTCCCATCTTTACCACTCAAAAGGAGTTGAGCAGAGACATGCAGTTGTTCAAATATGGTTACAGGAACTTGCTGCTCTGCACAAATAAAGAATCTTCCCCAGGGCTTCCCTGATGGCGCAGTTGTTGAGAATCTGCCTGCCAATGCAGGGGACACGGGTTCGAGCCCTGGTCTGGGAAGATCCCACATGCCGCGGAGCAACTAGGCCCATGAGCCACAACTACTGAGCCTGCGCGTCTGGAGCCTGTGCTCCGCAACAAGAGAGGCCGCGACAGTGAGAGGCCCGTGCACCGCGATGAAGAGTGGACCCCGCTCGCCGCAACTAGAGAAAGCCCTCGCACAGAAACGAAGACCCAACACAGCCAAAAATAAATAAATAAATAAAATTAAAAAAAAAAAAAAAAGAATCTTCCCCAGAAATACAAGAAAGTGGTAGGACTTATTGTGCAGAGTGCTGGGAGGAAAGCTCTCACCTTCATACAAGCTTGGCTTCACTTAGACCGGTTGCAGATTGAGAGGGTTCTTGGCATTAGTATTTAAGACTCTGACACCTGAAAGTCATCATTCCAATTGTAACGGAAGAAGCATGGAACAAATAGGTGTACAGGGATCAGCAAGCCAGGAAAGAAAGCAGACTGGGATGGTAATAATGACTCTCCACATTGACAGAGTGCTTCCTAAGTTCCAGGCACTTACATTGTTTGTTTTAGTCCTTACAACAGTCTGAGGGGTAGGTACATTTTAAAGATGAAGAAGTGAAGCTTAGAGAAGTTAAGTAACTTGCCCAAGCCCTCCTTGTTGGTAAATGTAGAGCTGAGAGAATTGAATCCAAATTTCTCTGACTCCAAAGTCTAAGCTCTTAACCATTAATACTAATCATTAACTACACTTAGCTAATCATTTCATCTGGGCGATCAAGGGCTAGAGGTTAAATACTAGAAACACACTGCATATTATTTGTTGTCTTTATATGTATGTAAAAGCTAAATGTATAATTCTTGTTTTGTAAGATGGATGGTATCATTCTAAATTAGTATTTTTGTTGTCAGTATAAGTCCAATCTAACAACCTCCTCTAGACAGTATACAAGGACAGATGGATTCAGCGTCTCCAGCCTGACAATTTTGTCCAAGAAACTGATGCCCAGAGTGGGCAGACTGGACAAGCAGCAACCATTACAGACTCAAGCCTGATGAAAAATGCTACCTGTTTCACTTATGTTTGCAGAGGGGATTATGATCTACCAGGGATGTCATGTATATTATTTCATTTGATCCTCTAAGAAAATTAGGAGGTACATAAGGTAAATAATATTATCTCTATTCTACAGATGAGAAGAATCTCCCAGAATGATAAGCCTATAAAGAGGTAGAACTGGGACTCCAGTTCAGGTCCTGAGAATTCAAATCCCGAATAGATGAACTTCTAAACCTTTTAGGCTTTCAATAATGCAGATGGAACTGTGGTCAAATCTTGGCTCTACCATACATCTCTCTGAGCCGTCTCCTCTCTCAAATAAGGGATGAGGATGTCTACCTGACAGGATTTGAAAATAAATGAAATGATGTAGGTAAAGCCCCTTTGATAAAGTAGTGAACAGAGCAGATGCAGAGCCCGTCCCCATGGACCTTATAGTCCGGAGTTAGGAGGTGAAGAGTGAAAAACAAACATTCAATAATTACACACTTAATGATCAAGTTACAATAATCATAAGTGCTATAAAGGAAAAACACAGAGTGCTTTGCAGGTGGAGAATAGGGTAAGCTAGCCTCCTGAGTGGCCAAGGGAAGGCCTTCCTTGGCAATGAGAGCTACACTGAGACCTGAGAGATGAGTGGCAATTAACCAGATGACGTGGGCAAGGTGGGAGGCGCGTGGGTGGATTGCACCAGAGGGTGCTCTGGGTGTAAGGAGCATCATTGATGAGGAAGCTTGGAACCCTTGAGGAACAAAGAAATGACTTGTGTGGCTGAAGTATAAAGAGCTCCAGGAAGAATGATGTGTAAGAATGCTGGTGAGGTAGGCAGCCCCAGGCCATGTGGAGCCTTGCAAGTCAAGTTAAGAAATTTGAACTGTATCCTAAGAGCATTGGGAAGTGATCAAAGGGCTTTAGGCAACAGGGCAACATTAGATTTGAGCTTTAAAAACGTGCAATTCCTCATTAGGGAAAGCTGGGGTCTTTTTAAAAGCTTTCCATTATTTTTTTGAACAAATAATTTTTTAGCACATCTTATATTGTAAAGAGAAATATAGGCTGTGCGTTTGAAACACAGAATGAGAAGACCTAGACTGGGGCAAGTACCAGGTCCTCCCTTTCTTACTTTCAGGATCTAGGACATGTCACCTCAAAGACTATTTTTGTTCTTGCCACCTAATTTAGCTGCTTCTCTCTCTGAGCAAGATTTGACTTCCAAATCCCCAAAGGACATTGAAAACCCGTGTACACATTTCTGAGAAGCTCATCTATCCATGCTTTGTGTGGAGCAAACATTGATTAAGCATCAATCATATAACCAGCATCATATTGTGTGCTGGGGGTACAGAGATGGGTAAGAGAGAGGCCCTCTATTTAAAGAACTTACAGTCTGGGGTAGAGTGAGGCCAGAAAAATAACTAAGCAATCACAATAAAGTAGGATCTATTTATTACAAGAGAAGAAGCAGGGAGGCAGTAACTCACAGAACTTAGAGTCAAAGAAAGTTTTAGAAGAGGTGATTGGAACATAGTAGGTGCTCAATACATGTTAAGTAACACATGTTGAGTAAAGAAAGTTTGAGCTGAGTCTTTTTTTTTCCCCATTCTTGAGATGTAACTGACATATAACATTGTTTAAGCTTAAGGTATACTGCATGTTAATTTGATACACTTATGTATTGCAAATGATTCCCACCATAAAGTTATTGAGCTAAATCTTGAAGAATGAAGGGAAGTTTAACAGGCAGAATAAGAGGAGTAGGGAATAAGCAAGATCCCATATACCAAAAGAGTGGTTTCTTTTTTTTTTTTTTTTTTGCGGTATGCGGGCTTCTCACTGTTGTGGCCTCTCCTGTTGCGGAGCACAGGCTCCGGACGCGCAGGCTCAGCGGCCATGGCTCACGGGCCCAGCCGCTCAGCGACATGTGGGATCTTCCCAGACTGGGGCACGAACCCGCGTCCCCTGCATCGGCAGGCGGACTCTCAACCACTGCACCACCAGGGAAGCCCACAGTGGTTTCTTGAGATTATTTTATCAGCAGTCATCTGAATGGGCTGAAAAGGAGAGATTATGGATGAGGAGACCAGGTTAAAAACCTAGGGCAGTAATACCGGTGAAAGGCCAAGAAGATTTAATATTCACTCAGCAGTAATCCTGGCTGTGCTGTTTGCCTGACACCAAGTTGCACTAGGTGGTACAATGTATGGCTTGAAAGTGTTTCTGCGTTTCCCCATGAATGGATGTGTGTTCTCCCTCATTATGGCGGAGACCATGTCATCTACCATAATCCTTATAGCATCGAGTTTTGTGCTCTGTACCGCATGTGTACCCACTAAAAGTTGGGTTGACAGTTGGATTCACTGGGCTTGAGTGGGAGCATTCTTCCCTCCCATAAGAGAAAAGGCAGATTTTGGAAGGGGCCTTGTCAAGGTGGCGTACTAGGAGGACGTGGAATTCGCACCTCTGCACAACTAGAGCACCTACCAGGCACCGGTGGGGGACCACAGACACCTAAGGGGACGGGAGGAACCGCCAGCGACCCGGTAGGACGTGGGGCCTGGGGGGAGTTAGGGGGGAGGACAAGTGGAAGCGGACGGGACTGGCGCCCCTGAGAGGCGGCTGGGGGAGGGGGAGGGATCCCACGCCCGAAGGGGTAAATTGGGGGACCACTGAGAGGTCAGAGGATCAAAGGGGAGCGTGGCCAGGTTTCCCCTGCCCCTTTGGGCCCCTGGTAGCCTACTGAGATCCCGGGCCTGATCCTCTGCCCACCGAGGCCCCCTCCAGCCGGGCGGGTCCTGAGGGAGTGGGAGGGAGAGAAAGGGGAGCAAAAATAAAGACCAGACCTCCGGGACCGGCACCCCTGAGGGGGCCCTGGGGGAAGAGAGGAGTTCTACACCCAGCGGGACCCACCCACGGTTAGGGGTCCAGTGGGGAGGGGAGACACCCTGGGGGAGATGGTGAGGGGGCGCGGAGGAACAGAAGGGGAGCACTTTGCCTGTCCACTCAGGCACCAGGAAGCCTGTTGGGCTCCTGGGCCTAATTCTCTGCCCTCAGAGCCTCCCTCCTGCTGCACAGAGCCCAAGCCCTGCCCCTACACCCCCACCCAGGGCCCTACCTCTACACTCAGAGACGCCCTCTGAGGCCCACTCCAATGCGCTGGGCCTAAACCCCACCCACACACCCTCACCCAGGGCGTACCTCCAAACTCCGGAACTCCACCCTCAGGAGGCGCTCCTTTCCACGTGCTGCCTCTCCCCTTCCACATAGGTCCTAAGCAGAGGTCCCGCCACACGCTTGAACGTTGCCCCACCTAGGCCCCGCCCCCAAGCTCTTTTCCTGCTGTGTGGGTCCTAAGCCTAGGTCTTGCCCCACCCCAAACCCCGCCCCTGCCTAAGTTCCACCCCCGCCTAAGCTCTGCCCCCATAGCCAAGGAGGGGAAGGAGATTTTTTCTTCTTTTTTTCTTAGATTGGGGTTCTGTTTTACGTTGTTGATTCATTTATATTTTTAGTTTTCCTAATAAATCTTTTATTTTTTGAATTTTATCTTATTCTTTATACTTTTTTATTGTTCTCTCCTTTTGGCTTGTTCCCCCCCCCACCCCCTTTTTAATTTTTTTTTCTGTTGTGGTTTTATTTTACCTTGCTGTGGTTGTTTCAATTATATTTTTATTTTTCCTGACATATTTGTTATCTTTCTAATTTTATTTTATTTTTTATTCTTTGATATTGTACTGCTCCTTTTTTTTTTTTTTCTGCTGTGCCACAGACCTTGCGGGATCTTGGTTCCCAGGCCAGAGGTTGGACCCAAGCTCCTGTGGTGGGAGCTCTGAGTCCAAACTGCTGGACTAAGAGAGAACCTCTGACCCAAGGGAATATTAATTGGAGTGAGGCCACCCAGAGGTCCTCATCTCAGCACCAAGACCCGGCTCTATCCAACTGCCTGCAAACTCCAGTGGTGGTCACCTCAGGCCAAACAACCAGTAAGACAGGAATACAGCCCCACCCATCAAAAAAAAAAAAAAAAAAAAAACCAACCAAAAAATATATTACAGACAAAAGAGCAAGGAAAAAACCTACAAGACCAAATAAATGAAGCTGAAATATGCAACCTACCTGAAAAAGAATTCAGAGTAATGATAGTAAAGATGATCCAAAATCTCGGAAACAGAATGGAGAAAATACAAGAAACATTTAACAAGGATCTAGAAGAACTAAAGAGCAAACAAACGGTGATGAACAACACAATAACTGAAAATAAAAATATTCTAGAAGTAATCAATTAGCAGAATAACTGAGGCAGAAGAACGGGTAAGTGAGCTGGAAGATAAAATGGTGGAAATAACTGCCAGGGAACAGAATAAAGAAAAAAGAATGAAAAGAATTGAGGACAGGGCTTCCCTGGTGGTGCAGTGGTTGAGAGTCCTCCTGCTGATGCAGGGGACATGGGTTCATGCCCCAGGCTGGGAGGATCCCACATGCCACGGAGCAGCTGGGCCTGTGAGCCATGGCCGCTGAGCCTGCGCGTCCGGAGCCTGTGCTCCGCAATGGGAGAGGCCACAACAATGAGAGGCCCGTGTACCACAAAAAAAAAAAAAGAATTGAGGACAGTCTCAGAGACCTCTGGGACAACATAAAACACACAAACATTCGAATTTTAGGGGTCCCAGAAGAAGAAGAGAAAAAGAAAGGGTCTGAGAAAATATTTGAAGAGATTATAGCTATAAATTTCCCTAGCATGGGAAAGGAAATAGTCAAGTCCAGAAAGTGCAGAGAGTCCCATACAGGATAAACCCAAAGAGAAACACGCCAAGACACATATTAATCAAACTATCAAAAATTAAAGACAGGGCTTCCCGGGTGGCACAGTGGTTAAGAAGCCACCTGCCAATGCAGGAGACATGGGTTCGAGCCCTGGCCTGGGAAGATCCCACATGCCGCGGAGCAACGAAGCCCATGTGCCACAACTACTGAGCCTGTACTGTAGAGCCCGGGCGCCACAACTACTGAGCCTACACTGTACAGCCTCTGAGCCACAACTACCGAGCCTGCATGTCACAACTACTGAAGCCCACATGCCTAGAGCCTGTGCTTCGCAACAAGAGAAGCCACCACAATGAGAAGCCCGCACACCGCAATGAAGAGTAGACCCTGCTCGCCACAACTAGAGAAAGCCCACACACAGCAACAAAGACCCAAAGAAGCCAAAAATAAAAATATATTAATTAAAAAAAATTTAAATACAAAGAAAAAATATTAAAAGCAGCAAGGGAAAAGCAACAAATAACATACAAAGGAATCACCATAAGGTTAACAGCTGACCTTTCAGCAGAAGCTCTGCAAGCCAGAAGGGAGTGGCAGGACATATTTAAAGTGATGAAAGGGAAAAACCTGCAACCAAGATTACTCTACCCAGCAAGGATCTAATTCAGATTAGATGGAAAAATTAAAACCTTTACAGACAAGCAAAAGCTAAGAGAATTCAGCACCAGCGAACCAGCTTTACAAATGCTAAAGGAATTTCTCTAGGCAGGAAACACAGCAGAAGGAAAAGACCTAAAATAACAAACCCAAAACAAGTAAGAAAACGGTAATAGGAACATACGTATCAATAATGACCTTAAATGTAAATGGATTAAATGGTCCCACCAAAAGACATAGACTGGATGAAGGGATACAAAAACAAGACCCGTATATATGCTGTCTACAAGAGACCCACTTCAGACATAGGGACACATACAGACTGAAAGTGAGGGGATGGAAAAAGTTATTCCATGCAAATGGAAATCAAAAGAAAGCTGGAGTACCAATTCTCATATCAGGCAAAATGGACTTTAAAATAAAGACTATTACAAGAGACAAAGAAGAACACTACATAATGATTCAGGGAATCAATCCAAGAAGAAGATATAACAATGGTAAATATTTATGCACTCAATATAGGAGCACCTCAATGCATAAGGCAAATGCTAACAACCATAAAAGGGGAAATCGACAGTAACACAATAATAGTAGGGGACTTTAATACCCCACTTTCACCAATGGACAGATCATCCAAAATGAAAATAAATAAGGAAACACAAGCTTTATTTTTTTTAATTTTTTTCAGTTTAATTTTTATTTTAAAATTATAGATATATAGATGAATATACCCATATTATTAATAGCAGTTTTGCAGTGACTCTATAAACACTTTCCTTTAATGTGCATATAAATGTAGTCTACATTTTTGTGGAACTATTGCATAAGGAAACACAGGCTTTAAATGACACATTAAACAACAGGGACTTAATTGATATTTATAGGTTATTCATCCAAAAACAACAGAATACACTTTCTTCTCAAGTGCTCATGGAACATTCTCCTGGATAGACCATATCTTGGGTCACAAATCAAGCCTTGGTAAATTTAAGAAAATTGAAATCATATCAGTATCTTTTCCAAAAACAATGTTATGAGACTAGATATCAATTACAGGAAAAAAAAATACAAACACATGGAGGCTAAACAACACACTACTGAATAACCAAGAGATCACTGAAGAAATCAAAGAGGAAATCAAAAAATACGTAGAAACAATGACAATGAAAACATGATGACCCAAATCATATGGGATGCAGCAAAAGCAGTACTTAGAGGGAAGTTTATAGCATTACAATCCTACCTCAAGAAACAAGAAGGATCTCAAATAAACAACCTAACCTTACCAAAGTTAGCAGAAGGAAAGAAATAGTAAAGATCAGAAATAAATGAAAAAGAAATGAAGGAAACAATAGCAAAGATCAATAAAACTAAAAGCTGGTTTTTTGAGAAGATAAACAAAATTGATAAGCCATTAGCCAGACTCATCAAGAAAAAAAGGGAGAAGGCCCAAATCAACAGAATTAGAAATGAAAAAGGAGAAGTAACAACTGACATTGCAGAAATACAAAGGATCATGAGAGATTACTACAAGCAACTATATGCCAATAAAATGGACAACCTGGAAGAAATGGACAAATTCTTAGAAAAACACAACCTTCTGAGACTGAACCAGGAAGAAATAGGAAATACAAACAGGCAAATCACAAGCACTGAAATCAAAACTGTGATTAAAAATCTTCCAACAGGGATTCCCTGGTGGCACAGTGGTTGAGAGTCCGCCTGCCAATGAAGGGGACACGGGTTCGTGCCCCAGTCCGGGAAGATCCCACATGCCACGGAGCAGCTGGGTCCATGAGCCATGGCCGCTGAGCCTGCGCGTCCAGAGCCTGTGCTCCACAACAGGCTCTGGACGTGCCTGAGGCCACAACAGTGAGAGACCCGTGTACACACACACACACACACACACACACATACAAATATTCCAACAAACAAAACCCCAGGACCAGATGTCTTCACAGGCAAATTCTATCAAACATTTAGAGAAGAGCTAACACCCATCCTTCTCAAACTCTTCCAAAATATAGCAGATGGAGGAACACATCCAAACACATTCTACGAGGCCACCATCACCCTGATACCAAAACCAGACAAAGATGTCACAAAAAAAGAAAACTACAGGCCAATATCACTTATGAACATACATGCAAAAATCCTCAACAAAATACTAGCAAACAGAATCCAACAACACATTAAAAGGATCATAAACCATAATCCACTGGTGTTTATCCCCAGAATGCAAGGATTCTTCAATATATGCAAATCAATCAATGTGATACATGATATTAACAAATTGAAGTATACAAACCATATGATAATCCCAATAGACGCAGAAAAAGCTTTGACAAAATTCAACACCGATTTATGATAAAAACTCTCCAGAAAGCTGGCATAGAGGGAACCTACCTCAAGATAAAAAGGCCATATATGACAAACCCACAGCCACGTCATTCTTAATGGTGAAAAACTGAAACCATTTCCTCTAAGATCAGGAACAAGACAAGGTTACACACTCTCACCATTATTCAACATAGTTTTGGAAGTTTTAGCCTCAGCAATCAGAGAAGAAAAAGAAATAAAAGGAACCTAAATCAAAAAAGAAGAAATAAAACTGTCACTGTTTGCAGATGACGTGATACTATACATAGAGAATACTAAAGGTGCCACCAGAAAACTACTAGAGCTAATCAATGAATTTGGTAAAGTAGCAGGATACAAAATTAATGCACAGAAATCTCTTGCATTCCTATACAATAATGATGAAAAATCTGAAAGAGAAATTAAGGAAACACTCCCATTTACCACTGCAACAAAATGAATAAAATACCTAGGAATAAATCTACCTAGGGAGACAAAAGACCTGTATGGAGAAAACCATAAGACACTGATGAAAGAAATTAAAGATGATACAAACAGATGGAGAGCTATTCCATGTTCTTGGATTGGAAGAATCAACATTGTGAAAATGACCATCCTACCTAAAACAATCTACAGATTCAATGCAATCCCTATCAAACTACCAATGGCATTTTTCACAGAACTAGAACAAAAAATTTCTACAATTTGTATGGAAACACAAAAAAACCCGAATAGCCAAAGCAATCTTGAGAAAGAAAAACAGAGCTGGAAGAATCAGGTTCCCTGACTTCAGACTATACTACAGAGCTACAGTAATCAAGACAGTATGGTACTAGCAGAAAAACAGAAATATAGGTCAATGGAACAGGATAGAAAGCCCAAATATAAACCCACGCACATATGGTCACCTAATCTTTGATAAAGGAAGCAAGAATATACAATGGAGAAAAGTCAGAAAAGACAGTCTCTTCAATAAGTGGTGCTGGGAAAACTGGACAGCTACATGTAAAAAGTGAAATTAGAACACTCCCTAACACCATACACAAAAATAAACTCAAAATGGATTAAAGACCTAAATGTAAGGCCAGACACTATCAAACTCTTAGAGGAAAACATAGACAGCACAATCTATGACATAAATCACACCAAGATCCTTTTTGACCCACCTCCTAGAGAAATGGAAATAAAAACAAAAATAAACAACTGACACCTAATGAAACTTAAAAGCTTCTGCACAGCAAAGGAAACCATAAAAAAGACGAAAAGACAACACTCAGAATGGGTTAAAATATTTGCAAACGAAGCAACTGACCAAGGATTAAGCCCCAAAATATACAAGCAGCTCATGCAGCTCAATAACAAAAAAACAAGCAACCCAATCCAAAAATGGGCAGAAGATCTAAACAGACATTTCTCCAAAGAAGATACCCAGATTGCCAACAAACACGTGAAAGGATGCTCAACATCACTAATCATTAGAGAAATGCAAATCAAAATTACAGTGAGGTATCACCTCACACCGGTCAGAATGGTCATCATCAAAAATATACAAACAATAAATGCTGGAGAGGGTGTGGAGAAAAGGGAACCCTTTTGCACTGTTGGTGGGAATGTAAATTGATACAGCCACTCTGGAGAACAGTATGGAGGTTCCTGAAAAAACTATAAATATAATTACCATAAGACCCAGCAATCCCACTACTGGGCGTATACCCTGAGAAAACCATAACTTAAAAAGAGTCATGTACCACAATGTTCATTGCAGCACTATTTACAATAGCCAGGACATGGAAGCAACCTAAGTGTCCATTGACAGATGAATGGATAAAGATGTGACACATATGTGCAATGGAATATTACTCACCATAAAAAGAAACGAAATTACGTTATTTGTAGTGAGGTGGTTGGACCTAGAGTCTGTCATACAGAGTGAAGTATGTCCAAAAGAGAAAAACAAATACCGTATGCTAACACGTATATATGGAATCTAAAAAAAAAAATGGTTCTGATGAACCTAGGGGCAGGACAAGAATAAAGACACAGACATAGAGAATGGACTTGAGGACATGGGGAGAAGGGAGGGTAAGCTGGGATGAAGTGAGAGAGTGGCATTGACATATAAACACTACCAAATGTAAAATAGATAGCTAGTGGGAAGCAGCTGCATAGCACAGGGAGATTAGCTCGGTACTTTGTGACCACCTAGAGGGGTGGGATAGGGAGTGTGTGAGGGAGGCACAAGAGGGAGGGGATATTGGGATATACGTATGCATATAGCTGATTCACTTTGTTATACAGCAGAAACGAACACAAAATTGTAAAGGAATTATACTCCAATAAAGATGTTTAAAAAAAGAGAGAGAAGGCAGCATCTTGAACTCAACCAAACCTGCCTGTTATCTTTCCCCTCAATCCTGATATGTCCTTTCACTTGTTCGGTTTTACCCATTCCCCCTAGCTAGAAACCTCAAGATAATACTAGAACAAAGCTGGGGTGGGGGCGGGGGGAAGTCATTTTCCTGACTTTTAAGAACTAAACTTTTTCTCCTCCAGCATCCTCAAAAGAGGTTTTCCTCTCATTCACACATAGAAAGAAGTAGGTGATCTTAAGATCAAGTGATGCCACTTCTCTGAATCTACACTAGACATACACTCACACAGGTACATAAAGAAGCATCTATAAGCATGTCCTTTGTGAGAGAGAAAGAGTGGAAACAGCCTAAAAGTCAATTAATAACAACACAGGCTAAATAAACCATGGTATATTCATAACAAAGAATACAGTGCAGCAGCCAAAATGAATGAAGTAATTCTATAAGTATCAATACAGAAAGCACTCCAAGACTGATTGTTTAGTGAGAAAAGCAATTCAAAGAATGATCGATATTGTATCATAGCACTGGTATAAAAAAAATGACCACCAACAAATCAACAACCTAAAACAGTAAATTGTTTCCTATGGCTATATATATATATATATGCATTAAATGCATAGAACATGGTCTGGGAGAATGCACACAAAACTGGTAACAGTTGTTAGCTCTCGGAAGGTGGGAAGGGAACCAGAGCTGAGAATGATGGTAAAAAAATTTAGTGTTATCTGTATTTAAGTTTTTTCACAAGTGTAATAATGCATTCATGTGTACATAATTTAATCAAAGATTTTAAGGTAAGAAAATCATTAAGGATGTGCAGTACTGGGTTTTTTTTAATTTAATTTAATTTATTTTTTATACAGCAGGTTCTTATTAGTCATCCATTTTATACACATCAGTGTATACATGTCAGTTCCAATCTCCTAATTCATCCCACCACCACCACCACCCCGCCGCTTTCCCCCCTTAGTGTCCATACGTTTTTTCTCTACATCTCAATATCTGTCCTGCACACTGGTTCATCTGTACAATTTTTCTAGGTTCCACATATGCGTTAATATACGATATTTGTTTTTCTCTTTCTGACTTACCTCACTCTGTATGACAGTCTCTAGGGCCATCCACGTCTCAACAAATAACCCAATTTCGTTCCTTTTCATGGCTGAGTAATATTCCATTGTATATATGTACCACAACTTCTTTATCCATTCATCTGCTGGTGGGCATTTAGGTTGATTCCATGACCTGGCTATGGTAAATAGTGCTGCAATGAACATTGGGGTGCATGTGTCTTTTTGAATTATGGTTTTCTTCAGGTATATGCCCAGTAGTGGGATTGCTGGGTCATATGGTAATTCTGTTTGTAGTTTTTTAAGGAACCTCCATACTGTTCTCCATCGTGGCTGTATCAATTTACATTCCCACCAACAGTGCAAGAGGGTTCCCTTTTCTCCACACCCTCTCCAGCATTTGTTGTTTGTAGATTTTCTGATGATGCCCGTTCTAACTGGTGTGAGGTGATACCTCACTGTAGTTTTGATTTGCATTTCTCTAATAATTAGTGATGTTGAGCAGCTTTTCACGTGCTAGTTGGCCATCTGTATGTCTTCTTTGGAGAAATGTCTATTTAGGTCTTCTGCTCATTTTTGGATTGGGTTATTTGTTTCTTTAATATTGAGCTGCATGAGCTGTTTATATATTTTGGAGATTAATCCTTTGTTCGTTGATTCGTTTGTAAATATTTTCTCCCATTTTGAGGGTTGTATTTTCGTATTGTTTATGGTTTCCTTTGCTGTGCAAAAGCTTTTAAGTTTCATCAGGTCCCATTTGTTTATTTTTGGTTTTATTTCCATTACTCTAGGAGGTGGATTAAAAAAGATCTTGCTGTGATTTATGTCAAAGAGTGTTCTTCCTATGTTTTCCTCTAAGAGTTTTATAGTGTCCAGTCTTACATTTAGGTCTCTAATCCATTTTGAGTTTATTTTTGTGTATGGTGTTAGGGAGTGTTCTAATTTCATTCTTTTACATGTAGCTGTCCAGTTTTCCCAGCACCACTTATTGAAGAGACTGTCTTTTCTGTCCTTTCTCCATTGTATATCCTTGCCTCTTTTGTCATAGATTAGTTGACCATAGGTGCGTGGGTTTATCTCTGGGCTTTCTATCTTGTTCCACTGATCTGTTTCTGTTTTTGTGTCAGTACCATATTGTCTTGATTTCTGTAGCTTTGTAGTATAGTCTCAAGTCAGGGAACCTGATTCCTCCAGCTCCGTTTTTTTCCCTCAAGACTGCTTTGGCTATTTTGGGATCTTTTGTGTCTCCATACAAATTTTTCATTTCAATTATTGTATTGTTCATCTGTTTGTTTGTTCTTTAATTTTTCTAGGTCTTTGTTAAACATTTCTTGCATCTTCTCTATCTTTGACTCCATTCGTTTTCCGAGGTCCTGGGTCATCTTCAGTACCATTATTCAGAATTCTTTTTCTGGAAGGTTGCCTATCGCCACCTCATTTAGTTGTTTTTCTGGGGTTTTATGTTGTTCCTTCATCTGGGACATAGCCCTCTGCCTTTTCATCTTGTCTATCTTTCTATGAATGTGGTTTTTGTTCCACAGGCTGCAGGATTGTAGGTCTTCTTGCTTCTGCTGTGTGCCTTCTGGTCTGCATTACTGTTTTTAATAGTGAAAATTTTGAACTACCTAAATATCTAGCAACAGTAGTGTGATTAAATCAATCATGGTATGATCATATGGCAGAATTTAATAAAAATGATGCCATTCATTTTTTATGCACAGGCGTAAAGAAATTAATTTATAGTTCCATTTAAAAGGAAGATATACTAATTATTGTGTTCTGCATTATCCTTTTTTTGTGAACAAGTACATTCACAAAAAGGTTTGAGATAATTTTATATAAAAGGTTTGTAGGGGGTGCTTCCCTGGTGGCGCAGTGGTTGAGAGTCTGCCTGCCGATGCAGGGTACACGGGTTCGTGCCCTGGTCCGGGAAGATCCCACATGCTGTGGAGCGGCTGGGCCCGTGAGCCATGGCCGCTGAGCCTGCACGTCCAGAGCCTGTGTTGCACAACGGGAGAGGCCACAACAGTGAGAGCCTCGCGTACCGAAAAAAAAAAAAAAAGGTTTATAGGTGTTTCTACATCAGTGGGATTCTTGTGTTTTCTTTTGCTTCTTTATTTCCTAATTTTTCTATAAGAAGTAATAAGAAAAATCCTACTTTAAAAAATGTAAATAAAATGAGGAAATTGAACTAGGAATGATGAGAGAGAGAGAGAGAGAGAAAGTTAAGGGGAGAAAACACATGATGGTAGGTGGGGATAATAAAGCAGAGAAAAGATGTTATTGGGATTTTTTTTTAAAGAGATTTTCTTATTTTCGAGAGAGTTAAGAGGAAATTATTTTTGTTCTCAGAGTCTTTCAGTATACTTTCCAAGCCATCAAATTCCTAAATATAACCAAAGTTGATGATTTTACAAGTGAGCCAACATAAACATAGTAGATGTTTATATTTCTACATTAACAACATGGCATTAGAGCTGCAAAAGTTCTTTCAAATTGGCTCTTTTATTTTTCTAAATATTTCCATTTTGAGCCCCCCTTTAAAATACAGCACTCCCCTACCCACACCCACCCCCTAACCCCCACCATCCCTGCTATGGCTTTAAAGTTCAAGATGAGGCAGAAGATTAACATAGCAACATTTAGGAGTGAGGATGGGGTGGGTGGAGGAGCAAGAGGGAGGTAGGAGAAGGTTAAGCATTTGGGTAGGAAAAGGAGGGGAGGACATTTTTTTAGTGTTACCCTCAAGTAGGACTACCCAAACTCTAGTATGTATTCAGGTCATCTAGGGATCTTCTGAAAAGGCAGGACTGGGGCAGGACTCCCAGATGATGCTCATACTACTGGTCCATAGACGACTTTCAGCAGCAAAGCCTTAGAATCTGGGAATTTGCTATTCCACCTTGGTCCATCTGCATTTCAAACTGGAAACCTCTGTTGTGATAACTTCTTCCTAACCTAATTTTTTTTGTTTTGGGGTTTTTTTTTGTTTCTTTCACCAAAATACCAAATAGTGGAAAGTCTTCAAAAAATCATTTTATCATATACGAGGTACAGTTTAAGTCCCTATGCATGGAAGTGAGTAAAATGGGAAATGGAACATGGAGTAGTCAGGAACCCCTAATATACAAATGTTACTTGTTATAAAGGGTGTGGTATTATGGAAAAAGCCCTGGACTGGATGGCAGAAGACCTGGTTTCAATCCTAGCGATCGTTAACTAGCTGTGTGCCTTTGTGCCTATCACTTCTCTCCAGGTCTCTGTTTCCTTTTCTGTCAAATAAAAGAATTGATCTACATGGCTTCTAAAATCTTTTCAGCTCTGACACTTGAGGAATCTATAAAGGAGATCTTATATCAACAGGAAGGGAAGAAAAGAAAGATGTGCCATCACACACAGAGCTGCCAAGGATCCTGTACATGTGATATTATAATGGAGGAATTTTCCCCTTTTCTGCCCAGATGCAAAAATGTTATTGGAGTGAGAGACTGGGAAACTTGCCTGTTATGAAATTCTAGTACCCCGACTTCCCGGTTTGGGCAATTTAGCAGCTTGGGAATCTGCCCTCGCCCCTGTAAAGTAAGGCAGACCATGTAAACAGGCTCTCCAAGAACCTCAATGGGGCTCTGGCAGCTTTGATTCTGAGGTTCTCCATCTTTGGGGCCACCCTCGGCTTTCACCTCATTCCCGTACACTGATCAGCAGACAAATTCTGAAGCCTCTTGAGCTTAAGGTCCCAGCCAAATGGCCCTACAGCCTTCCTGCTTGAGAAAGCCTCCAATTCCCAGCCTGCAGCCAAATCCGATTTTCCTAGCAACTCAAACCTTCCCCCCATAGCACCCCGCTGGATCCCAAGTCTCCCAGGCACTGCAGACTCTACTCAGGCCTATAGCAGCCAAGCCTAAGGCAACTGGGCAGGCCTACAGTGATGTCCTCAAAGGCAGGCCTATCCTCAAAGTGAGGATCAGCCCGGAGTCTGATAAGCACAGGGTAGGAAAGGGACCTGCCGTAGTGAGATTACCCAGACTCTGAGGCAATCTCCTGCAGCTCTGCCTCACGCCTCAACAGACCTGCCCTCCTTTCCTTTTAAATTACCAAACAGGCCTGTGGCTATTCTAACAAAGAGTCACAAGTCACCCATAAACACGCCTGAAACACAAGCTTCAGGCAGCTTCCTGTGGTTTGCCTAAGCTGGCAGTGGGAAGGCAGCCTGACTCCCCGCCATGTTCCTGAGACCTTGTCCTCGGCAGACACTCAGGGCATGGCCTCCGGAGGTGGCCACTTGGGATGCAGTGACCCTGAGGGCTGCCGAAGGGTTTATTTTTTCCCTCTAGTCCCAGCCTAGGCTGGGCTGAATGATGGGGCTTCCGGTACAAAGGGTGCTTTTTATAAAGTTCTTCCTTGGTATTTTTGGTGTCTGGAAAGGGCTTCCTCTCCTCCCACGGTTAATTAGCAGCATGAGAGCATTACCCTTTCCTCAGCAGAAAGTCTGTTCCTGGCCCCGAGGCCAGGCAGAGGGGGCGGCAGGTGTGGCCAAATACACCCTGAGGTTAACCTCAAACTTAAGCTTAGACGTGGTTAGAAGCAGTGTGAGAGGCAGGGTTAGCTTCCATTTGGGGCAGAGTGGGCAATCGGGCACAGGTCCCTGACAAGCTAGGGAATTGTTCTCTAGCAACTCAGTCAGGTGAGGGGACAGGAACCAATGGGTGTTGGACACGTTTGTGAATTGTTCCTACAACAAAGGCTTTTTAAAAACAACAGAGTGGAGCTTTATATATTTGAATGAGAAGCCCACAGAAGGACCTATTGTCAGGGGGAAAAATTGCATGAGTAATTGTGCATGACTTCAGTCTTCCCAGTTGAAATGTTAGGCGTGTTAAGGATGACTGTGGACATTCCATTGTTTTCAGTGTGGGGAAGAGGGAGGAAGGAACTCCTGGGAGGTGGGGAGGTAAGAAACTTAGAAGCTCTCCCCCACAACTTTTCCTTGCTGGGTCCCATGTTTCTTCTATTTAATTGAGCTACCACCGCCTACAGGAAGCCTTCCTTGATACATAACTCCTATCTTTTCATTATTTACTAGACTCTGATACTATTGGTAGGCCACAGCACAGTGGGTCTGGACTCCAGGACCAGACTCCACCACTTCCTAAATGTATAACCTTGGGCAAGTTACTGATCTTCCCTGTGCCTCAGTTTCCTCATCTATAAATGGGAGTAATATTTACGTTCTAGGGTTGTTGAGATCATTAAATGTGTTAATACATATAAGACACATAGAACAATGCCTGATGTATAGCACATACTCAGTAAATATTAGCAATTATTATTTTTTATTTGTAACCACAGTGGCTAGCAAAGTTTGTAATATATCATAGGTCACAGGTTTTTCAACCTTCATATGCATCATAATTGCTTGAGGGGCTTTAAAAATACATGGGCCTGGGCTCCATTGGTCTAACAGTGAAACCTGGTCATGGTATTTTAGAAAAGTTCCCTGGATGGTTTTATTATGCAACCAATGTTATAGCTGCTTAATGAATATTTGTTGAATGAATGTATGAATGAACCAAATGGGATTAGAACAAATAAGCTCAGGTTACCCCTTCCTTAGGAGCATCAAGACATGATTCTGTCTCCTTCAGAAAGTTGTCTCTTCATGAGACAGGCTTCAAGCAAACAACATGACAGTGAATATAGTGGAATATATGAAAGAAGCACAATTCTATTCATCTCAACATATTGCAATATTGAAGAAATGGGGAGAAAATGATTGGCGCTAATATTAGAGATCAATAGGTATTTCCTCTTGTTCTCCCTTCTGTTGAGGCAAACTTATTGCTCAGACAGCCGCTGTAACAACTCTAGCCAGAAGCTGAACTTCGACCTTTCCTCCAGCTTTAATTTTGATTTGCAATCCAATCGTTAATTTAGTGGACATAATAAAACATTTAAAGACTTCAAATAAAGCATTTGCCCCACTGTAATATGTAATTATGTGCAGGATAATAACACAATTGTAATAAACTGCTTTACCTAGCTGGCTCACAAAGTTTAAACTGACTGCTGCTTGTAGAACATTATGTCAGGTATCTCACAATAGAAATAAGAAACTATAGCTAGGGCCTAACTTATATATTAGTGGGAGAAGTAAAGATAAACATTCCAGGGCTTCCCTGGTGCCTCAGTGGTTGAGAGTCCACCTGCTGATGCAGGGGACACGGGTTTGTGCCCTGGTCTGGGAAGATCCCACATGCTGCGGAGCGGCTAGGCCCATGAGCCATGGCCGCTGAGCCTGCGCGTCCGGAGCCTGTGCTCCGCGACAGGAGAGGCCACAACAGTGAGAGGCCTGCGTACCACAAAAAAAAAAAAAAAAAAGATAAACATTCTGAAAGCTAGAGAAAAATAAATAGAACAGAAACAAATGTAACATTTAAACAGTGTATAGCAGCATAAAGAAGGCTTTGGAGTCAGATTTTAGGCCTATTTCTTATTAATTGTGTGACCTCAATAATTCAATTAACCTTCCAGAATTTCAGCTTGCTCATTGACCAAATGTGGATTCTTTTTTTTTTTTTTTTTTGCCGCGTCACACGACTTGTGAGATCTTAGTTCCCCAACCAGGGATTGAGCCTG
This sequence comes from Lipotes vexillifer, assembly GCF_000442215.2. Lineage (NCBI taxonomy): Eukaryota > Metazoa > Chordata > Mammalia > Artiodactyla > Lipotidae > Lipotes > Lipotes vexillifer. The sequence goes on from NW_006774099.1 coordinate 544,483, forward strand.
GGCCCTCGGCAGTGCAAGTGCAGAGTCCTAACAACTGCACCACCAGGGAGTTCCCCCAAATGTGGATTTTGATGCCTACATCACAGGATTGTTGTGAGGCTTCAAAGTGACAATATATGCAAGTGTCTAGTGCTTTTCTAGTGCTTTTCATTAAATGAAATTATTTCAATTAACAAAGAAGCTGTATTCCAACAGCATGCTTTATTGTCAGAAATTTCATTATCAAGAGGAGAGGTAATATGTAACACGGGAAGCAAACAAGATGGAGAGCTAAGCATAAACATACACCAGCTCTCTCACCCCAAATCCCTTAAAAGACAAAATAATGAGTAAGTCCCAACCAGTAGTAGCAAACAAGAGAGGAGGCAAAAAATGCCAAAACTCTGGATAGACAGCATGGGGGGTCAGACTGATAGAGAACCCAGGGCAGAGTATTTTTTAATTAATTAATTAATTATTAATTATTTTTGGCTGCGTTGTGTCTTCATTGTTGCGCATGGGCTTTCTCTAGTTGCGGTGAGCAGGGGCTACTCTTTGTTGCGGTGCGCGGGCTTCTCATTGTGGTGGCTTCTGTTGTTGCAGAGCATGGGCTCTAGGTGCACAGGCTTCAGAAGTTGCAGCACACGGGCTCAGTAGTTGTGGTGCATGGGCTTAGTTGCTCTGTGGCATGTGGGATCTTCCCGGACGAGGGCTTGAACCCATGTCCCCTGCATTGGCAGGGGTGTTCTTAACCACTGTGCCACCAGGGGAAGTCCCAGAGCAGAGTATTAACACACTCCAAAACACTCTCGAGAGACAATTTGAAGCAGAGGATCTCCAAGCTCCGACGAAGCAGATCGAAAGAATGAGAGGGGATTGTGAAGCAATCATCAGGGTTATTAATCTTTAAACAGCTCTCTGAGCAACAGACCTCTCTCCTCCTTTCTTCACTTCAGGCAGCTGCAGGTGGGGGTGGGGTGGGGTTGGTTAACCCCAGATAAAACACAGAGCTTCACTCTAAGCAAGGAAATCACCTGTCCCAGGAGGGCACCTGCTGGGGTGTAAAGGCCTGTGAGAAAAGCATGGCTGAAAGTAACCTCAACCACCTTTCACAGACACAGAAAGAAGAAAAAGAAAAATTGTTCCTGTCCAGTTTGTCAACTGTGGCTTCATTGAAGTAAACGCCTCCTTATTTTGTCATTTGGGGATGGATGAAGTGGGGGGGGGATGATCCCCAGGCCTGCCTGCCTGCCTGCTCCAAGCACCTTACATGGAAGACTGTAGTCAAAATGTCCTACTTACAGAGTCCTAACTAACCATCTAGTGATCAGAGGAGGCTGTAGAGGAAACAGCTCAAAACCAAAGGAGAGGGACTTCCCTGGTGGTTCAGGGGTTAAGAATCCACCTGCCAATGCCACCTGCCAATGCAGGGGACACAGGTTCGAGCCCTGGTCTGGGAAGATCCCACATGCCGCAGATCAATTAAGCCTGTGCACCACAACTACTGAGCCTGTGCTCTAGAGCCCGCAAGCCACAACTACTGAGCCCATGTGCCACAACTACTGAAACTCACGTGCCTAGAGCCTGTGCTCTGCAACAAGAGAAGCCACCAAAATGAGAAGCCCATGCACCGCAATGAAGAGTAGCCCCTGCTCACGGCAACTAGGGAAAGCCCATGTGCAGCAACAAAGACCCAACAGAGCCATAAATAAATAAATAAATAAATTTATTTTTTTAAAAAAAGAACCGAAGGAGAAACTTAAACAAGATACCTACTAATTAACCTCTCCTTTAAACATAGAATGAATGGAAAGCCACGTATCGCCAGTTCTTGAGGAAATTCAACAGCTCTAAAGAAAAGGACTAGCAATAACAACAAAACGATGAACAAACTGAAAACTGATGCCAGAGAAAAGACAGATAAAAGAACAGAAAAAAAAATTGTAAAAATTATAAATAATATCATCCTTAGAAAGATGCATGGGGATATTGCAGGAGGCTGCTGTGAAAAGGAAACAAACATCTGCTAGGATAAAGGAAAAACAGCAAGCAAACAAAATGGAAATTTTAAAAGATGACAGTAAAACTAAGTAAAACAATGGATAGAATAAATAATATAATATGATGTATATGGCAAAAACTGGGGATATTTTCCAGAAGCTAAGTGGGGGTATATTTCCCTGAATATACAAAAAAGGTCAAGAATGGAAATTTTGAGAGAAAAATCAAGAGACTGCCATGGACTGAATTGTGTCCCCTTCCTCCCAAATTCACATGTTGAACCCCTAACCTCAAGGTATATGGGGATAGGGCCTGTGAAGAGATAATAAAAGTTAAATGAGGGCAAAAGGGTAGAACCCTAATTTGATTGAGCTGGTGCCCTTATAAGAAGAGGAAGAGACACTAGAGCTATCGCTCCGTCATGTGAGGACACAGTGAGAAGGCAGCTGTCTGCAAGCCAGGAAGAGAGCCCTCACCAGAAACTGAATTGCTCAGCACCTTCATCTTAGCCTTCAAAACTGTAAGAAAATAAATTTCTGTTGTTTAAGCCACCCAGTCTATGGTACTTTGTTATGGCAGCCCAAGTTGAGTAATATAGAGACACAAAGGATAGATTCACAAATGACTCCATTCATTCAAAAGAAGTATCAAGAGAGAACTGAGATTCGGTGGGGAAGAGATCTACAAAAAAATAAGAAAAGAAAATTTCCCCAACTCAAAGAAAGGCTCAAGACTTCTTAGGGCCTGCCAAGTGTCAGGCAAGGTAAATTTTCAGAGCCAAGAGAACAAAGAAGAAAACAAAGAGAAAAAGAATTCAGAGAAGAAAAACAGTTTCCGAAAAGGAACAAAAATGAGATTGGCTTCCAGACTTCCAAAAGGTAACTGAATGCTGGGCAACAATGAAGCAATAGCTTCAAAATTTGGAATTAAATACTTTTGAGCCTAGAATTATGTACCATGCTAGCCAAAATAGCATTCAAGGGAGAGAGCCAAATAAAGACATTTTCTATTTCCCCTTCAGATTGTCAAAAATGAGGATTTTTTTTAACCTGATTAAATCCAGCAATAGCAAGCTTTCAGGGGAAATGGTACTCTCAGGCTGTGTGGGAATGTCAATTAGTACAACCATTTTTTAGAGGGCCACTTGGAAGTGTGTATCAAAAATTTCCATTTCCAGCTATCTAATCTGGAGAAAAACTTGTACAAATGTGTGAGAAGGCTCACACAGACAATGAGATCAAGAGTGCAGATCCTGGAGTCAGAGTCCTGGGGTTCGAATCCCAGCTCAGCTCAGCCACTCTTAGTCGGTGAGATTAGTTGCCTCAGCAGTGGAATAGGGGTGATAATACATAGTATCTATTTCACAGAGTTTTGTTGTTTTTTGATTCATTTTGTTTTCTAAGAATTGAACAAATTACAATGTGCAAAGTGCTTAAAACAGACCCTGGTACAGTAGTCACCCTTTATTGCTGGGGGATACACTCCAAAACACCCAATGGCTACCTGAAAATTTTGATAGTACTGAACCCTATATATACTATGCTTTTTCCTATACATTCATACCTATGATAAAGTTTAATTTATAAATTAGGCACAGTAAGAGTTTAACAACAATAAGTAATAATAAAATAGAGCAATTGTTACAACAGAGAGTTGACTCTTGAGAAACGTGGGGATTAGAGATGCTGATCTCCACTGTAGTTGAAAATCTGCATATAACTTTACAGTCGGCCCTCCGAATCTATGGTTCCGCATCCCAGATTCAACCATCCACGGATCGTGGAATACTGTAGTGTGTATTTATTGGGAAAAAAATCCATATATAAGTGGATCTGCACAGTTCAAACCGATGTCATTCAAGGGCCTGCTGTTCTAAGATAAAAGTTATGTGAATGTGGTCTCTCTTGTTCAAGATACTTTTTTGTACAAATGTAATGCCCTTTTCATCTTAACTAAGCACTTTATCGCACTGGGGCCATAACTTTTGCAGTTTGAGGTTCAACAGCAAAACTACCATGCATTTCTTTTTCATTCTTCACAATTTCACGGCTAGTAGATTCATTCTTATTGTATATCTTAGCAACCTCAGCGTGCAATTGTTTTCTTTCCTTAATAAGTCAAGAACTTTTACCTTTTCACATTAAGGAGGCATCTTATGGCTTCTCTTTGGCATATCCGGATTGCCAGCATCACCATCCTTGAGCTTTGAAGCCATTGTTAAGGAAAATGAGGGTGACTTGAACACAAGCACCGTGATACTGCAGCAATCTCATAACCTAGACAGCTACTAAGTGACTAAGGGGCAGGATACATCAGACAAAAGGATGATTCACATCCCGGGTGGGACGGTTCAAGATTTCATCACGCTACTCAGAACAGCGCACAATTTACAACAAATGAATTGCTTATTTCTGGAATTTTCCATTTAATATTACAAACCATGGTTGACCATGGATAACTGAAACTGCAGATAAGGGGGGACGACTGTACAGACTAGGCACTAAATAAATGAATATTATTATCATACAGTGGATATTAGATGTCATGAAAGGACATTAGATATTAAAGTGCTTCCAATTTTGAGCTATTGGGGCATTTACAGTGACACAAAATTGGATGACCTAATATCTATTAATAGGACAATGGTACAGCCATAGTGTGGAATACTATGTAACTGTGAATAAAAAGGTTATAGAATTATGCTGATTTTATGTGCTAGCACAGAAAGATCTCAAAGACATTGTTAAATGGAGGTGAGGGAGAGAAAGCAGATTACAATATGCAATACGTACAGATTATCTCATTAAAAAATACAAGCATGTTATACTGGTTGTGTGTTCAGCGGCATACCACCGGGGGGTCAACCGAGGATAACATGAAACAATAATTTTAAACAATAACTTGAAAACAATGATAAATAATAGTAAGATCTGCATTTTATTATCACCATGAACAGTGAAAATAAACAATGTCAGTGAGAAAATACTCTCTGTCGGGGAGTTTCCTTTTCCCCCAACCTGTAACCCTGTATGCTCCTGCATCTTCCTAAGTGCCTGGAAAAACTTAGAACAGGAACTTATTTACAGTACTTACTAAGTAGGAGGATAATTTACAGAAGGAAGTGGGGTTGAGTGAGGGTGAGTAAGATTTTTTTTACCTTTTACTTGTTAACTTGTTTATTTCTTTAATTTTTTTGCAAAAAAATATATTCCTTCATTTACGATTACTTGCTTGTATAGTTAAAGCATTTTTAATTTGAAAAAAGGAAATAACATGGTAGGCAAAAGGATTTATTCTAGGAAGTCATAAAAATGGAGTGCAATGGTAGCATATAACCATTCTCGCAAATGTTTTAGTTCATGGAATACGGATTAGGTATAATGATTGCATTTTCAGAACTAAAAATCAGAACCCAGTACCTGCCAATGAATTTTTGGTGCAACTTCTGAGTAGGAGAGTCAGCCTGGGACATCCAATCTGGATGACAAAATAATAGAATTTTCAGGACAGTCTGATGGTTTATTATCTCAAATAAACTGTTTGAACTGGGCCCGTCCATAAATCCCCAATCCCACTTCATTTTTGGATCCTGTTGGAACTGAGCTCCTGATACGATACCCACTTAAAACCTAGCATTCAGCTTGCCTTACCCTAACTCCCCACAAGTCCTGGGTCTCACAGACTTTGCTCCCCCTGAGAACTGCCAAGAGCCCTGACAGAGCACTCCTAATTTCTCGATTGCCCCAGCAGCATCCGCAGGCATACTCTCTGCCCTCACCTAACAGGGTAACTGTTTTCCTGACTCTCTTTCAGCCCCCCCTGGTTCCCCACTGGCCTTCTGTACACCCAGCTTGGCCTCCTTCTGCATCCCCACCCTCCCAGCTATCCCCCCAGCCCCCTGCCTCCCTTTGCATGCAGCAGAGCCAGCCTGGCCTGAGCTACTGATACCAATCCTGCTGAGGCTAGCTCAAACAGTCCCAGGCACAGGGTAAGCTGAGGCCGTGGAAATGAAATTTCTGGGTACAGAAAGGAGGAGGGTGATAGCCCCAGAGAAACAGGAAAGAGTTTGCCAGGAAACCAGACTGACGTGGGCTGAGTGGAAAAGAGAAGTTGGAACAGGACTCACAGAACATCTTGGGGCCAGTAAAGGAAGTGGGAGAGAGGTAAGAACTGCACACACACTGCAGTTTTAGTTTTAAGTGTGAAAAAGGATGTCAAGGTAAATGCACGGATTCATCACTGAGAAGGAGAAAATGGAAATGTTCCAGTGGGCCCTAGAAGATTCTGCTAGGTAACAGGGTAAGAACATGTGTCAGGAAGACCTGCTCCCCATCCAGGCTGTGCGACGTCAAGAAAGTTCTTTAACCTCCTGAGATTCACCTGTCAGTTGGGGGGCCTTCTAAACATGAAATAAATACAGGTAAGTAAAGCTCTTGGGCCAGCATTCAGTAAATCTGAATTTCCTTCTCCTTCCATCAAAATGTGGATGGTCATGATGCAAACTCACCTGCAGCCTCTCACTACCCACTCCAGCCTCAGTGTAGAGCAGTGGACACAGCAAATAATCACTAATTATGATAGTTACCATAGAGACAGGGCACCTTATTGCAGGTTCTGTTCTAAACACTTTGCAGCATTAACTCCATCCTCACAGCAACCCTATGAAGTAGATATTATTACTCCTAGTTTACATATGAGAAAGTTAGGGCTCAAGAAATTTAAGTAACTTGCCCAAGACGCATAGCTGATGAGAAGCAGAACCAGGATAAAAATCCAGCTGTAACTGCAAAACCCATGCTCTTTAACGCTGCACTAGATTCCTTCCAATAGTAAGGCAGACAATAGAGAAATGGTTAAACAAGGAAAGGTCCTATCAGAGGCATCCATGGAGATGACTAGGAGGGCTCCTGTTATCCTGTGTCCTTGTGTGGGGACAGCTGCTATAGGAGGATTCCTAGGGAGCTCCCATTTGACCGTGGGATCCAGGGGAAAAGCTACTGCCAAGAAGTAATAACCTCCTCCACATCTGCCGCAGATGGGTGATGGCATCCGAGAGGAAGCCAATCACATATGTAACCAGTGCAAACAAAGCTGTAGACAGGGGCATTGCCTCGTGTTATGAAAGTATCTTGTAATAAGGGATGGGGTAATAAGTCCAAAGAGAAGGGTGATGAGTTGGCAGGCAGTCTAAAGCAAGCTGAGTCAAAGTTTGCCTACGTGACTATAGCTCTGTCCACTCTAATTCCAAATGTTCCATCCTGGTTCTCCAGGGAAAAAGCCTTGGGATGAGGAGAAGGGCCTGAAGGAGATGCCACCTGGGGAAGGTCAAAGCACAGAACAAGTAATGTCCATTCAGTAATGCCAGTGATATGAGGTTTTCATTAAGGTTATAATCATCACCACCACTTCATTTATTCACTCATTCATGTATATATCCAGGAAATATTTATAGAGAGCCTACCGTGCCCCAGGCCCTGTGCTAGATGTAAGAGGTCCCTAGGAGCTTAAGGGTAGTCAGGAAATGGTAGAAAGCAGGCTCTTTCAGCACAGTCAGGTAAAAGCTCTCCTATCAGTGAGGGCCTACCACAGGCTACCACCTAGTCCTCCCTGCAAGGAGGCGACTGTGCCCTTGGGGAATCAGGAAATGCCTCCAACAATGTGCAAGCCAGATAGGGCGTTTGAGAAGAAGTCCAGCTCCCTCACTGTATAGAGAAGGAAGCCATGGACCTGAGTTATAAAATGGATAAACTGCAAATCAAGACTACATATGGTAAGTATCAGCTGAAGTTAAGCTGATAGAAGTTAACTCCTATCACAAATGTCCCAGGAGTTTAAGGGAGGTAAGTATCACTGTGAGTTAAGAAGACTTCCTCAAAGGGGTGGGACATAAGCTGGGCTTTCCTGGAAAAATAAGGGGTGTGTGGGTGTGTGTGTGTGTGTGTGTGTGTGTGTGTGTGTGTTGTGTGAAGGCGAGAACCTGGTTTTAGATATTGATCAATTATTCCTTTAGTCTGTCTAATTTTCTTTTATCTGGTTTGCTAATCACCCAAAGTCCTTCAGAACTGCAATTTTTATTTTTGTTCTTTTGTTTGAGAAGATCTGCCACAAGATATGATATGAATATTTGCACAGGCTTTGGAGTCCAACAGACTTGGAGTCACATTCAGGCTCCGCCGATTCCTAATTGTGTGACTTTGGTTTCCTCATCTGTTAAGTGAGAATAGTAATACCTACCATAGGGTTGTTATGAGTATTAAATGAAATAATATATGTAAAGCGTGTAGCATAGGGCCAGACACTCAGGAAACATCTAGCATAGCTCCTTAAATGTTGTGATTATTACTTACCTGCATGGACCATATGACATTTACAGTGTATTCATTCAGTTTCCATTAACTCTTTTGTCAAACAGTTAGGTGTAGTGCCAGGCACCAGGCTAGATGTTGAACACAGCCACATACCAGGCAGACATTTTCCTTGCCTGCCCAGGGCACTCTAGAGGGATGTCAGACACGTAAACACATGCCTTGAAGCACAATGTGAAGTGCACTGTTAATAGTGCATGGCAGGTAGTAGCTACTGGTGGTCAGTTCTGGGTAGGCTATGGCCTTGAAAGGCCATACCAGGGCCTGTGGGGCCTGACATCAGGGTGCAGCAGCCCTGGAGACCAAGCTGAAAGATGCCCCCAATAGCAATGTCATTACCACTTCTTGATAGCTCTAAGCTTGCTTTATATTTTCTACAATGTCATTTCCATTTATTAGCAGAATAACCCAAATAGAAAAGAAAGTTCCCTCTTAATAGTCCAGCATCCAACAGAAACTACAAGAAGCAGTAGAAATGCACCTGAGCTTAAGCTTCAGAAAATTTTCTTGGTTCCTCCTCTCTTCCAGTATGCTGAGTGCCTGTGGTATCAAGCATCCCAGATGGCTCCCAACAATCCCCACCTGTGCACATCCCACCCTTGTGTATTCCCCTCCTGCATTGTACCATGGTTAGTCTTTGTGACCAACAGAAAATGGCAGAAGTGATAGCATGGCACTTCCAAGGTTAGGTTATAATATTGTGGGCTCTCTCTCACACAAGCTCTCTCTCTTGTATGACTTGCTTTGGGGAAAGTCATGTCTTGAGCAGATCCATGGAGAGGCCCACAGGGCAGGGAACTGAAACTTCCTGCCAACAGCCAAATAAGTGAGCTTACAAGTGGGTTCTCCAGCCCGAAATGAGTTTTCAGAGACAACAGCCCTGGCCAACAGCTTGACCCCAAGAAAGACCTTGAGCCAGACCAGCCAGCTTAGCCATTCCCAGGTTCCTGACTCTCAGTATATAGATGAGATAATAAATGCTTGCTTTAAGCTACTAAGTTTTAGGGTGACTTGCTTTGTAGCAATAGATAACTAATACAGTGCCCCGCCCCCTCCCATGCTTCAAGCATTCTGCTCCTCCCTTGTCATGGCACTTACCACACTGTGTTGTAATTACCTGTTTACATATCTGTCTCTTACTCAGACCGTGAGCTTAATGGAGATGATGTCTTATTATCTTTGTACCCTCACCACCTGGCACATGCCTGGCCCATAGCAGATGGTCAAAAAACTTTGTTGGATGAATAGCTTGCATTTGTATGGCACATCAGAATTGACAAAGTATTAATCTCTTATAATAACTTATAACGGAAAATAATCTGAGAAAAAATATATATATAACTGAATCGCTTCCCTATATACCTGAAACTCACACAATATTGTAAATCAATTGTACTGCAATTTTTAAAAAAAAATTGACAAAGCATTGTTGCATTCATTCTCTCATAGTCTTTTTTTTCTCAGTGTTTCATCTTCAGTTTTGATTGACACTTGATGCTTGCAAATTTTGAAACAAATTTTGAGATCATGATGACTATTCTGAAGAGATTTCAGCACCAGCACTAAGATTTGTATATTCAGTTGGTTTGCAATTGACTTGTTAGCCATTTACACAGTGTGTAGTACAGATTTGTCACAGGTCAGATCACAGTGTTGAAGGAAAGAAGTACCTTCCTGTAATTAGAAAGGATCCCCTAATCTGCACTCAGCTTAAGACATCCAATGTACAAGAGCACGAAAACCATCAGAATACTGTGGCTCCAAGGAAAATAGTTTTGATAAGGAAAATAACCTAAGCTTCTTTTTCCCATTTTAATTACTGAGGTCTCTAACAATCTCATAGAGTCTTTATGACAACTCTAGAAGGTAAGTACTAATATCATCCCCATTCAACAGGTAAGGAAATTGCAGCTTGGTGATTTGCTTGATTATCTCACAGCCAGTAATTAATAAAGTCAGGACTCAAACCCAAGTCATCCAATTCTTTGTCTATGTTTCCTCCTCTACACCAAACTGCCCTTCATTTAGCTTGAGGGGTGGGTGGGGTAGGAGAAAAATTAATCTAGAGAATGGAGTGTTGTTCAGTCATGGATGGAGCTTCATAGAAGGGACAGCGGACAAGAACATGGCTCACTTATGTGTAGGCCAGCTCTCTGTGGGCCTTCCCCATACCCCACATTCAATATTTCATTTAGTCCTCACAAAAAAATCCTAAGATAGGAAATCTGTTCTTTTCATTCACACTTTACAGATGAGAAAACCAAGGCAAGAGCTCACATATGTTAAGTAATAAAAGCTGAGACTCAAGAAAATGTATTCAAACTCCTAGTTCAAGCTTCTTTTTGCAAAACTCAAATTGCTTCCTCTTCTCAGTCCAGATAGAATTCCTGATTCCAGCCAGGGACACCCGGGGCAAGATATCACAGAGTCTCAGACAATGTGCAGACATGACTAACACAAGGATCCTACCTGTGCGGCCGTGTCCCACCTCACCCCCACGCTGAGCTCCAATCATGTATTCTCAGGACCAAGGTCAAAGGTCTCACAATACCCCTTTTACCAAGGAAAGGAAATATGCTGTTGTGCTTAGAGAGGGCTTCAGTTGGCACATCTTTAAAATGGGGAAAAGAATTACAGCGATGATTAAATGAGATGATCTATGTAAAATGGCTGGCATGTAATAGGTATTCACAAGCATGTAAATACTTTTCTCCCCTCTGGCTGTCTCCTATATCCTTCGGGATATTTTAAAGACTAGGGAACACATCCTCTTGTGAGCCTCTCTTCGCCCCCTAAGCTGAAGGCTTAGCAGGGGGAGTGGAAAGTGGAGGGAGCAGGGGAAACTTCTGAGGATTCTGCACAGAGTCTCCAGCCTGGAGGGAGCTCTGCAGTGGATTTCTGCTTCATGTCAGCTGCGCAGTGGGGCTGGAAGCCCTCCATCTTTGAGGGCAGGTATCATGCTGAGGAAAAGAAGCCGCAGCTGTTCTGTGGGCCCCTAATGGAATGCGGCTCAGGGGGCTGACGCCTTGCTGGGTTGGGTAAACTTGGCCTGTTTGCTTCCATCCAAGAGACCTTTCACATTGAGGGCTTAGTGACCAGAAAAACATTGCAGAAGCGAATAACTTCCATTCTCCAGGGAGCCAGGGAGCAGACAATTTCTGGGCTGGACATCAGGGACAAACCCATGAACTGTGTGTGAGAGGGCCTCTGTGCTCAGGGCTCCATCTGATCCCAGGACAGGGAGGGCTGGTTCCATGAGCTAGCAGACACAGCTTCCTGCCGGGGAGAGAATCTGGGCTTTGTCTCCACATGAGCCGGCATTTAGATGTGGCCGTCTAGGGTTTCATGGATGAGCTGTGGCGGTAGCCAGGCTCCAGATGCAAGTTGGAGTGAGCCTGACTCTCGCAGTTCTATTCAATGCAGTTCAGAGCAATTAAATAACCAAGTGACAACTTACCGGGTACAGGGCTTTGAGGAAACAGGTGATGTTGTGGAAAGGCCATGGGCTTTGAAATCTGAGAGCCTTCAGTTTCAATCCTAGCTCTACCACCTATTAACCATGACTTGGGAAAGATACCTCACCTTTTGGGGCCTCAGTTTCTTCATATGTAAAGTAATAGTAATTCCTCCTTTGCAGGGTGGAGATAAGGATTAAATGAAGTTATCCTGTGTAAAAGGTAAAGCATAGTGCCTACTGCCTGATCAATGCACAGCAGACTATTCATTTGTTTTTTAATTTAAAACTTTTTAAAAAGTTTTATTTATTTATTTATTTTTGGCTGCATTGGGTCTTCGTTGCTGTGCACAGGCTTTCTCCAGTTGTGGCGAGCGGGGGCTACTCTTCGTTGCGGTGCGCGGGCTTCTCATTGCGGTGGCTTCTCTTGTTGTGGAGCACGGGCTCTAGGTGCGCCAGCTTCAGCAGTTGTGGCACACGGGCTCAGTAGTTGTGGCACACGGGCTTAGTTGTTCGGCGGCATGTGGGATCCTCCTGGACCAGGGATTGAACCCATGTCCCCTGCATTGGCAGGTGGATTCTTAACCACTGCGCCACCAAGGAAGTCCTACAGTAGACTATTCTTTAATTATTAGGTTCCTTGGGGAGATGGAGGAGAGGTAAATAACAGCCACAGTTAGGGAGACAGTACATGTAAAATGCAATCTAATTCATTTGATTTTTTTCAGACAGCATATATCAGAGAACCTCCTAAGTGCTAGCAACTAAAGGAGAGATATAAGAGTCATGGCCCCTGACCTAGAGGAAGTCAGTTTTGCAACTGAGATGGATGAGTAAGCAAATCATTTCTATCAGGTTTATAAGTGGTCAGAGATAAACAAGTGAAAATGCTATGGGAGAAGCTGTTTATGTTATCTGGAGCTTGAAGAGGCCTTGCTAAGGAAGCAACTCTTGGGCTCCACTGGTTGAGTCTTAAAAGATGAACAAACAGGAACTCACCAGGTGAAATGAGAGTGGAGGGTCATTGCTGATATCAGAGACAACGTATGGAAAAAACACAGAGGCACAAAAGAGCTTGTTTAGAGCAATGGGAACCATGGAATAACTGGATATAAGGATGTGAGAAAAGACCATCAGCCTTGAGGGATATTGTGAAAACTTGCTCACCTGCTAAAGAGTTGAGACTTTGCTCTGGAGGCAACAAGGGGTTTTTACAAGATGATTCATTTGTTTTCAGGAAAGATAACTGGGTGTAGGAGGGAGAGCAAAGGGGAAAGACTGGAGGCTAGAGACTGGGAGCACGTGCAGATAAGAAGCCCATCTGGGTTACACAGTCAGGAAGTTGGTGGGGATTCAGGAAGAGAGGCTGGACCTCCAGGCTCCTGGTTCAAGCTTTTTTGATGAGATTGCTCCTCCTTGCACATCTTTGAAACCTGCTTAATAAGCAGACCTTGACTTGAGATTACAGTGCTCATACGAACAGGAAAATAAAGCACACAAAATTGCAACTAGGTTTGAATTGGACCGAGGCACCTGTTTTTTACATATGGTTTGCCACAGCATTAAAATATGTTCAGCATTTTTCTGAGCATCCATACCCTGATGTCTATATTCCCAAGAAGAATACACATCCTTGATGATTTAGGCCAATCATTCATCCACTTTTTCAATCCATCCGTCCAGAGAAACACAGAACCATCCACCATCCACAGATATGTATTGGCAGCTACTATGTTCTAATCTGGCTACTTCCTGGGGCTATGGAGATGGAAGGCAATCTCTGCCTTCAGAGAGCTCACAGCCTAGCATAGGGGGGAGACAGAAAAGTAAACAGACAGGGACAATCCAGTGTGATGAGCACTAATCCAATGGGAGGGATGTGTTAATTGCTCTGGGAGCTTGAAGCAGGCACACTCAACAGTTTGAGCTACCAGGGAAGGAAGGGACACTGGTGACAAGCATTGAAGGACAAAGACGAGGCCACAGATGTGCTCTAAGTAGACAGAAGAACACATGCTGTTTGGGGTTATGGTGCAGTGATTAGAATTCGAGAATTCAACAGTCTTCCCAGTCCTGAAGCCAAACACATGCTTTGCCTGTTTTAACTACATAAACCACATTAATTCTGATTGAACTTATGGCTTCCCTCTGTCACTTCACTGTACAAAACTAAGCCAGTGCCTACTTTCACCCAAATTACCAAATAGGCCAAGCCTGCTTGGCCCTTGCTGACCTCCTCTTTCAGCACATGTCTCAGGGGACCTCAACCTCTGGCCTCAGTGCCCTAAGTTGTTCCTCCAACACCAAGAGCTCACTTCAGCCCCTCCTGGTCAGTAGCGCAGGTTCCCAGTCTCTGTTTTCACTCACTTCCTTATCAAGTCTTAACTTGTGAGCCAAGTTCTGCCCAGCTTTTCTTTTTTTATTAATTAATTAATTAATTTATTTATTTATTTACTTTTGGCCGTGTTGGGTCTTTGTTTCTGTGTGAGGGCTTTCTCTAGTTGAGGCATGTTGGGTCTTTGTTTCTGTGTGAGGGCTTTCTCTAGTTGAGGCGAGCGGGGGTGCGCGGGCCTCTCACTGTCGTGGCCTCTCTTGTCGTGGAGCACAGGCTCCGGAACCGCAGGCTCAGCGGCCATGGCTCACGGGCCCAGCCGCTCCGCGGCATGTGGGATCCTCCCAGACCGGGGCACGAACCCGCGTCCCCTGCATCAGCAGGTGGACTCTCAACCACTGCGCCACCAGGGAAGCCCCGGCCCAGCTTTAAGATGGCTTTACATTGGGAAACTAGAAGTCTACTGTTCATTCCTCTTTGTTGGTAACTACTAGCCAGCTTAAAGCATTCATGCTGACAGAGGTATCTGTGCTTAACATTTTCTTCCTTCCCCCAACTTGTCCTAAGGTGCATGACTTCATCATTCTTCCACCCGTGGTTTTCTGTGACATTCCATTTTCTGGGGTCACCTCCTACCTCTCTGGCAGCCCCACAGGTAAATTTCTCTCATGACATGTGTCAAACACTCAGAGTTTTAGCCATCTCCCTATTTTGGTCGTCCCACTAGTCTAAAAGCTTTGCATCCTGTTCATTTTTCTCTCCCCAGTGCCTGCACATAGTAGCACTAACTAATATTTGATGAATGAATGAATTAGTGAAGGGATGGACAGAAGTCTCTAGAGCAAACTTCTGCCAGTGGAATGCCACTCTGGAGGTAGGGATGCCAAGCATTAGAGGCGGGTTGGAGGATGGCCTTTAGAGACCTCCAGCACCCCTCTGTGCTACAGGCCAGTGCCTACTTTGCCTGTGTCTAAGGTGAGTTGTGAGAAAAGAAATGCTGCTCCTGAGAGCAGGGAAAAGACAGCATCTTATACCTTAATTTCCTTGAGCCCTGCTTGGCCTACTTTCTCCAGGCCCATTTCTGCGGGCCTGTGCTACTTTGTAAGGCTCCTATTCATGAACGAGGAACTATTAATGACACCCCAGGAGCTGATATTATACTTGACCTGAATTATGTTTTAGCATTAATGCTGTGAAGTTTCACAGAAGAGAACTAAATTTAACTTAATGCTCCCTATAAAGAAAATGAGTCGCCCCTGGTTTATTATTAGAAAAATCCTGGCCTTGGGTCTGAATTTTTTTTTTTGTATTAAGATCCAAAAATATTAAGAAGTTGGACTGACTAGCCATGTAGAGCATATGTAAGAGTCCTCAGCTAAATCCAAATATGAGAAAAGTCAAACAGTGTATAGAAAACAAAGAAATGAATCACAGCGTTGGGTAAACTGCTGGTTGGCGCAAATCCATAAACACAGACCAAGAAGTGTCTCTGCAAAGATGTGAGAAATATCTGTGGAAAGTATCTCAGAAATAGATCTGACTTTGACCTGAAATCTTGACTATGACTGCGCTTTGTCCCACAGCCATGGGAAGCAAAGGTAATAGAATCTGATACTGGGAGTAGCGGAATGGGGCCAGGACCAGGTGTCGGAAGCCCTGGGTCAAATAGCTGTACACCACACGTAATGTTCGTTATAAAGCAGCATAGCACAGGGAGATCGGCTCCGTGCTTTGCGATGACCTAGAGGGGTGGGATAGGGAGGATGGGAGGGAGGCTTAAGAGGGAGGGGATATGGGGATATATGTACACATATGGCTGATTCACTTTGTTGTGTAACAGAAACTAAAATGCTATTGTGAAGCAATTATACTCCAATAAAGATCTATTTAAAAAAAAAAAAAAGTCCTGTCCTTGCCACAGGTACTACCATGCAACTGACTATAGACTGTTTAGTTTAATGTCCAATTTGACATTTAATTACAGTAAACTTTTTAAATTCATGGAATTTCTTATTTCATGGTTAAAGTCATCTTGTAAATATTAGGGATAAAAAGGGAGGAAGGACTTGGCCTAAGTTTTCTAAAACCTGTCAGATAACTCCTTCTGTGTGCTAAGTTCTAGGCACAAAAATGAGCTACCAAAAAAATGAACAGGCACAAATCGGTGTGTTCTCAACGAGTGTAGAGTCTAGGCGGAAGCATGAGACAGGAATATTTTATATGTAAAATAAGCTAGAAGCAGAGAAGTAATGATAGCTAGCATTTATTAAACACTAAATAAGGCAAGGCGCTATTCTAAATGCATTACATCTACAGGCTTATTTAAACCTTACAAAAACCTTACGAGGTAGGTACTATTATCAGCTCCATTTTACAGATGAGAACCCTGAAGCAAGAAGAGGTTTATAGCTTGCCCAAGTTCACAGCTAAGGGGCCAATAGGAATTTGAACTCAAGTGGTGTGTCTGCAGATCCCGTGTGCCTAACCGCTAGACTATTCTGCCTGCCGAGGATCACCTGAGAGATACATACCAGAAGCGTTCTGGGAGCTCAGCTGAGGGAGATATTCACTGCACCCAAGGAGAAAGATTACCCACACTCTGTGGGAGAGGTGAACTTCACACTAAGCTTCAAAGGATGGGGAGAATTTGGACATATAAATGTTGGCAGTCAGAGTGGAGGAAGAATTCAAAGAAAAGGAGAGAAGTGTTTCCAGGTTGACAGCAGCATTAGTAAAACATTGAGTGGTAAACACACAGGATCTAAGGAAATAGCCAAGATCAGTCTGGTTGTATTAGAATGTGCCAAAACAAAGTAGTGGGGAAAGGGCTCGGGGGTGAGCTGGAGCTAGACCTGAAAAGTTTGTTCATAAAGATGATTTTTACTAACCTACTCCCAGTATTTTGCCGAACTGATTAACTTATCACCAAAAGCCACTCTCAGAGAGAAACTTTGACAATACAAACGAACAGACGAGAAAGTTAAAAAAAAAAAAAAAAAAGCTTTCTCCCAAGGAACAGCAAGTGCAAGGGGACTCAACCTCCAGTTCCAGTTTTCTGTTTCCCAGCTATGACCATTCTTCCAGATGTTCCAAGTCAGCTGTACACTGTCAAACGATTCGATAAATAAGCGCACACATCAAATATTGGATGGTAATCAGATTCTTGGCACTGATCCTTAGTAATCATGGAGAATTCTAGAGTTTCTTTAGAAATAGTTGGGGTTTGACTTACTGTTATAGCCATGCAAGTAATATGTAATTAGAGTGTAAAATGAATTCGTGTATTTATTTTAGAGTTGGTAAAGCCTTTAGAAACCATGCCCACTTATCCTGCAGTGGAACAAACATAGCTGAAGAGGTTAAATGGACTTCCTTGAAGTCATCCAGCAAATCAATAGCAAAATCACTTTTGATCACAAAATGTTTGGAAAGTAGAACAAAAGCTCTTATTGAACATTTATAACATCTGCACACAGATATGTATCCAATGTTCTCCTGTTCCACCATTCATCCATGAGTCTTAAAATTTGGTTAAAACACAATATTCAAATAAGAGGCTTTAAAAATGTTGAACACAGATGTTTTATGCTTAGGAAAATGATCTTTTTTTTTTAATACACCAAGCTACAAAATAATTCCGTAGGGATATTAAAATTAACAATAGTTGACCCTGCTTGAGCACTTGCTCTGAGCACTTAAAATGCTTTATCTTATATGGTTAGGACAACAACCCTCACAAAAGAACTACTACTGTCCCCATTTTATGGTTGAGGAAACAAAGAGATTTAATAACGTGCTCAAGATTACACAGGTAGTGAGTACCAGACTACTCAAACCCATGACCACCTGACCCCAAATTCTGTGTTATTAACTATTATAATACATGACCTCCATAGCTAGCAGTGGATGGAACTTACCTTCTTACCAGGAGATGTTAATTATTCAGACAAGGTATAGAAACTAGAAGGCTTAATCTTTAAAAATGTTTACCCTTAACTGAAAACCTCTAGGTAGGAAACAGGGTTTTATGTGTGACTCAACCAACCGTCTTTGCTGCACTTTGCTGGGGAAATAGACGCCCTAGTTTATTACACAGTCAGAATTTCAGTGGCTACTGTGATTGTTAGCAGCCTGTGGCCTAACCTACCCAGTGCCATGGCCATCAAATAGCTGCCCTGCCATGAGTGAAGCCTGGGACCCTGAGCAGGAGACTAGGGTCTTGAGAAGTTGTGCTCTGGCTACGTAGGGCCCAGCCTTTTGCCCCTTCCAAAACCACCTTTCTTTCCACCGACCACAGGCCCCACTGGCTGCACTGAAGACATGGCCTTTGGCTCTCCTGCTTCCTCTCTGTCCTCCTGCCACTGCCCTTCTTTATTTTATTTTATTATTTTATTTTATTTTTTGCCACACTGCACAGAATGTGGAATTTCCCTGACCAGGGATAGAAGCTGTGCCCCCTGCAGTGGAAGCGTGGAGCCACTGAAGTCCACCACTGCCCTTCCTTAAATCTCCATCAATCATC
Source organism: Lipotes vexillifer (assembly GCF_000442215.2). NCBI lineage: Eukaryota > Metazoa > Chordata > Mammalia > Artiodactyla > Lipotidae > Lipotes > Lipotes vexillifer. The sequence goes on from NW_006774099.1 coordinate 563,136, forward strand.
TCTCACCAGGACTACTCTAAAAGCCCCCTATACCCTCGTGCATCAAACCTGACACCTTCCAATCTATCCTCCCCTCTGCAACCAGAATGATCTCTCTCAAATCATTGGAATGATCATGTCAGTCCTCTACTTTGAAATCTTTGATGGCTTCATGTTGCCTGCAAAATAGAATTCATACTCTCAAGCATGGCATTCAATACCCTTCACAATCTGGCCCTTCCTTACCTTCCGGGATTCAAAAAAATATTAGTAAACGCTTAGAAATATCTCCTGCTTAGAAATTCTGTTAGCAAACATTCCTTATACTTGTTATTCAACAATCAAATCTATTGAGTGTCCACAATGTGTTGAATTCTAATAATCACTATTTTTTCACAGTTATGGACATAAAATCTAGAGACATGGGTTTAAGAGCAGTTCCGGCCCTTTCTCTCTACATGGATTTGGGCAAGTCTTTTCCTTCCTCCAGGCCTCAGTTTCTCTATCTGCCTAAAAGACGGTAGAATGGGGCTTCCCTGGTGGCACAGTGGTTGGGAGTCCGCCTGCCGATGCAGGGGACGCAGGTTTGTGCCCCGGTCCGGGATGATCCCACATGCCGCAGAGCGGCTGGGCCCGTGAGCCATGGCCTCTGAGCCTGTGCTTCCAGAGCCTGTGCTCCGTAACGGGAGAGGCCACAACAGTGAGAGGCCCGCGTACCGCAAAAAAAAATAAAAATAAAGAAGGTAGAATGATCTCTACAGCTCAAACAGCCCATGTCTATACTGGTCCCTGATACAACAGTGAAGGCCCGCGTACCGCAAAAAAAAATAAAAATAAAGAAGGTAGAATGATCTCTACAGCTCAAACAGCCCATGTCTATACTGGTCCCTGATACTAGATTCCCCTTGAAAGAAGAACCAAGAATGCTAGCCCTTAGTTAGCCAAAGATGTGTGTCCCTCAGATGATTCCTGTGCTTAGCAGCTTGCAGACATCCTTTCTTTACCCTCTCACCACTTCAGCACTGTCTCTTGGGCTCTCCCCTCTGGCCCTGCCCTGAATCCCAGCACTGGCATTTACATCTTCAACGTAATAGACCCTGAAGCTGAGACAATGGAGCTCTTAGAGGCTTCAGCTATGATCTCATCTTCTGAGCTAGATTTTTCTTGGCCTATGATTGCCCAGCCCCAACCAGGAAAAAAAAAAAAAAAGCACCCCTACTCCAGGAAGTGCCAGTGCTGACTCAGCATGCTGTAGATCTGGATTGGAGCAGAAATTTGTGCGGACCAGCCTTGTAGGCTCCAGTAGTAGAGAGAGAGAGAAAAAATCCAGGCAATCCTGAGGGCAAAGAGACTTCAAGGGTTGGTGTGAGGGAGAACTCCTTTATTGAGAACCTTCTGTGTACCAGGCACTTTCAATCTGGGCTACAACTTTGCAAAGCAGGTATTATTATCCTACTTCCAAAGCTCAGAGAGATTAAGTAACTTTTCCAGAATCCCATGACTAGTAAGTAGCTGTGGAATTCAAACCCAGGCCTCCAAAGACCTGCATTCTTTCTTTCACGCATCCTGAGGAGCAACTGGGAAGAACTTAGGAAGTCTTGAGAGTAAAGCTAGATGCTCAGGGAATACTCACTGGATGGTTATTCTAAGGAAATGGGCGAAATACTGGGATAGGATAATATTGAATCTGAAATCCCCAGCGCTAACCATAAGAAAAGGTAGAATGACAATCACCATACTAAATTGCTTTAGTTCATAAATGAACATGGTCCTTTGCCAGGATGGGGTGGTGTGGGGGGCACACAAAATGATGCTGTTAATCCCTTGAACATGAACGTGACTAATAAGCTGGGTGTGGCATCAGTCATCTCGTCCACACAGCTGTCTGGGCAGGCTAATCTGTAGTTGGAACCTCCAGCTCTGTCTGCCCAGTGGCGTGCTGCACTCTAATCTCTTGGCTTCACAGCTAGCTTGACATTTCTGCTGAGTCTGACTCACTCGCTTCCAGCCTCAATTGTTCTGTGCCAATGCAGACTTCTTTTACAGTTGGCCTATTTAGAAAGACAGGATGTTAGTGTTGGAAGGGAACAACCCAAGAAGTCACCTAGCATAACCCCTTCATGCTACAAATGAGAGAACGGGCCCCAGAGGAGGTTTGGTGATGTCTGAACTCGGGTGGGTTGAAGTGTGAGGCATGATGGGACCCCAGCCACACAGGCCTGTCGGGCAGCAGGAGGAAGCTGTGATCAAGCAACACTGATGCTGGCAATACGAACTCTGCTGCAGGATTACTGGGGCCCGGCTGGGGCACAGAGAGTGGACCCAGGCCCTTGGAAGAATGGGCTGGGATAGGGAAGCAGAGTGTCAGGATCCCAACCAAGCAAGTCTGGAGTTCAGGGCAGGGCTTCTGTCTCAGCCGGAAAATATGGGGCTGGGGAGGGGAATTAGGCTGAAGCTTAGGTGTGAGGACTGGGCCACATGCCCAGCAAGGTGAAGGCGCGTGAAGAGCCATAACCGAGAGGCTATCACGGTATGCAGAGGCCACCAGGAGCACGATAAAGCCCAGGTTAATGTCAGCACACCCCAACCCCATGGCGGGCTGTGGCTGATGTACTTCTTACCCTTTTCAGGAAGGCTTCAGCTTGCAGCCAGAGGTAGTCAGCAACTCCAGATATAGCTGGGGAGCCGGGAAAGATAGCACTGAAATATTCCATCCATTCTGCCTCCCAAATGTCTCTGGAATGTCCCTTTCCTCCATTTCTATTGACAGCGTCCTGAGCCCTGGTCATCGCCCACCTGAATTATTACAATAGGGCTTTGGTTCAATCTCTTAGCCTTTGCCTCTACTAAAACATCCTTCTCATTGTCACCAGAGTAATGTTTCTATGATACATGAGGATGTCACTTGCTTTCTATAAATGTTGGGTGGCTTACCATTGCATCATAGCCTTTCTCAACTGGGAGAGTCAAGCCCTACAGAAAACTATTGGAGTGACTCTTTTCTCTGTTCTCTTTAGGATGGTACAAAGCTAGTATCATTCTAGGCATACAGGGGATAAATTGATTTGTACAATAGATACCTTAAGTTTAGAGGGCTTAAAAAGTCCAAATGTCTAAGCCTGGCTTTCCAGGTCCCACACAGCCTCAGCCCAACTTCCCCTAGCCTCATCTCCCGCCCTCCCTGCCTCACATTCTGTGCTCTGGTGGCACCAAATGCTTCCCATTTCTTTATCACACTATTTTTGTTCATGTCTTAATGTTCTTCCTTCTACCTGGCCTCCTTATCGACCTTGTAAAATCTTAATCATCCTTCAGATGTTACCTCCTCTTTGGTGCCTCTGTAGCCTTCAAAGGTCGATTAAATTATTCTTCCTCTATGTCCCCATATTATTTGGTATGTGTGCCACTGGACAGAACGTCCTTCATAGTTGAAGGTTTACTTCTCTGTGCGACCTACAAAATCTTGTTTCTGCACAGCAGGCAACATTCCTGCCCCACCCCCTGCCCAGACCTGAATAGATGTTTATCGAACTGAATGGTCCAAAGCTCCCTAGGTAATCAAAAACAGTGGTAATTCTGGAACACAGGATGCTTGATTCCTAGTCCGCCATTATTTGGGTTTCTACACGTGACAACAACTAAATCAAACGTTAAATATGCAGGTGTGCATGGTGATAGTGTGGGCTGAGAGGAACCTTCCTGAATAATTCAGAGTGAGGGAGTAAGAGCTGGTAGACTCCACTGGGAAGGGAGGATGGATCCAGAAAAAAGTTAGGAAAGGTTTAGGAGTAGACCCCATCAGGAATATGCATAGGACTGACTTTGTAATTTCTTCAGGAAACAAAAAAAGAAAAAGAAGGAGAAATAGTTGGTGGTGGGGTTAAATGAAGGACACCTACATCGAGAACTGATGCCTGAAATGACTCATCAAAGCTGAAATCTGATAACAGAGAACTTACATTTGCATGTGCAGAGCACCATCACATATCTGATCTCACTGAATTCTCAGAATAACCCTGTGGCGCAGGTGAGGGGTGAAGTTGTGTGTGTGTGTGTGTGTGTGTGTGTGTGTGTGTGTGCGCGCGCGCGTGCACGCTGTTATTACACTCCTCCCTTTACAGAGGAGACGATTAAGGCTCAGAAAGGAGAAGTGATGTGTCCGCTGTCCCTAAGTAACACAGCCGGAACTAGAAGGCAGGCCTGCCTGTCTCTGGGTCCAGAGCCCCATTCACTTTATTTAAGAGCAGGGAGGCAGCTCCTCTGGTCTAAAAGCTGAAGGTCTTTATAAAATCAGGATGACATATAGAGGTTTTTCTGAGCCACGACTCAGAGGGACACTCCATAAACTCAAGACTTTTCTAGGCTGTTTTAAAAGGAAGATAGAAACCCATTAGTCAGCTGACTTTCAGGGAGCTGGCTGATACCGAGCGGTTCTCGGCTTGAAATGGGCAAAAGTCTGACGAATACAGAATCTGGGGCAGGAGACAAGAGAAGGGGGTGGTTTGTTTTTTGATCTGCCTGCGGCTCCAGTGGGTATACAGGACGGCAGATGAGGGCCCAACTGCTGCTCTTTTTGGTCGGCTTCGGATGGAGAGAGAGAGTCAGGAAGATGGAGTGGAAGAGTTGGAACCATATGAGGTTGCTCAGTTGGTACTTGCCCTCTCAGATTTATCCATGAACCTTGGAACCTGTGAGCCCTTAGAATAGAAGTACCACGAACCGGGCTCTGCAGGCAAATCCCTTCTGTTGTCATTTAGTGTCTTTGTTATACATTTCCCGTTGTCCAGCAAAAGGGTGAGACCCTCAGGGGCACAGAGTTGGTTTAAATAACTTTGTACCCCACTATCTAGTGTTCTGAATATATGAAATAAATCTCAGGAGATGGCTTTTTGATTACAAGAAAGATTTCAAGTTTGTTAAAAACATCTTTTATATGACTCCATGGGATAAAATTCCTTGATTTCTCTTCCCTCCCCTTCAAAAGTTACCTAGATAGTTTTTTTTAATCCTCATTTATTCACTCAGTGCTAGTATTTATAGGGTCCACTTTTGTGTGCTAGGGGCCTATGCTATGTCGGCCCTATGCTAGGTTCTAGGTACCAGAGGTAAACAAGAGGCGGCCCACCTTCACAAAACTCAGAGTTTAAGGTGATGTAGACTGGCGTGACTGAAAGAGACCCCAGAGACAGTCTAATTCAACTGCCTCATTTTAACAATGAGAAAATGAAGGCTCAGAGAATGGTAGTATCTCACTGACAGCTAGTCCATGGCAAAGCCAGATAAAGAAAACAGTTCTACTTTTCAAGTAAGACCCTGATCTGAAGTTATCCAGGAGGCCAAGAAAAGCATTATCTCTTTCTTGGCTTCTTGATTATTGGAGAGAGTGAGTGTTTTTCTACCCTGTCTTTTCTGGAACCAAGCATGGTCTGTTAGCAATAAACCACAGTTTCCTCATTCTCTGGAACTCTATCTTCTATGCCCTTTGCAAACCCCCTCTCTCCACAGAGGCTCTCAATCACTGGAGCCCCAGGACCAGGGAAAACATACTGCTTGAGTTTTACTTCTTTTTTTTTTTTTTTTTTTTTTTTTTTTTTTTTTTTTTTTTTTTTTACAAGAAGCAGAGTATGTTAACTCTCTGTCAGAAAACACCATGAAGTTCTGTTTCACTGTTGTCTAAAAGATTCGTTCCATAAGAAATACTGATAATATTTGTGTTAGTTAGGGTTCTCCAGAGAAACAGAACCAATAGGGGAGAGAAAAACAGAGACAGAGAAGGAGAAAGACAGAGAGAGAGAGATTTATTTTAAGGAACTGGCTCATGTAACTATGGAGGCTGGCAAGTCCAAACTCTGCAGGGTAGGCCAGCAGGATGGAGACCCAGGGAAGGACAAATGTTGCAGTTCAAGTCCAAAAGCCATCTGCTGGCAGAATTCCCTCTCGCTTGGGAGAGGTCAGTTTTATGTTCTAGTTCTAGTCAGGCCTTCAACTGATTGAATGAGGCACACCCGCATTGTGGGGGCAATCTGCTTTACTTTAAATGTTAATCTAGTTATCATGAGGTATCATGTTCATACCCTCACAGAAACATCCAGAATAACATTTGAGCAAATATCTGGGCACCATGGCCCAGCCAAGTTGACACATAAAATTAACCATCAAGATGCTATTGATATAAGCTGAAATTTTTACCACCTCAAGAGTCATATCAGAATTCTGAAGGAGTTGTTGGTGTCAGTTGCTGGGGGAAATCACTGGATGCAAAGTCCTCATGAAACTCCAGATCAGCATCGAGGAGAAGGAAGGAAGTCTGGCGAAGGTAGGAAAATCATCAGTGGACGGCAATGTTATGATTAGAAAAGAACAATCAGAAGAGGGTTTTATTTTGGCAAACCTAGAGACTCCCTATAGCCCTAATCCTTTTTCGTCTGCTCTGTTTCATAGATGAAGAGGAGGAAAATTCAGAAACCAAAGACCAGATAGGAAGGCATCACCTTTGCTCTTCCTTCAGATATGCTTGTGGACCAGAGTTCCAACAACCAGACCTTTGAGGCTGACTCTTCCCTGTATAGGGAACTGAGACACTTGGCTTTATGCTTAGGGAGTTAAGTCTGTGGCTATAGACGAAGCTCTGTTGAGGCTGTGACCCTGAGTGAAGCAGCAGCAGCCTTATAGCTCTGAACATGTCCCAAGAAGGGCTTTGTTTTTTTTGTTTTGTTTCGCTTTGCTTTGTTTTAAAGAAATAGAGTTGTTTTTTTAATACAGTTAGTAACTTTTTTAAAATTTTTATTTATTTTTGGCTGTGTTGGGTCTTCATTGCTGCGTGTGGGCTTTCTCTAGTTGCAGCAAGCGGGGGCTACTCTTGGTTGGAGTGCGCCGGCTTCTCATTGCAGTGGCTTCTCTTGTTCCGTCACACAGGCTCTAGGTGCGCGGGCTTCAATAGTTGTGGCTTGTGGGCTCTAGAGCGCAGGCTCAGTAGTTGTGGCACATGGGTTTAGTTGCTCCACGGCATGTGGGATCTTCCTGAACCAGGGCTCAAACCCGTGTCCCCTGCATTGGCAGGCGGATTCTTAACCACTGCACCACCAGGGAAGTCTCCAAGAAGAGCTCTGAACAAGGAGAATCTTATACATTCAACAAGTATTACTGTGCCGGCCACTGTTCCAGATGTTGGCTATACAGCCGTAGACAAAATCCACCAAAATCCCTGCTTTCCTGGAGTTTACATTCTACCATGTGAGACAGACAATACACAACATAAATAAGTGCAGTACAACATATAATATGGTAATGACAAGTTGCTAAAGAGAGAAATAAAGCAGGGAAGGGGACTAAGAAACACTGGGGAATGGACCTTGCCATATCATATAAGATGACTAAGGAAAGCCTCACTGAGAAAATGACATTTGAGTAAGGACCAGAAGGAAGTGAGAAAGTGAGGAATGCAGACATCTAGGGAACGAGCATTCCGGACAGAAGACCATTGTGTGGGTTGAATTGTTACCCAAAAGATATATTGAAGTTCTAATTCCTGGTACCTGTAAAATTTGCCCTTATTTGGAAATAGGGACTTTGCAGATGTAGTCAAGCTAAGATGAGGTCATTAGGGTGGATCCCAATCCAATGCATGTGACTGGTGTCCTTGTAAGAGGACACAGAGACACAGATATAGAGGGAGAAGGCCATGTGGTGAGTGAATCAGAGATTGAAGGGATGCAGCTGCAAGCCAAGGAATGCCAAGGATTGCTGACCACCATCAGAAGCTAGGAAGAAGCAAGGGAGTGTTCTCCCCTACAGGATTCAGAGAGAGCACAGCCCTACCAACACCTTGATTTTGAACTTCTAGCCACCAGAACTGTGAGACAATAAATTTCTGTTGTTTTAAGCCACCCGGTTGTTGGTACTTTGTTACAGCAACCCTGGGAAATAAATACGGCCATAAAGAGAAAGGTGCCTGGCATGTTGAAGGAATATGGAAGCCAGTGCAGCAAGAGTGGGAGTAATAGGAGATCGGAGAGGTTACGTAACAGATGGTGAGATCACATAGTGCCTTATGGGTCAGAGAAGTGATGTGATCTTATTCTTCCATAAGTTCGCATACGGTTATAACTGTGCGCTGTATTTATGGCTGAAAGGAAATGTATAGAAGAACCCGGGTTATATTAGGTAGATGACATAATCATAAGGAGTCATGAAAAAGTTACCAAATTGTGTAAATACTAAGAATTAAATCTTTCATTTGCTCTTTAGGTCTATTCTAATCTGTAGTGTTGATGCACAGTTAATTTTAAAAGAATGAAATTTTTATTTTCAAAACAGATTATTAGGTGGCAAAGCATGAACTCTCTTACCTCTTATCACTAGTTGACCACACTAGTGGCAAACTGGGTTGTTCAGACCATAATCACATGACCCAAAACAGAAGTCCCATAATGTCAGCTTCAGTTGCCTGCTCAGCCAACTTATAGGTTTAGTGCCTGCAGCAAACTCATCTGGTCTCTCTGGATTCCCGGGAGACATCTCTGACTGGGCTTTCTCCTGGGTCAGATGTCCACTCCTGAGCCAGGACTGGGTCAGGGCTGAGGACTCGGACATTTTGGATGGAAAACTGCCCTCCTTCCAAGACTGCGGATGTTTATTTTCTAAGAAGATGTGACAGTGGGAAGGATACGAAGGGCATCTCTAGCACAAAAATGCTCAGCTGTGGTGTTGTAAAAGAAATCTTCAGTTCGACGCCAGTGATTCGTTTTGAGTTCGTCCTCTGCCATGTATTAATATTAATTGTATGATCTTGAATGGAGTCAGTTAAACTTTTGAGTCTGCTTCCTTAACTGAAAAGTAGAGGTAGTACCCCTACTTCAAATGTTTGTTTTCATTCACTTATTTTAAAAATAATTTTACATTTTTTGAGATGGGCACTAAGCTAGGCACGAGAAATACAGAAATAAAAGTTATAGCCTCTGCTGCAGAGATGTCCACAATCTAGTGAAGGAGGCAGGTAAGAAAGCAAGCTCCTTTTCTGATTAAAATAGCCAGAGTTGGACTTGGTGGTCCAGTGGGTAAGACTTCTCGCTTGCAGTGCAGGGGGCCCAGGTTCAATCCCTGGTCGGGGAGCTAGATCCTGCTTGCATGCTGCAACTAAGACCTGGCGCAGCCTAAATAAACAAACAAATAAATAAATAAATATTTTAAAAATAAAATAGCCGGAGTTGGCTTCTGGTATTTGCAACCGAGAGCCCTGACTGATAACAGCCGGTGAGCCCACAGTAGGTGGTCCTGGATCCTGGGAAGCCAAAGGTCAACAAGTAACTCCCTGAGGCAAACCCAAGGCAGAGATACAGCAAACCCTCAGTCTGCTGTGCTTTCAGCTTTCCACATCCTTTATCACATTTCATCCTCACAACAGCTGTACCTGTAGGCAGGTGGAGTAGGTAGTAAAACAAGATTTTAAGATAAGAAAGGTGAAGCTCAGTGAGACTAAATGGCTTCCCTGATGTGCCCAAACTAGTGACAGAACCCAGACTACAATCCAAGTTTCTTGATTTCCAGACAGAGGCTCTTTCCCCCGATAGCACTGAATGAGTAACTTGTATTGAATTTTTAAACATTCATTCACAAATACTCAATAAAGATCTATTAGTCATTGATTAGGACAATGGGCTCCCTCTATTCTAGGCTCAATATTACGTTCTCTGATACGTACTATAATTATCAGTAGGAGGGAATTCCCTGGTGGTCCAGTGGTTAGGACTTGGTGCTTTCACTGCCAGTGACCAGGTTTAATCCCTGGTCGGGGAACTAAGATCCCGCAAGATGCACGTTACAGCCAAAAAAAAAGAAAAAAAGTATCATTAGAATATATTTATTAATAATACTTTACGTTTGGGAAGCAGTATGATGTTTTTAAAACCTGAGCCAGACTGCCTGGGACCACCCGTATCTCCCCCACTTACTACTTGTGCATAGCACATAGAGCCTTCACATCTACACCCCGAAGTCTCCTTACGGAGAATACCTGTGACTCACTGCATGAAGAGCACGCTTTGCCCTCGTGCAGGGGAAGCTAGGAAAGCTGGCTATTTTCATCAGAAAAGGAGTTTGAGAGATATCAGGAAGATCACAGAATTGGTAGGAAGACTACAGATTCAAGCTTCAAAAACAGACATGAACCAAAGGAGACCATCTCAGGACACAGAAAGACCACATCACAGAAACATCTCAGTCAAGATGCTGCTGTCACTCCCACTGAGCAGTGGACACCTGTGCTGCCACCAGCACAAATTCTAAACTGTCCCTGTTTATTGGGTCATTTGCTTCAAATTCAAGTTCTCTGCCTATCAGTAGGGCCAAACTTAGATGATATGCCTGCACCCCAGCTGCCAGGGATCCGGGAGGGCAAACGTCTGGGCTCTTTTCCAACTTCCATAAGGGGAAGACACACTCTGCCTCCCCTGAGACCCATGTTTCATGCAGTGGCAATTCCCCCAGACATAGGAAGGGGGCTCAGATGCTGGGCAGCCAATAAAAAATATAATCCCTGACAAATGTCCTAAACTAGAATCCTCAAAAGTCCCATCCAACTCAAGATGTGGGGTAAGTGAGGACATTGGTTCAAAATTGGAAAACTGGGACTAGGAGGTCATGATTTACTGAGTAGCAGCAGTGACTTGAGACTTTTTATTTACCAGGAACTGTTCGAGGTGCTGGGTACAAAGATGACTAAGACACAGGTGCAGGCCTCAAGGTGCTCCTGCTGGGTAGGGAAGAAAGATAAACAAAATACTAAAATAAAATGTGATAAGAAAAGGCTATAACTGATATACAACAAAGTAGAAAGGGAACGTGGAGCAAAGGATTAATGCTGGGGGCCATGGGGGTGGTCAGGAAGGCTTTCACAGAGAAGATGGGTCTAGAAGGATGGAAGGGGAGAGGAGAGAGCATTAGAGGCAAAGCAACATCTGGTATGAGTTAATCTTCCTGATTAGCCAGAATCTGGTCCTGGTATTTCCTGCTCAGTTCTTTCCCACTGCCACCAACCACAGCACATATGCTACTATGATGAAGGTCTAAAATTAGTATTCGTAAGGCCTAAGTGTTATTAGGGCGTTGTTAGATCCTGATTCTTCTTCCCCTGCTCTTCCCCAAACCTCTAGTGCATAATGGTATTGACACAGGCTTTCTGCTGCTTCTGTTGTTTTTAGCTGTTTTAGTATGCAACATGCTCAGTCAGACCCAGGTTTGAATAATGGGCCAGCTACTGACTAATCATAAGACCTCTCCAAGCCTCGACTTCCTGGAAAGTAAAATGGGAATCAAAATTACTTGCCTTCCAAACAAACAAACAATCAAACTCATAGGAAAAAGAAATCAGATTCTTGGTTACCAGAGGAGAGAGGAGGAGGGAGGGGGAATTGGAGGAAGGTGGTCCAGAGGTACAAACTTTCAGTTATAAATAAGTACTGGGGATGTAATGTACAACATAATTAATATGACCAACACTGCTCTATGTTATATCTGAAAGTTAAGAGAGTGAATCCTAAGTGTTCTCATCACAAAGGAAAAAAATTTCTTTTCCTTTTCCTTAGTTTTTTATCTATATGAGATGAGGGATGTTCACTAAACTTCTTGTGGTAATCATTTCGTGATGTTTGTAAGTCAAATCATTGTGTTGTACACCTTAAACTTATACAGTGCTGGATGTCAAGTATATCTCAATAAAACTAGAAGAAAAAAAAACGACTTGCCCTTCAGGACTGTTATGGGGATCAACTGAGATAATATTGGCAAAGTGCCACGGCTCAGCTGTTAGTAGGTGCTGTGATTGCCGGGTTGAGGCAATTCTCTGCAAGTCTGGTGAATGTGGCAATACCTCTCTGCTCTTTCC
>NW_006774099.1:575905-580273 GCF_000442215.2 Lipotes vexillifer
CCGAAGGGGTTTTGTAGAGTGGCTGAGGAGATCGCAAGGAGGAAGCGTCTCCCAGGAGAGAAGGGGCCCACGTTTTGTGCCAAAAATGTAAGAAAACTGAGGTGAGGAGGGAGTGGATATGAAGTTGATTGTGAGCTCTGAGCCCCTTTCAGAGCTTGACTTCATGGTGGGACTGTGAGCCTGGTTCCTGGAGTTGAAGAAGGTTTTCCAATCCCACAAGAATGATTTCAAAAACAGCCCTGCCGGCACTAAGGATGTTTGCCTCTGCCCATTATGAGGAGGAAACGATTTACCCAGATGCAGGCCTGGTCAGCCTCCCTTCTCTGTCAAGAACAGGAGGCAGAGCTTGGAAGGGTGGAGGACAGCACATCCATTACCCAGCCATTTTCACATACTGTTCCCACACAGCGTTTGCAGATGTGTGCTCTGTAACAGGTTGAATAACACTGGTGGTGTGACACTGTTTCCCTTCAGAATAATAAGCATGATATTTGAGGGGAATTTGCTACAGGCTGAGGCGGCTTAATAAATGGGGGCGTATCCAGATGTGAAAATGCTGTGTGGCTTGGAACAGACACCCAATTATACGGAGTATGAATTTAGATCTCCTTTCTTTTTTTTTTTTTTTTTTTTTTTTTTTTTTTCTTGCGTTATGCGGGCCTCTCACTGTTGTGGCCTCTCCCATTTGCGGAGCACAGGCTCCGGACGCGCAGGCTCAGCGGCCATGGCTCACGGGCCCAGCCGCTCCGCGGCATGTGGGATCTTCCCGAAACGGGGCACGAACCCGCGTCTCCTGCATCGGCAGGCGGACTCTCAAGCACTGCGCCACCAGGGAAGCCCTAGATCTCCTTTCTGAAATTCCTGGTGGTCAATTTATTAGTCTCTTCTTACCAATAAACTATGCTATTCTATTCCAACCTTGGACTTCTAGGTAAATTCTCATCATTCATTCACTACACAACTATATGTTGAGTACTTACCACATGCCAGGCATTGTGAGGCATTTACTGGATTTTGATTCTGATTCTGAAGAAAGGAGAGGAGACTGTTTTGTAAAAATTCAGAGGCCTTCTCCCTTCAAACATTATTTGTGAGGGAAGTGTGAATGTCCTCCCCAACCTCATACGGAGAAAATAATTTCATGCAGAATGGCTTCGTTCCGCTGTTCACTGGGCTCTTCATCTCATCTGGGGGCAGGCTCAGGAATGGGACTATTGCTATGGTAACTTGGCATTAACACACCTGAGCTCCATTGTGTCGCCCCCAAATTACCTTTACAGCCAGCGTACATGTTCAGGACATGGGAAGCTCATTTTAATTTCCACACAGCCAGTTTATAAAGTATTATCCAGGGCACACAGACAAAGGGAGGGTCCTTTGTTTCTGAGGCTGAGGCTATGCTGATGCTGTCTCCTAAGCTACAAGTATAGAATCAGGATCCAGACTATCGTTTCCTTTAATGGAAGATTTCACTTTCAAATCCCTCTTACATATGTTGTCTCACTTTTTATTGCCATGTTTGTTAACCTCATGCTTAAGCAAATCAAAAAAGCAAAAAAATGACCCTACTTAACATTTATGCCTCAGAATAACCATGTGAGGTAGGAATTAATATCCCTATTGCACACAAGGAAGAAGTAAGACTTAGAGAATTTCCATGGTGTGTCCAGGGTCACATGGTTAGAAATGGTAGGATGAGGAATAAAACTAGGCCTTTCGTTTCCAAGTCTGGTGTCTTTCTGTTATATCTCTACCGACTTCCAGTCTCTTGCAGCCTTTGTTATTTTACAAAAATACAGATGTATGCAAAAAAACCCAACCAGTTTGTGCTTTGCTTTTTTTAAAAAAAATGGCTTTATTGAAGCATCTTATATATATATATATATATATATATTTCATAAAATTCACCCATTGTAAACATACAGTTCAACGATTTTTTAAAAATTTTCTGCAAGAGCTGTATTGAGATATAATTCATATACCATACAATTCACCCACTTAGAATGTACAGTTGAATGGGTTTTAGTATATTCACAGAGTTGTGCAGCCATCACCACAATCAATTTAAGAACACTTTTATCACCTCGAAAAAAACCCTGTACCCTTTAGCTATCACCTCCCAGTCCTGCCATTCTCCACCGCACCCCCTAAGCAACCACTAATCTACTTTCTGTCTCTACAGATTTGCCTATTCTGGAGCTTTCATGTAAATCGTATCATATAATATATGGTCTTTTGTGACTAGCTTCTTTCACTTAGTATAATGTTGTCAAGGTTCATCCATGCTGAAGAATGTAACAGTATTTCATTCCTTTTTATGGCCAAATAATATTCCATTGTGTAGATATATACTGCCTTTTGTCTACCCATTCATCAGGCTATGGACATTTGGGTCGTTTCCACCTCTTGGCTATTACAAATAATATTGCTATGAATATTCATGTACATGTTTTTGTGTGCATGTAAGTTTTCATTTTTCTAGGAATGAAATTGCTGGGTCAAATTTCATCCCTATATATCTAGGAATAATTTTAAATTTCCATCAACAATATGCAAGGGTTCCAGTTTCACCACACCCTCACCATCATTTGGTGTGCTTTGCTTTTTTCACTTAACATTATTTCTTAGATACATTTCTATATCCATGTGGTTGTCAGTTTTAATGGTTCTATAGTGTTCCAAAGCAGTTAGTTCGACACTGTTTAAGCATTACATTAAAACTGAGGGGTTGTTTTGTTTCCAGCTTTATTCTAAGTAGTGGGAGGAGGCTCTGTATCACTTACTACTTTTTTTCCTTTAGTTTATTTCCTTGCGGTATGCTCTGAAGTGGAACAAAGGGCACACACAGCTCTTTGTTACTGTTTCCCAGGTTGACTGTGTGTAAAATGCCACCTGGAGATCTCAAGCCTGCCTACTTCCCCATAACCTCTGTCAACGTAACTCTTTATTGCTTTACTCACGTGCGCTAATAATATAATATATAATAGAACCTTAAAGTTGTTTCTATTTGCATTTCTTTTGTTGTTGGTAAACTCATAATTTTTTTAACAGCCCTCAGTCAGTCTGAGTCCTTGATCCAAAGAGGCCAGGCAGTGCAGGAGAATCTACGGGTCAAAGCAAAGGGTCGCAGATGGAGCTGGGTTTGGAAACATGGGTTCAGTTACGTTCAATAGGGTGTTGTAGCCTCAGCCATAAATGAAAAGAATGCTGTTAGAATGCTGTGCTGATTTAGGCAGGTTCTTTTTCAAACTCTCCCTTCATGTGACACCTCTCTTAGTTTTGCCCCTCCCTCTCTGACCTTTCCTACTCAGTCCCCTTTGACAGTTTCTTTGCCTTTACTTGCCCCTTAGAGATTGGTATTCCCCAGGATTTCATTCTTGGGATTCTTCTTTTTCCACTTAGTACTCTGGGCAATCTCATCCACTCCCATGGCAGTAATGACTATGTAAATGCTGACCACTCCCCAGCATTTATCTCTAGCCTAGACTTCTCTCCTACGGTATCCAGATACACATATCTAACTTCCTACTGTACATCTCCATTTGAATGTCCCCTAGGCATCTCAAGTTCAGTATTTCCCCTTCCAACTAACTCCTCCTTTTCTCACATCTTTCTGATGGTGGCAATATCTACCCGATCACCCAAGTCAGAAACCTGAAAGTCACTCCAAACTCCTTCCCCACCCTACAAATGCCTAAATGTCTCTCAAGTGCACCTTCTTTTCTCCAAACCTATTACACTAATTTAATTCATGTTTTCATTAGTTCCTATTAGTCAGGGTTTTATTGGTCATAATTATGTCATTTTAGGAAGGAAAAAAGATATATTGAACGGATACATGCATGGAATGAAAGGAGGAACTGAGCAATCACTGGAAAGGCAGCTTCAGGGCTGTTCCAGGGACCTTGGCAGCAAACAGGTGGCCCGTGGGCTATCTCTCGAGTAACTGCTATGAACGTGACTTGCTTCTGAAAATGCTTAGCCTCTGCCTCTCTTGGTTCAAAACACTAAATTTCTGGGAGAGTCTGAAGACCAGTGAAGATCAAGAGGGTGGAGGCACTGAGTCCCTCACCTCTCACATGAGGGAAACACAGCTGCTGGAGGATATGTGAAGATGTATCAGAGGCAATTATCAGAGAAAAAGAGAGGGCATGAGATGGACAGTCTTTCCAGAAGTTGTCTACTACATTGTCACAAGTTCAGGATTGTTCTTCCTGCTCTAGTCTTACCCTTCACCAACCCCCTCTGCCAGAATGATCCTCCAAAATACAAGTCCGGGAGAAAAGAGAAGTCATAGGGAAAGTAAGGGCATGAAATCCTCATTCAGCACTTGCTACGACTGGGACTTTTTTTTTTTTTTTTTTTTGG
>NW_006774099.1:580342-603266 GCF_000442215.2 Lipotes vexillifer
GGGTTTTTTTTTTTTTTTTTTTTTGGCTGCGTTGGGTCTTCATTGATGCATGCAGACTTTTCTCTAGTTGTGTTGAGCGGGGGCTACTCTTCGCTGCGGTGCGCGGGCTTCTCATGGCAGTGGCTTCTCTTGTTGCGGAGCACGGGCTCTAGGCTCACGGGCTTCAGTAGTTGTGGCTCACGGGTTTAGTTGCTCCGCGGCATGTGGGATCTTCCCGGCCCAGGGCTCGAACCCGTGTCCCCTGCATTGGCAGGTGGATTCTTAACCACTGCGCCAGCAGGGAAGCCCACGACTGGGACTTTGAGCAATAATAACTGTCATCTGTTTCAGTCCCTACTGTTTGCCAAAGCTGTGTAGGCACTTCACATATATTATTTCTTCTCCTTGTGACAACTCTACAAGGTGAATATTATAACTGCTGTGCAGGGGAGAGCAGCCAAGACAGCAGAGTAGAAAAGCCCTGAGCTCACCTCCTCCCATGAGCATAGCAAAATCACAACTATCTGCAGAACAAGCATCAATGGAAAAGACTGGAACCTACTAGAAAAGATCTTCTACAAGTAAAGTTCATAAAGAAGGAACCACAACGAGATGGGTAGGAGGGGCAAACTCGTGATATAGTTAAGTCTTATACCCCCGAGGTGGGCGACTGACAAACTGGAAAATAAATATATTGCAGAGGCCTCCCACAGGAGTGAGAGTTCTGAGCCCCATGTCAGGCTCCCCAGCCCAAGGGTCTAACACCAGGAAGGTGAGCTCCCAGAGCACTTGGCTTTGAAGACGAGCGGGGCTTAATTGCAGGAGCCCCACAAGACTGGGGGAAATAGAGACTTCACTCTCAAAGGGCGCACACAAAATCTCCCACGCGCCAGGAACAAGGGCAAAAGCAGTCATCTGATAGGAACTTGGGTCAGACCTACCTGCTGGTGTTGGAGAGTCTCCTGGAGACGTGAGGGGCAGCGGGGGGCAGCTGCAGCTCAGGGACATAGACACAGGTGGCAGACATATTGGGGGACGTTCAGCAGTGTGAGCACTGCTGCTGCTGGTGACTGCTATCTTGGCTGGTTAGCACCAAGATGTAGCACCAGCCAACAGCCTGCAAGCGCCAGCGTTGGGACGCCTGAGGCCAAACAACTAACTCAGGGACACAGTCCTACCCATCAGCAGACAGGCTGCCTTAAAGACTAAAGAGTCCACAGCCGCCTCTGGAAATGGCCCTAGACACAGCCCAGCCCACCAGAGGGTCAAGACCCAGCTCCAACCACCAGTGGACAGGCACTGGCCCCTCCACCAGGAAGCCTGCACAAGCCTCTAGACCCACCAGGGGGCAGACACCAGAAGCAAGAAAACTATGCTCCCCCAAAGCAGGCCAGACACTAACCTGGGACCAGCTGGGCCCCGGCCGTGCCCACTAGCAGGCCTACACAACCTTTGGGGTACCCTGGGCCCCATACCCAGCTGTATCAGGAACCACCTCCCACCCCCAACCCAACCAATGAGCTGAAACGAGCTCTGTCATCCCTGGGCCCTGCAGCCAGACTCCAAGAACCAGCTCTGCCTGCCAGTACTCTGGCACTAACCCCAGGATCTGGCTTCACCCACCAGTCGGGGGACAACAGCCCCAGAGTCTTCAGGACCCTGACTCCACCACCAGTGAGCCAGCACTAGCCTGGAGCCCGTGAGGGTTCCAGAACCAGCTACCTCATGACCAGGTCCCACAGAACAGTGGCCAGCACCATCTGTACAAGGCAGGGTCTGGCACCCAACCAGACTAGGGGCTAACCAAGCCTACCAGACCGCCCACATAGTCAGCCCGCCACAACAGAAGGACCCACACAGCCCTCTTAGGGGGAACTCCTAGAGCATGTAGCTTGGGTGATGAGAGGGGAGTACGCGGCTGGGATGCATAAGACACCTCCTACAGAGGGCCACTTCTCCAAGGTCGAGAAATGTAACCAACTTACCGCATACGTAAAAATACAAATAGCAACTTAGACAAAATGAGGTGGCAGAGGAATATGTTCCAGATGAAGGAACAAGAAAAAACCACAGAAGAAGAACTAAGTGAAGTGGAGACAGGCAGCCTATCTGAGAAAGAGTCTAGAGTAATGATCATAGAGATGGCCCAAAACTGAAAATGCAGGATGGCCCCTTGATAAACAATTATTAGAAGTTTCAAGACAGCACCAACAGAGCATTAAACCAAGGGCAGGTCCCTTCTAAGTGGGGGGGCTTGTGTGACTGCACGGGTTGAACACCAAGGAAGTTGGCCCTGGGGTTAACATTAATGTGCATAAGATACTTTGTACAGAATAGATGCCCTTTAAATTGTAGCTATAATAATTGTATTAGCTTCCTATTGCTGCTGTAACAAAATTACTACAGATTTAGTGGCTTAAACAATACAAATGTATTATCTCACAGTTCTGGAGTTGAGAAGTCCAAAGAGATTTTTATGGGGCTAAAATCAAAATGTCAGTAGGGCCACATTCCTTCTGGAAGCTGTAAAGGAGAATCCAGTTTCCTGCCTTTTCCGGTTTTAGAGACCACTTACATTCCTTAGTTCATGGCCCCTTCCTCCATCTGCAAAGTCAGCTGCATAGTGTGCTCCAATCTCTCTCCCTTTCTGACCTCTGCTTCCTTTAGCACATTCCTTTCTCTGACTCTGACCCACTTGCCTTCCTCTTAGAAGGACCCTTGTGAACACATTGGACCCACCCAGATAATCCAGGAAATCTCCCCAACCTCAAGATCCTTACTTCATCACATCTGTAAAGTCCCTTTTTTTCTTTCTTTTTAAAGGGAGGTTTTTATTTTTTTATTTATAAATTTATTTATTTATTTTTGGCTGCGTTGGGTGTTCATTGCTGTGCGGGCTTTCTCTAGTTGCGGCGAGCGGGGGCTACTCTTCGTTGCAGTGTGTGGGCTCCTCATTGCTGTGGCTTCTCTTGTTGCAGAGCATGGGCTCTAGGTGCACAGGCTTCAGTCGTTGTGGCTCATGGCTTCTAGAGCGCAGGCTCAGTAGTTGTGGCGCATGGGCTTAGTTGCTCCTTGGCATGTGGGATCTTCCCGGACCAGGGCTCAAACCCATGTCTCCTGCACTGGCAGGAGGATTCTTAACCACCGCACCCACATCTGGGAAGCCCACATCTGTAAAGTCCCTTTTGCCGTGTAAGGTAGCATATTCACAGGTTCCAGGAATTAGGATGTTCACATCCCTTTGGGGGACCACTATTCAGCCTACTACAATATGATTATTATTGTTATTATTATTTTGTCATTGTTGTGTTGCTCTCCTTTTTAAAAAAAAATTTATTGAAGTATAGTAGATTTACAATGTTATGTTAATTTCTGCTGTTCCAGCCAAGTGATTCAGTGTGTGTGTGTGTGTATATATATATATATATATATATTCTTTTTCTGTATGGTTTATCACAGGATATTGAATATAGTTCCCTGTGCTATACAGTAGGACCTAGTTGTTTATCCATCCTATACATAATAGTTTGCATCTGCTAATCCCAAACTCCCAATCCTTCACTCTGCACACCCCCGCCCTTGGCAACCACAAGTCTGTTCTCTATGTCTATATGAGTCTGTTTTTGTTTTGTAGACATGTTCATTTGTGTTGTATTTTAGATTCCACATATAAGTGATATCATATCATATTCGTCTTTCTCTTTCTGACTTACTTGGCTTAGTATGATAATCTCCAGGTCCATCCATGTTGCTCCAAATGGCATTATTTCACTCTTTTTAATGGCTGAGTAATGTTCCATTGTATGTGTGTGTGTATATATATATATATATATATATATATATATATACACACCACATCTTTTTTATCCATTCCTCTGTTGATGGACATTTAGGCTGTTTCCATGTCTTGGCTATTGTAAATAGTGCTTCTGTGAACATAGGGATGTATGTATATTTTCAAATTATAGTTTTGTTCAGACATATGCCCAGGAGTGGGATTGTTGGATCATATGGTAATGATATGGTAATTCTATTTTTAGTTTTTTAAGGAACCTCCATACTGTTCTCCACAGTGGCTGTATCAATTTACATTCCCACCAACAGTGCAAGAGGGTTCCCTTCTCTCCACAACCTCTCCAGCACTTGTTATTTACAGACTTTTTATTGTTGTCCATTCTGACCAGTGTGAGGTGGTACCTGATTGTAGCTTTGATTTGAATTTCTCTAATAATTTGTTGCTCTCCTTTTTAAATC
This sequence comes from Lipotes vexillifer, assembly GCF_000442215.2. Taxonomy (NCBI): domain Eukaryota; kingdom Metazoa; phylum Chordata; class Mammalia; order Artiodactyla; family Lipotidae; genus Lipotes; species Lipotes vexillifer. Next base: position 584,576 of record NW_006774099.1, read on the forward strand.
CTTCAGCAATTTCATGATAAAGTCCAAACATTTTCAGTACATGGCAGCTCACTGTGATCTGACCCGTGCATATTTTTCTAGCTTCAGCTCTACTCTCCCACGTTCACGGAACAACACTGCAGGAACGTTGAACCACTTCTAATTCTTCAACTGCAGCCTGCTCTCGCTTACTGACCAGCCCCTTTCCTACTGTTATTTATGCACAGAATATGCTCACCCATTTCCCCTCTTCAACATCCTTCTTCCCTTTCCATTCTTTTTATTATTATTTTTCAACACTTAGCCCAGGTTTTCTCCTTGGGAAATGTTCAATCTACCACTTACCTTGAGTAAGTTATTTCACTTCTCTGTCTCAGTTTTTGTACCTAAACAATGAGAATAATAAAATAGTACTTACATTATTGAAAGGATCAAATGACATAATCCACAGAAAGCACTTAGCGGACTACCCGACAGATGGTAGGTACTCACAAATAAGTTATCTATAATTGTCATTATAAATATTTCTCCCAGTGGGATTTAAGAGCTTCCCCCTCTGTCTTCTATTAGCAACCAGTACATAGAAGGCAGCAGTCTTTCCTATAATTGCCTGTTGTGTTGTGAGTCTCTTCTGCTGTACTGACCATTCTTTGAGATCCAGGATCAATCATTTATTTCCACATCCCTTGTATCTAGCACAGGGTTTGTACCTATAGGTTAGCATTTACTGAGGCAAAATAGAGAAATAACTCTTAGGAGGACACATGCTAATTCTATTCTCAGAATATTTCTGTAAAGCATTCGTTCCGTTCTTATCTTCCTGAGGTACCAGTGTGAAAATATTTCATTTGCCTAGCTTCAATTTAAATAAAAGTTCAACCTTAACAAAACTGACCCTGTTACACCAAATTTCATTTTGTCTTCCTCTGCTTTAGCCACTCCCTCCTTTTTTCTTTCTACTTCCTCCTGGTCAAAGTCATCTCTTTCTGTGTCATGATCTCATTTTTTTATTTATTTATTTTAATTAGTGACAGTCTTTTTCCTAAGTTTGCTTTATTCCAAGTTCCCCAGAAAGCTGTGGAGTGTTACCCAGAACAAGGGAAGTCCATCTTCCTTTCACCTTTTGTACTGCCTCTTTGCCTTTTGTACTTGGGCGCTTTGAGTCACCTGGGTATCTGGAACCTTAGCAAGGAGTCAGTACACGCTGCCTGTCCCTGAAGTTTACGGTCATGCCAGAGTTAGACATGGGGCTAGAGTATTCCAGTCACAGACTCAGGGATTATTGTAAAGAACAAAGTGCGCCATGAGCTCAACTTTGAGGAGGGTGTTGGGACTATCTCATATATTCATGAAATCATGCTCACAGAGCTCTGAATCCCATCCTTTCACCTGGAGGAGAGAAGCTGCACAGCTCAGTGGAAAGAGTGCTGACTTCAGATTCCGGACTTGGCTTTGAGCCCAGTTCTACCACTTACCTGGCTGGCTGCTCTTCTGGCAAATCACCAATATCTGCAAGCTTCTGGATCCTCAACTTGAGGGTAACACAAGGCCACACCTACTGTGTCAGGTAGGTGTACATTTTAATTTTTTAAATTTTATTAATTAATTAATTAATTTATTTATTTATTTTTGGCTGCTTTGGGTCTTTGTTGCTGTGTGCGGGCTTTCTCTGGTTGTGGCGAGCGGAGGCTACTGTTCGTTGTGGTGCGTGGGCTTCTCACTGCGGTGGCTTCTCTTGTTGAGGAGGAGCACGGGCTCTAGGCGTGCGGGCTTCAGTAGTTGCGGCATGTGGGCTCTAGGGACCATGGACTTAGTTGCTCCGTGGCACGTGGGATCTTCCCGGACCAGGGATTCTTAACCACTGCACCACCAGGGAAGTCCCTCTAGTCTTTAGTCTTTGTGAGTAATTGGGGGGCAGAGCCCAATGGCTGGCTCACCCAACATCTACTCCTAATCTGCTTATCTTTTTGTCTGCCTCCCCTTTAAATGCTAGGAAAACTAAATTCTCTTTTTCCAACTTCCTTTGCAGCTATTAGGGACTGTGCAGAAAACCAGTTCTGGCCAGTGAGATATAAGCAAAGGTCTTTTGCTTTCCTCATAAAAGGTCCAGAGGGACTGGTGCAAACTATCTTGTCTTCATCCTGCCTTGAATACCAACGTGATGCTGGAGATGGAGTGGCACCATATTTTAACCATAAGGGAAACCCCCAAAGGATCAATGAGCCTCTCTCTAGATTTTTGTTATGTGAGAGAAATGAACCCCCACTAATTCAATTGCTGTTGTTGGGTTGTCTCTTACTTGCAGCTGGAAACATCCCTAAATAACTGATGAAGTAATAATATCTGTTGACCAGAAGAGGAAATTTCTTATTGAAATGATTTTAAATGCTTAGTGTCAAAAACCTCTCCTTAAGAGGACTTTTATATATTATGTGCTCAATAATTAATATTAATCAAAGCAGATGTGCTCTGATTGAAGAAGGTAAGAGACTGTAGTGTGGACTCCCACCTTCTTTACCCCAGATGACCCCTAAAACAACTGTTAGGAAGCTTGAAGGCTTTTCTGGACTATAATCCACTCTCTAACACTGTTGATGGGAGTATAAATTGAAACAGCCTTTTTAGACACAATATGGCAGTTTGAGGGCAATTTCTATCATATTATTAAATTATGTAATTTTTGACTCAGCAGCTCCATTTCTAAGAATCTATCCTATAGAAATACTGAGTTTTTGTACAAAGATATATACACCTATATAATGTATAATGACATATATGCACCATTATAGTTTCACTGCCTTAAAAATGTATATATGGGGCTTCCCTGGTGGCACAGTGGTTGAGAGTCCACCTGCCAATGCAGGGGACATGCCCCGGTCTGGGAATATCCCACATGCCGCAGAGCAACTAGGCCGTGAGCCACAATTACTGAGCCTGCACGTCTGGAGCCTGTGCTCTGCAATAGGAGAGGCCAAGACAGTGAGAGGCCTGTGCACCGTGCACCGTGACGAAGAGTGGCCCCCGCTCGCCGCAGCTAGAGAAAGCCCTCGCACTGAAACGAAGACCCAACACGGCCAAAAATAAATAAATTTATTAAAAATATATATATATGATTCATTACAGAATTTCTTTAAGGTAAAAAAAGAAAAAAAAAAGAGACAAGTTAAATGTCCATTAAGGAACTGATCAATTGCTTTATAGCACATTCATCCTCTGGTATATTCTGCAGCATTTGCTGATATTGAAAGATCTCCAAGACATACTAAAGGAATATATCTTTAACATATATATGTATTTTTTAATGGATTAATTCTTTTTTTTAGATTTATTTATTTATCTATTTTTGGCTGTGTTGGGTCTTCATTGTTGCACGCTGGCTTTGTCTAGCTGTGGCGAGTGGGGGCTACTCTTCGTTGAGGTGTGTGGGCTTCTCATTGCAGTGGCTTCTCTTGTTGCAGAGCACAGGCTCTAGGCGTGTGGGCTTCAGTAGTTGTGGTGCGCAGGCTCAGTAGTTGTGGCTTGTGGGCTCTAGAGCACAGGCTCAGTAGTTGTGGCACATGGGATTAGTTGCTCCACAGCATGTGGGATCTTCCCTGACCAGGGATCGAACCCGTGTCCCCCGCATTGGCAGGCAGATTCTCAACCACTGTGCCACCAGGGAAGTCCCTCTAACAGAGTTCTTTTTCTCAGAGAACTTAAACATAATATGGTGAAGCTATAGAACTACACCATATTATAAAGTAGAATTTCTAAAGTGCTATAATAAAAACATTAAAACTGATTATGAGAGTCCAGAGAAAGGAATGATTGGCTCTATTCTAATTAGGGGGGACCTTAGAATATTTGTCTGAGGTGAGAGCATATGTGTTGGGTCTTGAAACATAAATAAGATTGTGTCAGTCAGATATAGAGAGGAAAGAGAACAGGAAGAGCACCCTAGGCAGAGGGAAATAGCACAAGCAAAGACATGGGGGCATGAAAATGTATCTTTTATATGAGAAATGGTGGCTGCCAGTGTCGATGTAATGTAAGATAAGTAAAGAGATCCAGCAGGAAATAAAATTGGGAAAGAAAGTTTGGGTAAAAGCATACAATATCTTGTATATTTCATGCTAAGTTGTTTATGTTTATAGGATATCAGCAGGGATTGGCTGGTAGATTGGGTCCACTGCCCTGCAGCTAGGATGGGGTAAAGAGGTGTAGACCTCAGTCCAAAGGTCTGAGCCAGTATTCAGGAAGGATGGGCTCTAGCAAGGCAGGACTCAGGAGCCTGTCATTGGGGCTCCCAGGAGAGAAGCATGGCTGGGGGTGTACCAACAGCCAGTTAAGAACATCTACTGCCTTTTGGCTCAGAGCGGCTCTGCCCTTCCTGCTCAGCCTCTCTCTGGATGGCCAGAACGACTGTAATTAAAAATCAGGCTTCGGGGTAGGGGGTGGGTGAAATGGATGAAGAAAGTTAAAAGGTACAAACTTCCAGTTATAAAATAAATGTCATGGGGATATAATATACAGCATGCAACTACAGTTAATAATACGGTATCGCATATTTGAAAGTTGCTAAGAGAGTAGATCTTAAAAGTTCTCATCAAAAGAAGAAGAAATGGGCTTCCCTGGTGGCGCAGTGCTTGAGAGTCCGCCTGCCGATGCAGGAGATGCGGGCTCGTGTCCCGTTTCGGGAAGATCCCACATGCCGCGGAGCGGCTGGGCCCGTGAGCCATGGCCACTGAGCCTGCGCGTCCGGAGCCTGTGCCCCGCAAATGGGAGAGGCCACAACAGTGAGAGGCCCGCATAACGCAAGGAAAAAAAAAAAAAAAAAAGAAGAAGAAATTATGTAACTATGTATGGTGACTGGGTGTTAACTAGAATAATTGTGGTGATCATTTTGCAATACATACAAATATCAAATCATGATATTGTATACCTGAAACTAATATATTGCTGTATGTCAATTATATCTTAATTTTTTTAAAATCAGGCTTTCTCATGCTTGGTGTCCTCTTTTAGGGTCACCTTCTCTAGGTAGACAGGAGGGATTTGTGGGGATCTCTGGTGAGAGTCTTTTTTCTTTCCTTCTCTTTATTCCCCCTATTCTAGGAGTTGAGTAAGGAACTTGTAAGTCTCTGATTACCTGTAATTCAATCAAGGAGCTGGTTCTTTGGAATCACCCTAAAATCTCCTGACTCTAGTCTTCTAAGCTCCTGACCTTAAATTACTATCTTACTTTTTCTCCAATGTTCTATTTGTGTTCCTGGCTGATTCCCAATTGTTCCAAAACTTATTGGTTTAATGGCTTAGCTCTGCAGTTCAACCTTACTCTGAACCTCGGCCTCAGAAACCTAAAAATAAGGGCTTGTCACCTAATATGGACTGAACTCGATATTCTTAAGCTACTAATAATCTAATCAGGGATGCATGATTTATAAACATTAAATGAAGTGAAAGACTGAATAGAATTAAACTCTAAAATACATTAGTTGGTGAAGAAAATGCACTAAGGTGTAGTGGAAAGAAAACTAAAGCCAGGACACCTGGGTATCTAGTTCTAGCTGTCACTAACTGGTTGCAGGATTGGCCAAGTCTCTGAACCTCAACCATGAAATTGGATTCTATACTATTTAGAACTTAGAACTTTGTGACTAAGTGCTATGTGGGTGGAAAAAGAGAGAGAGAACTGTTTGGGTGGAATTTGTTGGGTAAGCCTCCCGAAGGAAAAAATGGAATTTCAGATGAGTCTTAAGGATGGGTGGGGTTTTTGAGTGGGAAGATACAAGTGAGCACATTTACCAAGTTAGAAGTAAAATCATTAATCAAGTAGAGAGGTAGGAATGAGTGGAGCGGTTTATAGCACAGCTAACATGCAGACCTGAACACAAGAGCTGGGAGGGCTGGATGGGCACATTATGGAGGGTGCTGGACATGAGACTGAGGATTAGGAGAGGATTCTTGGGGAGGGAAGAGTGGTCAGGGGCCAGTGTGCAGGATGGTCAGGGACCAGTGCGCAGGATGGTTTGGAGGGGAGATTAGACGGTGACAGTGGTCCAGGTGTTAGTTAAGTAAGTTTGGACTAGAATAGCTCAGGTGTGAGCTGAATGTGTTTTGAAATCTGAGAGGCATTTTGAAGAAGAGATCAAATAAACAAGAAAAGAAGAGGAAGCAATCTTAGGTCACCACCAAGGGTGGAAGCGTATTTCTTAGGGGGAGGGTTGGTGTGCTGGGGAGTTTCATAGTTTCATTTTTAGACATGAACATGTCTGAATAGTTTTACTGGAAATCCTCTAAGATGAGCACATCTTTGTAGGCAGTTAGTTTCTGCTATATAACCAAGTGAATCAGCTATATGTATACATATATCCCCATATCCCCTCCCTCTTGTGTCTCCCTCCCACCCTCCCTATCCCACCCCTCTAGGTGGTCACAAAGCACCGAGCTGATCTCACTGTGCTATGCAGCTGCTTCCCACTAGCTATCTATTTTACATTTGGTAGTATATATATATCAATGCTACTCTCTCACTTCCCTTTCCCCTCCCCATGTCCTCAAGTCCATTCTCCATGTCTGTGTCTTTATTCCTGTCCTGTCCCTAGGGAACCATACATCTTTTACAATTCCCAGATATTCTAGTTTATCTTTCATTGTATTATTTACATCACTTATGGTACTCCTTTGACTTGTCTCACAAATCTCTTTTTCATTTTTTTGCATAAATGTTAGCAATCTTTTCATCTCTGGGTACTTGTATTAGTAAAATAGGTTAACTTATACTTACACTCAAAGTCTCAGTTGCTGAAAAAGTCTTTCTCATTCCCTGTACATGTTTGTCACTTCTTTTTTTAAAAAATAAATTTATTTATTTATCTTGGTTGCGTTGGGTCTTCGTTGCTGTCTCTAGTCGCTTTCTCTAGTTGCAGCAAGCGAGGGTTACTCTTCATTGCAGTGTGTGGGCTTCTCATTATGGTGGCTTCTCTTGTTGCAGAGCACAGGCTCTAGGCATACAGGCTTCAGTAATTGTGGCACGTGGGCTCACTAGTTGTGGCTCATGGGCTCTAGAGCACAGGCTCAGTAGTTGTGGTGCACAGGCTCAGCTGCTCCACGGCATGTGGGATCTTCCGGACCAGGGATTGAACGCGTGTCCCCTGTATTGGCAGGCGGATTCCCAACCACTGTGCCACAAGCGAAGCCCCTGTTTGTCACTTCTACTCACATTTTATTGTCCAAAGAAAGTCATGTAGCCACATCAATCTTCCAAAGAGGTGGGAAGTGCAAAATTCCCATGTACATTAATGGAGAGACAGAGTAAATGAACAGGTCTAACAATGACCATGATAACAAACTTTTTTTCTTAGACTTATATCTACAACCATGTCTCCTCTACCCTTTTATGTATATCATCACTAAAATGTTCCTGGTATCAACATTTTATAACCAGTGGTACCATAGCATAATTCCCATGTGAACAAGTTATTTCTGCTTCTGTTCTCTTTGTTTTCTCCTTATTTTGATGCTAAGCCGTCCTTTGGTTCTATGGTTGGCTCTTTTTCCCTTCCTTTACCTATTCTTGGAACAAAAGAGATTCAAGAAAATGTTACACCCAGGTTCCTCAAAAAGATACAAGCAAGACTTCCCTGGTGGTGCATTGGTTAAGAATCTGCCTGCCAATGCAGAGGGACACAGGTTCGATCCCTCGTCTGGGAAGATCCCACATGTCACGGAGCAGCTAAGCCCATGCGCCACAACTACTGAGCCTGCGCTCTAGAGCCCGTGTGCCACAACTACTTAGCCCACGTGCCACAACTACTGAAGGCTGCTTGCCTAGAGCCTGTGCTCCGCAACCAGAGAAGCCACCACAATGAGAAGCCTGTGCACCGCAAACAAAGCACCGAGCTGATCTCACTGTGCTATGCAGCTGCTTCCCACTAGCTATCTATTTTACATTTGGTAGTATATATATATCAATGCTACTCTCTCACTTCCCTTTCCCCTCCCCATGTCCTCAAGTCCATTCTCCATGTCTGTGTCTTTATTCCTGTCCTGTCCCTAGGGAACCATAATATATATATCAATGCTACTCTCTCACTTCCCTTTCCCCTCCCCATGTCCTCAAGTCCATTCTCCATGTCTGTGTCTTTATTCCTGTCCTGTCCCTAGGGAACCATACATCTTTTACAATTCCCAGATATTCTAGTTTATCTTTCATTGTATTATTTACATCACTTATGGTACTCCTTTGACTTGTCTCACAAATCTCTTTTTCATTTTTTTGCATAAATGTTAGCAATCTTTTCATCTCTGGGTACTTGTATTAGTAAAATAGGTTAACTTATACTTACACTCAAAGTCTCAGTTGCTGAAAAAGTCTTTCTCATTCCCTGTACATGTTTGTCACTTCTTTTTTTAAAAAATAAATTTATTTATTTATCTTGGTTGCGTTGGGTCTTCGTTGCTGTCTCTAGTCGCTTTCTCTAGTTGCAGCAAGCGAGGGTTACTCTTCATTGCAGTGTGTGGGCTTCTCATTATGGTGGCTTCTCTTGTTGCAGAGCACAGGCTCTAGGCATACAGGCTTCAGTAATTGTGGCACGTGGGCTCACTAGTTGTGGCTCATGGGCTCTAGAGCACAGGCTCAGTAGTTGTGGTGCACAGGCTCAGCTGCTCCACGGCATGTGGGATCTTCCGGACCAGGGATTGAACGCGTGTCCCCTGTATTGGCAGGCGGATTCCCAACCACTGTGCCACAAGCGAAGCCCCTGTTTGTCACTTCTACTCACATTTTATTGTCCAAAGAAAGTCATGTAGCCACATCAATCTTCCAAAGAGGTGGGAAGTGCAAAATTCCCATGTACATTAATGGAGAGACAGAGTAAATGAACAGGTCTAACAATGACCATGATAACAAACTTTTTTTCTTAGACTTATATCTACAACCATGTCTCCTCTACCCTTTTATGTATATCATCACTAAAATGTTCCTGGTATCAACATTTTATAACCAGTGGTACCATAGCATAATTCCCATGTGAACAAGTTATTTCTGCTTCTGTTCTCTTTGTTTTCTCCTTATTTTGATGCTAAGCCGTCCTTTGGTTCTATGGTTGGCTCTTTTTCCCTTCCTTTACCTATTCTTGGAACAAAAGAGATTCAAGAAAATGTTACACCCAGGTTCCTCAAAAAGATACAAGCAAGACTTCCCTGGTGGTGCATTGGTTAAGAATCTGCCTGCCAATGCAGAGGGACACAGGTTCGATCCCTCGTCTGGGAAGATCCCACATGTCACGGAGCAGCTAAGCCCATGCGCCACAACTACTGAGCCTGCGCTCTAGAGCCCGTGTGCCACAACTACTTAGCCCACGTGCCACAACTACTGAAGGCTGCTTGCCTAGAGCCTGTGCTCCGCAACCAGAGAAGCCACCACAATGAGAAGCCTGTGCACCGCAACAAAGAGTAGCCCCCGCTCGCCGCAACTAGAGAAAGCCCATGTGCAGCAACAAAGACCCAGTGCAGCCAAAAATAAATAAATTTTTTAAAAATTAAAAAAAAAAAGATACATGCACCCCTATGTTCATTGCAGCACTATTTACAATAGCCAGGGCGTGAAAACAACCTAAATGTCCATCAACAGACGAATGGATAAAGAAGATGTGGTATATATATACAATGGAACATTACTCAGCCATTAAAAAGAATGAAATAATGCCATTTGCAGCAACGTGGATGGATCTAGAGATTATCATCCTAAGTGAAGTAAGTCAGAAAAGACAAATATCATATGATATCACATATGTGGATCTAAAATATGACACAGAAGAACATATCTATGAAACAGAAACAGATTCACAGATATAGAGACCAGACTTGCTGTTGCCAAGGGGAAGGAGAGGTGGGGGAGGGAAGAACTGGGCGTTTGGGATTAGCAGATGTAAACTATTATGTATAGGATGGATAAAAAACAAGGTCCTACTGTATAGCACAGGGAACTATATTCAATATCCTGTGATAAACCATAATGGAAAAGAATATGAAAAAGAATATATATATATATATATATGTATAACTGAGTCACTTTGCTGTACAGCAGAAATTAAACACAACAATGTAAATCAACCATCCTTCAATAAAATTTTTAAAAATATATATAAAAAAATAAAAGTCTTTTTAAAAAAAGAAAAACAAGAAAATGCTACACCCATAATCAAAACAATCTTTACCCCTTTCTCTCCTGCCTGTGGTTCTGCTTCCTTCTTTCACAAGAATAATTCCTTCTCTCTGGGTCCTGTCACACTTCCTTCTTCTACTCACTCACTTCCTTATCACTCAGAGTTTAAGGCCATCAAAGAGCAAAATAACCAGCTGATGCGTAATAGATATTACTCAGTCCACTATTTAGTCTGTCTGACATTAATTAGCGGGTTGCCCTGATTTTCAGTCTGTGTGCATCCCATAAATTGCTGACTTGATTAATTCTCATCAGAATTAATCTTGTTTTCCATGAGAATCCCATAGAATGCTGTTTGAAACTCTGATTATCAGTCTGCCTTGTCTCAGAGTTATTTTTGTACATGTATGCTCCCTCACTAAATTGTGACCTTCTTATAGATTAAGCTGTGATTTGCATGTAATAGGTACTCAATAATTGTTAGCTTGCTGATGAATCCTGTAATTGACTGAATTGATCATTGGTTTTGGTAACATTTGGATATATCTTGATTCAGCAATGGACACTTATTAGACCCTTGCTCATGTCTAGGAAAAAAGGAATAGACATGGTTTTTCAATTGATGACCTCTCTACCTCTCACCTCTCATATTGAAGTGTAGTATTATTGTTTGTTTACAATTCATACCTACATGCACCTCCTAGAAGGCTTTGAAAAATAGGTGTATTTTTCATTTATTCACTTATTCATTCATTGATTTATTCAATAATCACTTAACGAGTGCCTATTATGAGCTAATAAGACATAGTGACCTCTTTTTTATGAGCTAATAAGACATAGTGACCTCTTTCAAAATCTGGGAGAAAGTGGGAGACAGATAAGTAAAACAATCGCTGCAGTGTGATAAATGCTATGGCTTGGAGCAGTGGTCCCCAACCTTTTTGGCACCAGGGACCCGTTTCACAGAAGACAATTTTTCCATGGAGGGGCAGGGGGATGGTTCAAGCAGTAATGCGAGCAATCGTTCAGGCAGTAACGGCAGCGATGGGGAGCGGCAGAGGAAGATTTGTTGGCTTGCCAGCCACTCACCTCCTGATGTGCGGCCTGGTTCCTAACAGGCTGTGGACCGGTACCGGTCTGCGGCCCAGGGGTTGGGGACCCCTGGCTTAGAGGAAAAGCATCTAAATCAGACTGGGACTTCTTCGGAGATGGGACCCTTGAAACTAGCTTTGAGGTTAAGAGAAAGAAATAGCTAGGGAATTGGGGTAAAACATGAGCTATTTATGAGAAGTAAGCATGCCATGTGCAAACACTGAGATGGGAAATTAAATTACTTGCTCCAGAAACTGCTCAAGAAACTCAATATGACTGAAACGTAACATACAAGTTGAAGGATGGCCGGAGACAAAGCTAGAAAGATGAGCAGGTGACAGATCTTAAAAGGGCTTGTGTGCTAAACTAAGGAATTTTAATTTCAAAGCTATGGAACATGTCTGAACTCTCCCAGGCAAGTGGGATCTAGGATGTCATTCTGGGACTATAGTTCCAGAAGCTGGGTCTGGTTATGGGTGGGGTGGGGCTTCCCTATAAAGTACAGGAAATAGAACTGAGAGGATTTGAAAGTGAAGGCCCGGGGGGGAATCCCAGATTAATTCAAAGTTGAGAGGAAAAACCAGGAATAATTAATATGGGACATGAACCAGAGGTACTCAGACAGAGCAAAGAGGTCAAAAGAGAGGACCAGAGGCACAGCCTCGTGTGATTTCTTAAAGCCTCCTCTCTCCTTTCCAGGCTCCTTCAGCCTTGGACCTGAGGTCCTTCAAGGATTTTAAACAGAAGAGTGATAGGAAGTGTTGCTCTCTTCTTAACTCTAGGCACACAGCGTCTTGCGTGTCCTGTGAGCCTCGACCCACAGTAAGTCCTCACTAAGAATTTAGTAAAGGATATGGACTTGCTGCTAATTGTTGAGTATAGGAATGCTCTTGTTTAGATATTCATATGTTACGTGAGTATAATGCCACGAGGAAACTGATTTCATACAAACCCACAAGAACTCACTCTTCTCTTTGATTTATTTTAATAAATGTCAACTAAAATCATATTATTTATAAGCCATTCAAATGTAAAATGAACTTTTTTCAACAGTGTCTCAGACACACTAATTTAAATCATATGCACCAAGAAATAAAACAATAGAAAAGAAACCCCCAGGGCTTCCCTGGTGGCGCAGTGCTTGAGAGTCCGCCTGCCGTTGCAGGGGACGCGGGTTCGTGCCCCGTTTCGGGAGGATCCCACATGCCGCGGAGCGGCTGGGCCCGTGAGCCATGGCCGCTGGGCCTGCGCGTCCGGAGCCTGTGCTCCGCAAATGGGAGAGGCCACAACAGTGAGAGGCCCGCATAACGCAAGAAAAAAAAAAATTTTTTATTTTGTTTTTAAAAAAAAAAAAAAAAAAAAAAGAAACCCCCAAAAGAAGAACCAAATAAAACATAAGAACAATATAACACAAGTATGACATATACACACTACTATATATAAAATAGATAACTAATGAGGACCTACTGTATATCACAAGGAACTCTACTCAAAGCTCTGTAATGAGCTATATGGGAAAAGAATCTAAATAAGAGTGGATGTATGTATTTGTATAACTGATTCACTTTGCTGTACACCTGAAACTAACACAACATTGTTAAACAACTATAGTCCAATAAAAATTAAAAAAAAAAAAACACAAGTAGTTTATGAGTAATGTGGTATAAGTGTCCATAACGATAGAAACAGTGGCTGAGATGATTGTCAAACATAAGTTTAAACCATACAAAGCTGCTCACAAATCTGTATATATGTATGTGTGAGTTACCAATTTTAACTGAAGATGAGTGGCTAAAGTTAATGGTGGAAATAACAGAAGCTGGAATCTCCTGGGGAGAAGCCTCACTATCCACCTGCCATTCTAAAGTCAGGGGGAATCAGGTAAGCTTTGGGCTGGTCCACCAGGACAGAAGGCTTGAAATACACATAACAGTTGAACAGGGTGTGACCAGCCTGTACACATGTCACAATGGTGCCATCATGAGACAAGTCCATGTAATATAAAAAGCAAGGGAAGAGATACAAACTCCACGTGAAGACTAAACTGCTAAAAGTTGCAAAGCCTCTTGGATTACCCTTTTTCCACAGCACAAGCAGCAAGTATATCTTGTGATGTGATGTGTACCATAAATTGGGTCAACAGACACTGTACTATGATTTCAGTGATTTATATGAACTTTCTGTCTCAGGTTTCAGGATGATTCCCTCATATTTAACATCACCAGAGAACAGAAAGCAGCACTCTTTCTCTGCAGTGGTATCCCTTGTGGTATAATAACAATAATAATAATAACAACAACTTCAATTAAAAAGAAATATTTGGTCTTTGTCCCCAGTTCCTGGCACACAGCTCCTTGGAGAGATGAGTGTCTTTTATATGCTAGTGAAATGACTGGCGTTTGGGAGCCTGCAGAAATCTTCAGGATAGGGGTGGTGGCCAGAAAGACCAAGCCTTGATTAGAAGCTTGGAATTTTCAGCCTCAATCCCCAACCTCCAGGCAGGCGAGAGGGCTTAAGACTGAGTTCAATCACCAATGGCTGGTGATTTCATCGATCATGCCTACATAATGAAACCTTCCTAAAAACTCCTAAACAATGGGGTTTAGATAGCTCCCAAGTTGGTGAGCACATCGAGGTACTGAGAAGGGCCTCACACTCCATGGGGACAGAAGCTCCTGCCCTCGGGACCCTTTTGGACCTTGCGCTATGTACCCCTTCATCCGGCTGTTCATTTGTATCCTTTATAATAAATCAGTAAACAGAAGTAAAGTGATTTCCCGAGTTCTGCGAGCCATTCTAGCAAATTATTGAACCTGAGGAAAGGGTAGTGGGAAGCACTAATTTATAGCCGGTTGGTCAGAGACAGGTGATCTGATACTTGTGACTGATGTCTGAAGTGAGGGCAGTCTTATGGGACTGAGCCCTGAAATCTGTGGGTCTGACACTAACTCCAGATAAGTTAGTGTCAGAAGAGAACAAATCATAGGACACTCAGCTGTTGTCCAGAGAGTTGGTTGGTGTGAGGAAAAAACCCATACATTTCATGTCAGAAGTGTTATGAGTAAAAACAGCTCACCCTGATTAAATATACCTTTCTAATCTTACTATTCTGTTTTTTGAAAAGTTAGTATCTAGCAGCATCACACAGATTCTCTGCGTGTGTGTGTAATCATGAGAAGTTTGGAGTAAAGCTTTGGTAGATACAGAAGTGAATCTGAGGGGGTTTTTTTCCCTCAAACAATCCAGGTCTTGATTTAATGTTGCTCTGTTCCTTCTCCTCCACAGTCTTTACGTTCTTGAAGTAAATTTCAAGTTAACTTGCTGCTTTTGGAAATCAGTACCACCCCACCTCACTCAATTACCTTTTTACTTTGTTCTGCCAGATACTCCATTTCCTAACGCATCCTCAAGACGTTGGAGAGCCAAGGAATTGTGTTAAGCTTTGAAGACATGGTAAAATTTGCCATGATTTTAGGGAATCACTTAGACCAGAGGCTATGTAGAAGGTGGATTTGAGGAAAGGGGCTATGTGGTGTGATGCACAAAAGCACAAGTTCTGGAGGCAGCCAAACCGGGGTCCAAATCTATTTTCCAACACTTATTGGCTGTATAACCTTGAACAAGTTACTTATTCTCTCCCAGATGGCATTCCTTTATCAAGGGTGACAGTAATGGTTTTCAATTAAGTCATGTTTACCAAGTGCTTAGTGTAAAGGCTGGCGCCTAGTAAGCGCTCACAAACGGCAACCGTTCAGTTTAATTGCCGTGTTGTTCCATGAACGTTTTTTCAGCTGGGTGGGGCAACCTTATATCAAAGGAACGTAGATCAAGCTGAGTTGATCTTTGACACACGTCTTTCTTTCAGTGCCCTTGGGACCCTATTCACTCTAGACTTCCTCTTCTGGACTCATACCTCACTTGATGCCACGCACTCACACCACTCTTGTCCTGCCCTTCTAGAAAGAGTCCTTCATTAAAACTCATTCTGCCACATCAGATATTTTCCAGCTCTATCTACTAATTCATTCAATATATTCAACAAACGTTTACTGAGTGCTTGCAACATGCTACGAGCTGCGGAAACAAAGTGAAAGCAGTACAGCCTTTATACTACAGTAATTCATATTCCAGTTATGTTATGATGCAATAAATGCTATGATCAGATAGTCTCAGCTCCAGAATGAGAACCACTGGTGAATTTTTTAAAACTACAAATTCTTTTTTTTTTTTTAAGATTTTTAGAAATTTCATGTAATGTTTGAAACATTTATATTAACATATTTCCATACAAATAACCCAAAGAAAGTTTAGTATTAGTTGTTTTTTCCTTTGTTTGTTTGTTTTTTTATACAGCAGGTTCTTATTAGTCATCAATTTTATACACATCAGTGTATACATGTCAATCTCAATCGCCCAAAACTATAAATTCTTATGTCCTACCTAATTTAGTAAATCTGAGTGGGACTCAGATATACAAAATTTCTATAACTTCCTCAAGGATTTTACTGAATAGCCAGAGTAAGAAGAACAAAAGGAGTGTTGCTGAGTGTGAAAAGATGACAACAGGGCTTCCCCGGTGGCGCAGTGGTTGAGAGTCCGCCTGCCGATGCAGGGACATGGGTTCGTGCCCCGGTCCGGGAAGATCCCACATGCTGCAGAGTGGCTGGGCCCGTGAGCCATGGCCGCTGAGCCTGCGCGTCCGGAGCCTGGACTCCGCAACGGGAGAGGCCACAACAGTGAGAGGCCCGCGTACCGCAAGAAAAAAAAAAAAAGATGACAACAATCTGGAAGTGTTGGGTGGACTTCATGTTGGAGGTTTAAATTGCATGCGTAAGGATAAGTAGTTTTCCAGGGGAAGAAGAGAATTCCAGGAAAAGGAAAAGCATAAAGCCTAAGCCTAAAGCCTTTGAATTTGAGCCCTATAATTTTTATTAATATTCTAGTAGAAGAGGGTTGTAAGACTCATTTATGAAAAAAATTTATGCACATTAGCTACAAATTTCTGGGGGGAAATGTCCTTACTTTTGTTCATCAATGCAGTTAACACATAGCATAGTAACCCTTTTGTATTCATGGTTAGTTTCTTCTATAAATTATGAACCCTCTCGGCAGAGGAACGTATGACTTAGTCTTTGTAACCCCGCAAGTGGTGCACGGTAGGGTTCTCAATCCATGCTTGTTGAATGAATGAATGAACGATGATCTCTTTTTTTGGCCACGCGGCACGGCATGTTGGATCCTAGTTCCCCAACCAGGGGTTGAACTCGCACCCCCTGCATTTGAAGTGTGGAGTCTTAACCACTGGACGGCCAGGGAAGTCCCTGTCATGATCTTAATAATAGGAATTTCAAGTCAAGCGAGAGAGGAGATGTTTGGGGGTAAGCCAACGTCTCAATTCCACCTTGCAAAGCATGAAATTGATCACCTGTTCTTTGTCTATGGGTTGTGGCCCTGTTTTGAAATATCCAAAATTTATACATTTATTTGACAAGAATGTATTGAGTTTCCATTATATATTAGGCACTCTACATACTTAGTTTCAAAGAGATATGAATTAATTTCTTGTTTTTTTGAGAAAGTATAAGTTAATATTAGGGAAGGGAGGCTTGCATTTAATGAATACCAATCATATGTACTTTATCTACATACCTGATCTATGCACTATCGTGTAATTTTTAGTCCTCCCATCAATCTTGAAAATAATCTTCCCCCTACCACCACCAGGTAAGGACACTGATGCTTGAAGGTGCAAGATCATGGGGTTAATGGGTAGAAGCACCATTATTTGGATGTGTTAGAAGGAGTGGAAGTTCCAGGGGGGGAGAGACTTTCCCTTATCTCTAGGTAATGACCCAGATGAACGGACTCTCCTCAAGTCAGAAAAGGCATCAGATGTTCTAGCTCAGTCCTAGCACAGTAGTTGACAATTAATAGGGAGGAATTCCCTTTAGTCAGACACTGAGTAGAGCAACTCAAATATTCTCTAACTCAGGCTGAACAGAAGGCCTCCCCAGTTCCTTGACCAAACCCTTTGAGAAACTGAGGAAATACACCTAATAAAAATCTGACTGTAGGGAGGCTATGAAAGCCCAAACGCAAGATTAGCCTGTTTGTGAGGACAGTAGTTGTATCTCTGCCTGCCCAGTACTCCCCACTACTTCAGGGCAAGCAGCCTCAGCAAGCAGGACCGTGTGGCTGCGGACAGGAGGCCTAAACTCACTTGGTCAGTGTTAAAGCCCATGACCAGAGAGTGTCACTGGGAGCCACTGCAGGAGAAGAGAGCAGAGCCTTCGAGGCAGTGAAATTGAGAGATGGGCACCCTAGCTTCTGGGCATTTCATGAAGACCTGGGATGAGTGAGTCCACCCTAAGACTCTGCCTGGGAAGGAGAGACTTGGGAGCCAAGGTTCCTGATTTTGGAATGGGTACCATTTTGCTTCCTTAAAGTGACTTTGCATTGATTTGTTCTCATCCATTACATACTAGGTTGTTCTTATTGTTGTTGTTTTTAATCAAATCTGAGTTCTGCTGGTGTCTGTGTTCTATCCACATTTACTCTTACTTAGTGAAGTTGAAAATAAATACTTTAACAGGTATTTATTTGGCGAGGCAGCAAAATGGTTAAAGTTTGCGCTCTGGAGCTAGAAGAGTTCAAATCCCCACTCTACCATTTACTATCTATACGTCCTTGGGCAAATTCCTTAACCTTGATTTCACTAAGCGTCAAGGGAGAAAAAAAGAAAAAAGACAACAACCCAGAGGGAACTGAAGTACAGATTTTGGCCTTCTTATCAGTTTAGAGTTTGAGTTCTGCCTGTAGGCTATAAGGTCACAAAATTTTTAAGTTGCTGAACATTCAATGAGAGTGTGCTTTAGATGACATAACTAGAAGTGGAGCCCACAGCTGTGGTCCAAGGCAAGAGCCAGGGGCACAATAAATTGTTATTAGGATTAAATGAGATGAATGTAAAGTGCTTAGGTCAATAATTCTCAATAAATTCTATTGATTATTACTATTATGGCTTTAAGCTCAGAAAGCATTATCACATGTATTTTCTCATTAGAATTACTTAGTGTTGACATAGAATGCAAGTTAGGGATGAAAAAGTAGATAATAGTGAAACCGAGCAGGACCCTATGGGGCTCCTGGACACAGAAGCCTTTCTGTGTCCCCCATTTCTTGTTTGTAGGGAATAGATTCCAGCCTCCATACCTTCCCTGAGTTCCAAAGGTCAGATTAAAGGAACCAGAGAAACTCCTCAGGAGGCTAGATTAAAGGAGCGCAAGCCCAGCACACACCCTGATCATTATCAGCAACCCTGCCCTTGAGCCACTGCTATAAAACTCCTCACCAAATCCCCCACCAGGTTGGGACACACAGTTTTTGAGGCATGAGCCTGCTATGCCCCCCTTTGCCTGGCAAAGCAATAAAGCTATTCTTTCTTTTTTTTTTTTTTTTTTTTTTTTTTTTGGT
>NW_006774099.1:603478-616471 GCF_000442215.2 Lipotes vexillifer
ATGTGGGATCCTCCCGGACCGGGGCACGAACCCGTGTCCCCTGCATCGGCAGGCAGACTCCCAACCACTGCGCCACCAGGGAAGCCCAAAGCTATTCTTTCTAATACTTCACCCACAACTCTGTCTCCGAGATTCAATTCAGCACCGGTGCACAGGGGCTGAGTTTTTGGCATCAATAGGGGAAGAGAGAGATTGGTAAAGGAGAGATCCCTTCCTCTTTCTTTCTCTGGCACCTAATGTTAGATGAAGTTCATAAACTGTCCCAAAGCTCTGTGTCTCCTTTGTCCTCGTCCTCTTCCCTCCCAGTGGCTGTCAGCTCCCCTCTTCTTAACTTCATGGCTGGAATGTCCCAACGTGGGGCCCGTCACCATCACTGCCCCCTTTCTGCTTCACTTAGCCGTCAAATCTTTCTCCATCTTACTCAGAAAATACCTGAGCCCCTTTGAGGGCAGCAAAAGCACAGCCCACAGTGCTCACTCTTGAAGCAGGGCCTCTGTCTGGAGGAAATGCCCAGTGCAGGGGTGAGACCTGGGCGAAAACCTCAGTGCCACCTACAGAGTTTCGCCCTTACCCCTCACTTGAGGTGTCTCCTGTTTGTGGCTGGGGAACTCCAGCTCAGTCATCTCTGAAGACCTTTGAATTAAGAGCTTGAGCTTCAACTATGGTTCCTTTTGGTGGGGAGAGGTGGCTGAAGCAAGTGTTCCCACCCACACCCAACCTTTCAGGCTCATCTACTTGAACCTTCCCAAATTCTCTATCCTCTCAGAGAAAAATATACCATCCCTATAAATCACCCAAATTAGTCAGATGACAGACTTAACCTTCAGAAGGGTGTACACATGCAACAGTTATATTTGGCATACTCTGTCCATAAAGTCCTCTAGTCACCAGTCACCTATTAAAGATTATCACCCCTATCAGCTTACTTCCCCTCCTCCATGCCTGAGAATAACACATGAAGAGACCGGCAGGTCTGGCTCAACCCCTTGTGAGGCCACTTAAAGCAAGGTTATCAAAAAGCTTAATTGGTAGAATATAATCAATAACTAGCATTAAATCAGTAAATAGACTGTTAAAGCTAAAGATTCTCTGTGCCACCAAAGACCCTATCTTTTGAATGCCCTCCACTTCAATCATGGCCTTTGGCAAGATTAGGAATCTTTCTGCTGGAGCTTCTATCTATGGCCTCTGCCAGTGGCCTCTGATCCACTTGTGCCTCTAGCTCTTGTCTTGGACCATAGCTGTGGGCTCCACTTCTAAATTCTGCCATCGCAGGCACATTCGCAGTTGAGTATTCAGCAGCTTAAAAAATTTGTAACGCACACTCTACAGGCAGAACACTCAAGCTCTAAACTGACAAGAAGCCCGAAATCTGTACTTTAGTTTCCTCACGGTCATTGTCTTTTTCTTCTCCCTGATCCAATATATTGACTCCACCTATCGTGGTTTTTTCCAGGAAATGGAACTGACTTGAGGGTTGGTGCCCTTGGAAGATTCTCCTCATTTCTTCTTCCTATCGATTCAGGGAAACTCCATCCGGCCCAATGATGCTGCTCTAACAGGCTGGATAACAGCTGCCCAAAGATATCCCTGGAACCTGAAAATGTTGCCCTATTCGGAAAAAGTTTCTTTGCCCATGTGATTAAGTTAAGGATCTTGAGATGAGGAGATTATCCTGGGTTATGAGAGTGAGTCCTAAATTCAATCACAAGTGTCCTCATAAAGAGAAGCAGGGGGATATTTGACACACAGAGAAGGTGATGTGAAGATAGAGAGATTTGAAGATTCTGGCCTTGAAAATTAGAGTGACACAGCACATGCTCAGGAATGTTGGAAGCCATCTGAAGCTGGAAGACGCACGGAACTGTCTCTCCCATGCAGCCCCACTCCCAAAGGGAAAGTGGCCCTGCTGGCCACCAGAACAGTGAGAGAATAATCTACTCTCTGGGAGATTCTTTTAAGCCACCCAGCTTGTGGCAGTTTGTTATAGTCGCTACAGGAAACTAATACAGCAGCCATGCACAAAACATCTTTCTACTGCTTCTCACTCACTGCTGCATGTTCAGTTTAATTCAAGTAACTGATGACCACCCCTTCTTCCTCTCTTTTCCAGGAAAGGAAACCATTTTTGCCAACAACATATGACAATTTCCAAGAATTTTTTAGAAAGTTTAGGCTTCTGGAATGTTACTTTCTCTTCTTTATTTTGTTTTACTCTAAATAATTAATGGAAAAGAAAGTATCGTAAAAACTAGTGTGCTTGGTATTCTCTCAACCAAAACTCTCCATTAATTAATCAGTATTTCTAAGGTTTTCAGTATGATGATGGTCTTCAAAATGATGTCCTTAAGACTTTGCAAAATCCTGAAAAGTTTTCCTAGACACTGAAAGAAAGGTTAAATTGACCAGTTTCTCTATATTTTTAGAAAAAGCATGGCCATTTAACCTGTCTGGACCGTTGGACTCTCTTTAGTCTACATAGAAAGGG
This sequence comes from Lipotes vexillifer, assembly GCF_000442215.2. Classification (NCBI taxonomy): domain Eukaryota; kingdom Metazoa; phylum Chordata; class Mammalia; order Artiodactyla; family Lipotidae; genus Lipotes; species Lipotes vexillifer. Next base: position 605,967 of record NW_006774099.1, read on the forward strand.
TCTTGAAGCCAGAAGACTGACAGATTGAAAAGAAATGGAAGAATCAGTAAATTGTAGATCTTAATGAGATAATAGTAAAAGCCAAGGAATGTAGTGGAAAGAGGTGGTCAGAGGAGTTTAAGACTTGACATAATGTAAGGGTTGGAGCCATTGTGGGTGATGTCAAGGTCCCGAAGGAGGACTCAAGTAGATTAAGTAAGGTGATGGCAAAGGGCATTGGTGTCAGCAGTTCGTGGAACTGGGAACTCAGGATGCTGGGTTGATCTTCTATATGGGAGCCGTTTGCCTAGGATGCGTGAATTTAGGGCAGAGAGGGGAGGGAGGAGAAAGAAGCACTGTGACCAGGATGAAAAAATTCTCAGTAAATGAGGATGTTGAAGGATGCTAGATGGAGGGAGGCGGGGTGGGGGATTCAACAAGGGTTTTTAAATAATGTGAAATGAATTAGAGAAGTGAAACTAAGGAGAATTTAAAAAGAGACCGCTGAAATTGTGGTAAAGAGGTTATTAGTGAACTTCAAAAAAGCAGTTACCCCACAGTAAGAAAAACCAGTATTCTAGAGAATATCCTCTAAATCTTTCCCCCTTCCTTTGCATTCCTGAAGTGGTTCAGGCTTTTGCTGCCTTGTACGAAGATAGGTTTCCCTAACTCTAACTTCACTCCATTCCAGTCCAGATTACTACCACCAGACAAATCTTCCTTAAATGTATTATGAGTATGTCGCTCCTTTGGTCAAAACTCTAGGCAGAGAGGCAAGTCAACTACCCAAAAGAAAGTGATCCAAGACCCTTCTTATTTACCTAAGACTGAGGAGTTTCCAGGAATACAGGACTTTCAGTGCTAAAACTGTGAAATTTCCCAGCAAATCAGGATGAGTCGGTAACCCAGAGAATTAATTCCAAGAGAAAAAGGAGTCTCTATTATTTTTTTTTTAACATCTTTATTGGGGTATAATTGCTTTACAGTGGTGTGTTAGTTTCTGCTTTATAACAAAGTGAATCAGTTATACATATACATATGTTCCCATATCTCTTCCCTCTTGCGTCTCCCTCCCTCCCACCCTCCCTATCCCACCCCTCCAGGTGGTCACAAAGCACCGAGCGGATATCCCTGTGCCATGCGGCTGCTTCCCACTAGCTATCTACCTTACGTTTGTTAGGTTATATATGTCCATGCCTCTCTCTTGCCCTGTCACAGCTCACCCTTCCCCCTCCCCATATCCTCAAGTCCGTTCTCCAGTAGGTCTGTGCCTTGATTCCTGTCTTACCCCTAGGTTCTTCATGACATTTTTTTTTCTTAAATTCCATATATATGTGTTAGCATACGGTATTTGTCTTTTTCTTTGACTTACTTCACTCTGTATGACAGACTCTAGGTCTATCCACCTCATTACAAATAGCTCAATTTCGTTTCTTTTTATGGCTGAGTAATATTCCATTGTATATATGTGCCACATCTTCTTTATCCATTCATCCGATGATGGGAAGTCTCTATTATTATCCAAAGATCCAGTGAGTTAATAAAGCCCATTAGAATACTTCCTCATACAAGGCCCACATTACCAGTAAATTGAAGATCAAAACATAAACACAAGGAAATCACAGAACCACATCACAGACAACTGCCAACATCTTATAACTGCCTAGCTGCCATAATAGAATTTCCAAAGCAAAAGCTGAATCCCCAGAATCCAATTTACATTGTATATTACAATCTAGAACCATATTGCTGTTATCAGTCACAAGGTGTTTAGATCACTAAAAGTCCCACATCCCAGGCAAATAGGGTTGATTAGTTACCCATGACGTTATTGGCTTTTTTAGAAAGCAAGAACAGAAGAGGAAAGGGAAACGTCTTTATTAATTTGTTTTCTCCGGACTTCCCATCAATCTGTGGTAGTTGTTCAGATTTCATCTTCTGTGAACCCAAAGACTATTTCTATAAAGAGATTAATAGTAATGGTGTTGGGCTATTTAATGAAATAGAAAAAAAAAACCATAAACACTACAATCAAAATAAGGTAAATAGGGGATTCCCCGGTGGCGCAGTGGTTGAGAGTCCACCTGCCGATGCAGGGGACGCAGGTTCGTGCCCCTGTCCAGGAAGATCCCACATGCCACGGAGCGGCTAGGCCTGTGAACCATGGCCGCTGAGCCTGCGCGTCTGGAGCCTATGCTCTGCAACGGGAGAGGCCACAACAGTGAGAGGCCCGCGTACCACAAAAAATAAATAAAATAAGGTATATCTTACAAAACTAAACATACCCTAACCGGCACTCACACTCCCTGATATTTACTCAAATGAGTTGAAAACTGGTCTAGACAATAACCTGCATAGAAATTTTTATAGCCATTTTATTTATAATTGCCAAAACTTGGAAGCAACCAAGATGCCCATTAATAGGTGAATGTATAAATAAACTGTGGTACATCCATACAATGAAATATTATTCAGCAATAAAAAGAAATGAGCTATCAGTCTGCAGAAAGACTTGGAGGAAACTTGAAAGCATATTGCTAAATGAAAGAAGTCAATCTCAAATGGCTGCTGGTGCGTGATTCCAACTTTACGACATTCTGGAAAAGGCAAAACTACAGAGACAGTAAAAAATCAGTGGTTTCCAGGAATTAGGGGGAAGGGAGGGATGAACAGGTGGAGCACAGGGGATTTTTAGGTCAGTAAAACTATTGCATGATTCTGTAACTCTGGATACATGTCATTATGTATTTGTCAAAACTCAGAGAATGTACAGCACAAAGAGTGAACCCTAATGTAAATTATGGACTTTAGTTAATAATAATGTATCAACATTGACTTACCTTTTTTAACAAACTTATTTTATTTATTTATTTTTGGCTGTGTTGGGTCTTCCTTGCTGTGGGCAGGCTTTCTCTAGTTGCGGCGAGCAGGGGCTACCCTTCATTGTGGCGTGCAGGCATCTCATTACAGTGGCTTCTCTTGTTGCGGAGCACGGGCTCTAGGCGCGTGGGCTTCAGTAGTTGTGGCACGCAGGCCCAGTAGTTGTGGCTCACAGGCTCTAGAGCGCAGGCTCAGTAGTTGTGGTGCACGGGCTTAGTTACTCCGCAGCATGTGGGATCTTCTGGGACCAGAGCCCGAACCCGTGTCCCCTGTATTGGCAGGTGGATTCTTAACAACTGCTCCACCAGGGAAGCCCAACATTGGCTTATTAATTGTAACAAATGTGCCACAGTTATGCAAGATGTTAATAATAGGGGGGCCTAGGGCCAGGATGGGAGTGAGGCAGTATGTGGGAACTCTCTGTACATTCCGCTAAATTTTTCTGCAAACTTAAAGGGCTCAAAACACAGTCTATTAATTTAAAACAAACAGCAATAATTGACTCCACCCCTCAAATGCAGAGTCAGTTGGCTTATAATCAAATTGAATGCATTTTTTCCAGAATATTTTTTCAGAATATTAAGGTAAAATCTGAGAATTTTACAATGGAATTATCCATAAAGTGGAAAAATCAAATTATGAAAGCATTATTGCAGTGTATTAAAAGTGAAACAATTGCAGACATAGAAAACAAACTTATGGCTAACAAAACGGGGGGGGGGGGGGGGGGGGGGAAATCGCTTGGGATTAACAACAACACACCACTATATATAAAATACAGTAGATAAACAACAAGTTCCTACTGTATAGCACAGGGAACTAGTCAATATCTTGTGATAATGTATAATAAAAAAGAATCTGAAAAAGAATGTATATGTGTATAACTGAATCACTTTGTTGTGCACCTGAAGCTAACACAACATTATAAATCAACTATACAGGGCTTCAATTTAAAAAAAAAATTTAAAAAACAAAGTGAAACAATGTCATCATATTTAATGTCTTTTAAAGGATAAAATTATAAAATAAATGGTAAGAAAGTTGGAAAAATAAATTTGCAACAAAATGACGCCTGAAGGGTTGGAATCTTCATTGTAAAAGGAGATATTATATTCTAATGAAGAAATAAGCAAACATTCTAATAGAAAAATAAGCAACGATTATGAACAGGGGATTCACAAAAAAAGAAATAAAAATAGGCAATTAACATTCAAAGCATTCAAACTGAATAAGAATCAAAGAAATGAAAAAGAAACACCAATATTCACTTATCTAGAGGGTGTGGGCACTGAGCATTCTCCTACACTGGTCGTTCTGGTATAAATGACTATGACTTTTCAAATTTTCAGCATACATCAAAAACCTTAAAATATGTATACTTTTTGACTAGTAGTTCTACTTCCAGGAATTTATTATTAGGAAATAATTCAGAGGAACTATCAATGTACTACAATTCATACTGCAGTCTTAACTCTAACAGGAAAAACTAATAGGAAATAATCTAAATCTAGGAGATCAGTTAAATAAATGTTAGGATACCATACAAGGTAATATTGTAGTTATCGAAAATGGTAACGAAATATTTTATAATTCATTGACATGAAAAGATCTCTACATCATACTGTCAAATTATAAAAAGTTTCAAAACAACTTGTATCAAATGAGCTCAGGTCCACAAATTTGAGAGGCAGTGTTATGTAATGGGTCAAATCCAAGGCTTCAGCATCAGACAGACATGCACTCACAGCTCTGAGATCTGCTGCTTATTGGCTGTGGAAGCTTGGGCACATTATGTGACCCACCTAAGCCCTAGTTTCTCATCTGTAAATTCAGGATAATAACAGTATCTACCCCTTAGGTATGTTGTAAAAATTTAAAGAAACAACTTACGCAAAGTTATCAGTAATGGCAAAGAAAATTGTCTGAAAAATTACTAAAATTTTAATAATAGCTGCCTTTTAAAAAATATTTATTTATTTATTTGGTTGCCCTCGGTGTTAGTTGCAGCAGGTGGGCTCCGTAGTTGTGGCATGCGAACTCTTAGTTACGGCATGCATGTGGGATCTAGTTCCCTGACCAGGGATTGCACCTGGGCCCCCTGCATTGGGAGCGTGGAATCTTACTCACTGTGCCACCAGGGAAGTCCCAATAATAGTTGCCTTTGGATGGTGGGTTTTGGTGTGATTTATGCCTTCTTTTATAGTTTCCTGTATTTAATTAAAATATATATACATTACTCAAAAAACCCAACAAAACCATTTTTTTATTACATGCAAAGAAAAATGACTAAATATATCTATTATTTGAAATATTACAGCGAGAATGCATTTACTTATTACTTATGGAACTTTAAAAAACAAACTGCCAGGATATAGACTAAAATATCAAAAGCCATTAATCTCTGGATGATAGAATTCTAGATGACTTATTTCCTTTGGTATAATTTTTCTCTATTTTCTAAGCTCACACAATGCACAGATAGTACTTGAATAATAAAAATATAGAGAGAGAGAAAAAATAATTATGTAGATTATTTATCGATGTTGAAATAGCTTCACAAATAGATTACTAAGTGAAAAAAACCAAAATCTACCAAACAAAATGTAAATATGTACATACATAGTAAGAAACTAAAAGTGCATACACCAAAATGTTAATAGTACTTATCTTCTTTTTTAAAATTTTTATTGGAATATAGTTGATTTACAATGTTGTGTTAGTTTCTGCTGTACAGCAAAGCAAATCAGTTATACATATATTCACTCTTCTTTTAGATTCCTTTCCCATATTGGTCATTACAGAGAATAGTGCTTATCTTTAAGTATTTGAATTATGGCTAAGTTTTGTTCCACATTGTATTTTGTGTTTTCAAATACCTTGCATTAGTCATTTATAAATTCTATAATGAGATAGAAATATTACTAAGTAAATAAGAAAAGTTAGAAGCACATAAATGATAGAATAAGAGATTATTTGGGTTAGAACCCATAGGCTTTCATGTTAGAATATAAGATCGTGTGCTAGAATAATAATGCGGCTCCTATAACTGGAACATAGAAGACAGTAAAAACCAAAACCAAAACCAAAAAATGTTCTCTGAATGTATGCAGAAAAAATAAGGTTAAAATTGTGATATTCTGATACTCACAGGCTAGGGTAAGTCCAACGCCTGTGCAGGCTGCCTGCCCTCCCAGAGATTTGCACCTAATATCACCGTGAACTAGCAAAACTAAAAATTTTCAACATTGGCATCTCTCTCCCCTAGGTCATTCACAGGTCTCCTTCATTCCTGGAGATTAAACATCTTTCCAGGGTCCTAGATTCATGCCATTTCTCCTGGTATTTCCAGCTCCTCACTCCTAAATTAAGTGAGCGCCAACTCTGCACAAGAAGAGACTATTTTAGAGAAGGTATGTGCCACACATTTGGCTTTGCATTTCTTCAAATTCCCGGCTCCTTCTGATGAGGCTGTTCTAGTCCCAGAAGTGAATGTGGACCAAGGCCAGATCCTGCTGCCACCATGAGGAATGGAGTTGCACCAACGTGCAGCTAGGTGCCTTTGTAGTCTCAGCCTTTTCTGCTGCCAGAAATAGTTCTCCATCTCTGCCTATTGGTAATCACCAGCTGCAGCTTCGAGCAAGATCCCTTCTCAACAAGAATCCCACCCATGAAATCCTACTTCTGAAATCTCGGTCCCCTGTATGACCACACCAGATGCTAATCACATACAGTTAGGTGAAAGCAGCCTGACCGGGATCCTGCATCATGCATGTGGCTGCACAATTTGGCTCACCAGACACATACACAAAGGACCCTTGGGGTAAATGCCCACTCTTTATTACCAGCTCATGCTGGCCCCAAATCCTATCAGATCTCTTGCTCAGCAGCTGCGTGGGACAGTGTGGACTCCCCCATGGAAACTTTTGACTTTCTGACTTAAGAATGTCCCAGACACTAATCACAGGCATAGAAGAAGTGAAGAGATAAGAGCATTACAAGAGCAAAAAGCTAAGAGTCGCCAGAGATGACTGATGGGGAAAATATTCTCTCAGCCACTTTCATTTATAACAATTTCAATCCCGCGACAGAATCTCCCACAGAATCACCGTTTCTGTAACTTCTCCATTTCTGTGCTAGTCACTTGAGTTCTCTTTACTTTGGAAGGAAGGATGGAAACCTTGAGCTCCCCCTGGAGGTAGGAGTGTGCTAGTAAGAGTCTCCTTGGACTGTGGCTCCTGACTCACCCCACCCAGTTCCTCTTAGCAGCGACCTTAGTTAACTTGGTTGCTGACTTTTGCCCGTTTCCAGTCACCTTCTAGGTGACCTGTCTACAACTTCCACGACATCTGACCGGGGCTTCCATGCTCTTTGTATTTTAGCTACTCTAATCTTGACGATAGAAAGGGCCCCTTACCCAGCTGCACAAAGAACACAGCTTGTTTCCCGGTCTTGTCTTCCATTTTCTCTTCTAATACAGACACTTTTGTTAGGCGTATGATTCTACTTGACATCTCCGCAACGTGTTCCTTTCCTCTGTATCCTTATTACCCTTCATATTACCTAGAATTCTTTTCCTTACCCTCAGCCCTTATCTCCATTCTGAAAATCTTTTTCATCCCTTAAAAGCCCAAGTCCCAGGGCAGTTTCCGCATACCCACCTCTGAGATCCTGTAGAATTTGCTTATAATGCACTTATGTGTGCTGCTTTGTGTTTTAGTTATCTATGTATAGCTTATCTTACTGTATCCAACCAAATGCCCAGCATGATGACTAGTGTGCAGAAAATCATCCTTAGATAAATGTTGAATTTGGCTGTTGAAGGATGATTTTGAAACCGTGCACTTCAGACTGGGACTTGAACCCATGCGGCCGGGACTCAAATCCAGCCTAAACACAGACTGGGACTTGAACCCACATGGCCGGGACTCAAACCCAGCCAAAACCCACGGTCTTCCAACTGAGATCACACACCTGGTTTTAGGACTTAATGAAGCTCAGCTTCTTAATGTCTCATCACAGAAAGAATTCAGTGAGAGACAAAGTGATAGGTAAGAAGTGGATTTATTTAGAGAGAAACACTCCACAGACAGAGTGTGGGCCATCTCAGAAGGTGAGAAAGGCACCAGGGTATGGGGGTTGTCATTTTTATAGGGGTGGGTAATTTCATAGGCTAATGAGTGGGAGGAGTATTCCAGCTATTTCAGGAAGGGGCGGGGATTTCCAGGAATTGGGCCACAGCCCACTTTTTGATCCTTATGGTCAGCCTTAGAACTGTCATGGCGCCTGTGGGTGTGTCATTTAGCTTGCTGAGGTGTTACAGTGAGCATATACGGAGGCTCAATGCCTAGTGGAAGTCGACTCATCTGCCATCTTGGACCTATTGAGTTCTAATCAGTTTATGTCATGTCCTCGGGCTAGGTCATTCTTTCAAAGGTTGTGCCCTGCCCCCTTCCCTCCTGTTTCAATTTCAAACATCCCATTTGCAAAGAACAGAGATAATTGCACTTTAAAAAAGAAAGAGGGGAAGGGAGAGAAAGAAGAGAGAAGGAATGACAAGATAAATGTCCTGAGAATCTCAGCCTCTTGTTGAAAGAGCATTGGATTGAACATCAGGGACCCTGGCTCTAGTCCCACGTTAATAAACTAAGTGACCACTAAACTATCCTCTAAAGAACCAAGGCAGGGGGTTATATGAACTCTGTAGTTTATCACCATGCTGAAATTGTATGACCATCTCCCTATTTAGGCACACTGATAGCTAATTAAACAAGATATCATTCATTCAGATTCACCTACCACAGATCCTAGCATAACATGTGTGCTAATAAATGGTATAATACTCTTTTTTCACACATAATGGGAACATTCTGCAACATTCTCAATTTTAAGAAAGGGAAATTTTGCCTTTATCCACTGAAGATGGATGCATACAGGACTATGTGTCTGATAATATGGTAATAAAGAACCATACAACTTGTTTAATCAAAAATATTGCTGAAACATTTGTCTTCCCTCTGGATATGTACTTTATGGAGGAACTTTCAGTGGTTGGGTCTCTCATTAGGCTGAAATTGTTTTTCTTACCATTTTTTTCCTCTAGGTCTTGCCATATGTCATTTTAGGTAGAAGCTTCCATTCCAGCAAATAAAAGGAAACTGAAAAAGAGCTATGCCGAAACAAATTCTTAGTCAACCATGTCATAGTCTGGGAAGATGTGGAAAATCATTTGACAAGACTCTAAATGGTAAGCAAGAAAAGAGAAGGGTAACACTTGGAAGCCAATGAAAAATGGGAAAGAATTTTAATAAGGTATGCCAGGAAAATAAACAAATTCTAAGGGATTAAACTAAGTTTCTGGAACCTAGGACGATTGCAGAAATTCAGATTAATACATGTAGCAACAACTTTTTTATCAAGGATTTTATAAAAATGAGGAGATCTACCTATGGGACTTTTAGAGTTTGCTAAAGTTTAGTTCTTTTGATTTCTAAAAAGCTGATTAAATTTCAATATTTTATTATGATGTTTTCCTGACTTATTTAAGAGAATTCCAAACTACCCACTGTCCTGCAAATATGTAATGTTCTTTCAGTCCTCTGTGCCATCGTGGATGCTACCTCCTCCTCCTGGAGTTCTCCTTTCTCCCTCATCCTTCAGACCATATTTCAAATCTCTGTGAAGACATCCCAGACTCCAGTCAGCAAAGTACGTTGCTCCCACTGTCGTCCTACAGTCTTGGCTCAGAGCTCTATTTTTTTCATAATCACTGGGGCTCTGGCTGGGTGAAGGCAGGTGCACTCAGTTGGCCTCAGCATGGAAAGTGAGGAGGAAACTGATCAGGACAGCAGTACTCAATTACAAGAAGTTAGGGGCCTTACTTTACTGAGCATCTAATATTACATACTATGATCTGTTTATTTTTTTTTTAACTTTGTGAAATGTTTTCTCCTGATGCTGTTCTGAGTATATTCTGAGTGGCTCTTCATAGAAGCCAAATTGTGGGGAAAAAAATCTTGAGGAGGAGGATGCTGACCCAGGAGGGTGGAGATTAAGAATTCTCAGTCTCAGAAGACTATAATAAGCGAGGTCTAAGTTTACCCACTCCCACATCTTCACTTAGTAAAATCCTCCTACAGTTCTTCAGATTTCAGCTTCCTTAGGAAAGTGTCTCAGGCTCTTTCTGATGAGAACAATCATAGCATCTGTACCTCTCATTTACAGCATTTACCATAATTATAAATCTATCTGTATATGAGATTCTTTGATGGCTATCTGTTCCTACCACTAGGCTCATGAGAGTAAGGCCTCATATCTGGTTTTGTTCACCACTGTGTTGCAGGAAAGAGAGTGGGGCACAAGAGGATAGTCAGGTCCCAGGTCTCAGGTGAGTCCCTGGGACAGCTGCTGAGTGTGGGTTCTTGGCTTCGTGCAGGAAAAATTCAAGAGCGAGCCATAGTAAAGAGAAAGAAGGTTTATTCAGGGAGAAACACACTCCATAGACAAAGTGTGGGCCATCTCAGAAGGTGAGAGAGGCACCAGGGTATGGGGTTGTCAGTTTTTACAGGGCTGGGTAACTTCATAGGCTGATGAGTGGGGGGGGGGGGGGGGTCTTGCCCCTAGGTTCTTCATGACCTTTTTTTTTTTTT